>NC_090823.1:83482236-83810736 GCF_000390325.3 Nicotiana tomentosiformis | reverse complement strand
CGAGAACTCAAAGGGGGGAAAGAATTCTTCAACATAGTCACAAGAAGGTGGTCTACGACCATTAGATCCCTAGAAAGAGGAGCAACTAAGAAGAGAGGGGTATAAAAGAATGAAAGGAATGTCTTCGATCTGGCTCTTGTTCCCTGTAGGTTTCTAGCACGCTAGGCTAGCTAAGAAAGGTATTCTATCTTTCTCTTTTTGTTGTTCGGCTCGATAGAATTGTTTAGAATCCTCTCCTAGCTTCCTCTTTCCATAGATATGCAGACTATAAAACGTCGATCAGAGAGCAGGGTTGTTCTAAGATATAGAAGTAGTTAAGGGCTTGACTAAGTAGTAGATATGGGATTGAGGGGCGCAGGAGTAGGGTTTACGAAAAGAAGGCTCCGGGTTGTACTCTAGAGGTAATGCTATACTCCATTCTTCCTCCCGGCTTCCTTTCTATTCTCACTCTCATCCGACTGATGAATGCAATTGGAGTAGAATCGCTTTCCCTTACTAGGTTTAGGAATCCGTAATTCTTCAAGAAGACGAGATTAACCCGGATAAAAAGAAAGCTTCTTATCGAGAGACAGATTACAGGAGAAAGCCCTATATCAGATGGCTTTCACTGCCCTTAGAGAAGAAGAGAAGAAAAGCCCTAGAGTAAGGGAAGGGAAGCCTCAAAATAAGAGAGACTTTCTATCTTGCCTAGGCTATTCGATAGCGGACATAGTGGATTAGTTAGTAATGCCTAAGGTAACCCATTCAAAAAGTAAGGGCGCCCCATACCTACTCCCTCAGTAAAGAAGAAGACATCTATCTAATACCATTCTTATCTTTCTTATCTTGATCTAACGGCCTGGGAAGACCCATAAAGAAAGAAAGAGAGAACTCAAAGAGAAACTGCAACCTAAGAGCGGATAATAGCAGCGGATATATCGCTTTCTGTTTCCGCTCTATCTGCCAAGGAAAAATCCCGGTAAAGGGAACCCCGATCCCGAGAAGATCGTACTCATGTGCAACTAATTCAATAGGACCGGTTATGAACCCAAGAGCGGATAGGAGTACTTATACTCAAGGACCGGAAGCTCTCACAGCGTCAAGGCAAAGAATAACTCCTATTGGAAGAAGAGCGTTTACGATCAGAGCTAAAAGAGTGGGAGGGAATGAAATAGCAATAGCCGCTACTTCTGTCTACGACTATCTTCTCCTATTGATTAAGCCCTTCAAAGGAATTTATTCTATTTCTTCTTTCTAAAGGCAAGGCTAAGCCATCCGCCCTTCATTGCAGGGTAAAAGGGGAGACGGTTCCCAAGGGGTGGCTAGTTCGAGTAAGAGAGACAGATACAGATAAGGTTCTTTTTTCTGAGAGACCCGCTCTTGACTTTAATCATACCCACTAGTAAGCGCAGTGGATGCTCCTTCATACAGGGCACAGAGAGGCAAGTGATGGGAACTACTCATCATAAGAAAGCAGTCATGCAGATAGAAAGAGTAAAACAATGACTCTGACTAAGTAAAGAGATGAGGGTTCTTTTCTCATCTATTTTCCATACCACAGCTCTAGACTTGTGCCCCTATTCAAACTATGTTTCAATCATACCACCCTTTTGGGTTGTTCGCAATTCATATTAAAGGCCCTTTTCCAAAGGTTGAGTACCTTGGCTCGGGTAGGTGGTGCTGGGTTCCGTGTCCTTGGCAGGCTCGACCATCGGAGATCCGTTCATTACGAACATTTTTTCTCGATGTGGACCAAGCTCCGACTTCCTTTTTAGCATTGGCTCGGAAGAGGTCGGCCTTTGAGCCCGTATTGGAAGGGGATCTTGGTTTTTTTTTATTATAAAAGAAACCCCGGGAGTTACGTCTTATTCCCGAGGAGATGTTTGATCTCCCTAGTCTAGGGACTTCTTGTAAGGGCCCCTTATTTATGGAATGGGTAATGTATTAAAGGATAGCTTAGGTACTGCAGTTGGTTTGGAATTAGACTACCTTAATATCAGACATCAAAGACAACACAGAATCCAAGTCTAAGACTTGAGTGATAATGCTAGAGAACGTATCCTTCTTGGAAAGGCAAACAACCTTTGCCAAGGTTCCGAAGGAAAGATAGATCTGAACTAACACAATCACTATAATCATCCCTCTTGTATGTATATAAGTTTTTCGATGAAAAGAGGGGATTATGATACCCTAGGAGCGTGTCAGAAAGATGGGTACGCGAAGTGAGTAATGGTTAAATTCTCCGCCACAAGCCCTCTGAAACGAGGATGCACACTGCTTTAAATAGAAAGCGCAATGCAACATCCCCGAACGTCGGGCCGTCCTCATTACCGTAAGAGCAAATAGGTAAACTCCAATACATAACTCCTTAGTACGTCAGCGGCTATCAAGATCGCTTTGTTAAGCAGTGACCTTAATAACCGAGAGTCTTCTAAAACTCTCTGCCACAAACTAAAGAATTGAATTACCTTGTGCCGGTATCATTTCGCTTGAGCCGAGAACTCATGTTTACCTTGAGACAGGTATTCTTTCTTATAGATATCACCGAAAAAGCGGAAGACTAAGAAGACTTTATCTCGCCCACGCCCAGGAAAGAAAAGATCAGATCAGCAACGACTTTCGAGTAGAGGATTTTTTTGCTTTTCATTAGTCCCTCGGAGTTGAGTTATAGTTAGCAGATGGGATCTAATTCATTAGAGGAAGGGATGGTGATTAACTGATAGAACCTCTTCTCTTCTTTCAAATCGCATCTTTCAAGTGAGAAGAAAAGGCCCCCCACGGAGCGGTGGGAAAGCAAGGGCGTAGCAGGAAGAAGAAGTATGAAAGCAGCAAATCTTTCCTCCTCTGATGAGGCTTAGTTCAGCTAGCCCTAGACAGATCACATCTCATTAGAAAGGCAGGTATTTTCTTTTTTATTTAGGATCTTTCTTATTTACCTTTAAGGCATCCTATTCCCCGTTTTGACTTTCTTTTGGAATCGTCTTCTTTTAAATAAGATCTTCTCCCTTGTTCTTCCCTCTTCCTATGATGAAGACCTGCTAAGTGATTTCCGAAAGCTCCCACTATGACTAAAAAGCTCCCAATAGGCCACGTAGCAGCTTAAGCTTATATTATAATAAAGTAAGTAGGAAGGAGCGAAAGCTACTCGACCAGACAGGAGAGGCGACCAAAGGGAGCTGGTTCACCTTCTCTCCTCCGTTATAACATAGGTCGTTCCAATCCCGGATGAAAATATTCCTAAATTAAAGTCAAGGAGGAAAGTTTCATCGTGTCCTTCAAAGATCGATCTGATAATTGCGTATATAAGGTTTTACCTAACTCGCCCTAAAGGTAACTTAAAATCCTCAAGCTCTTCTAGATACGTTTTCTCGGGATTTTTGCTTTCATTAGAGTGGTATCAGAGCTCTATTCTGAAGATTACATATAGAATAGTTCCTCTTACAATTAGTCGTAATTATTTATTTAATAGTTAGATTGGAATTTACCTTGATGAAATCCCTTGTGGGCTTACAAAAAGAAAGATATCCTTAAAGAAAGCATTACACATGAAGAAGAGTAGGGTTGCTTCTTTCAAGGCCACTCTACTGAATTCCTGACAGCAAACGAGCGGAATACTTGACCCAGGAAATATCCCGAGAAAGAGGGATCTCCGAGATCCACGGGAGATATGTCTTTTGTAGGTGATGAAAAGGTGTAGTTAATTCACTACAAATAGACTGAACACCGTAGTGGGAGCTACATCTCTCAAAGATCGACTCGAAGGTAGCCATACTTATATTACGATATAAGTGGACTACCCGCGATATCGAAAACCATGAGAGATAAAGCAGAACCGGTCAGCCTTTGCATCACGACGTCGAATCATCTTTCGATGAAACGATGGTATGATGCGAGGAAGCCTCGTCCACGTCAATGATACAGCGGGTGATAACTCTTTGACTCCAGGGATGGCCCCATCTCGGCTGTGGATCTAATCAGCTCCATCTAACCGCCAGCCTCCACAGTGAAGCTTCCGGCTACAGCTTCCACTGCAGGACAGGAGTTGAAGTGAGTGCTTCAGGTGGATAAGCTTCGGCGCTCTTAACCTGGTTTGGATCGTTTGACTATGGCTCCGCGTTCTTTACAATCATAAGCTCGATCACGAGGGTCCAAATCAGGGTCTCCATCTCGCCTTATTTATTAACTAAGTTCGGGAAAATCAAAATTTGCATAAGTTATAGGTATAGCTCAGGAGATGATATTGGATCCGCATCATCTGGAACTAAAGAAGCTTCGGGGTCTTGATTTCCATTCTATTCTGCATATGTAATTAGAACCGGGCAACCCCATGATCGTGATTTGATCATCATTAGGTGGTGAGAAAGCACGCCTTATGACGAAGGGGGAGCATTACGCCCGATCAAGACAGCAGTCTGCCCTCTAATAGAGGGTGCTATGGAAGAAATTAGGCACTGAATTGAGGTTTAGTAGTGCTTATCACTCAGGACGGCCAGACTCCAGTCGTCGGTTTACTAGAAGACTTGCTGAAGAGCTTAGTGTAAGGGAGACCGAGCAAGGGGGATAAGTTCTTCCAACTGCTGAGTTTGCCTATAAAAACGATGTGAATCGGCCTATGTTAAGTAAGGGGGGAAGTAAGCATTCGAAGTGGTGTATGGTAAGAGGACTAACAATAAGGGGGAAGCACAGCGATCAAAGCTTTGGTTTAGGGTCCACTTGGTTTAAACGAAAGAAGAGATCTTTCTAGCGATTCAGTTCCTAGAGGGTTCCAAACCTAGCCTTCCAATATGAGAGCGAGACAAGCAAGCCTGAATCCATCCAATGAAGGAAGTGACGCTTGCTACGATCAATATCCGAACAAGACCTTGACTTTGAATCTAGATGATGGGTGGGACCCTCTCTCCCGCGCGATTTGATCTTTCTCCCATTTGCCGAGTCGAGCTATCACCCCGATTGGAATATATATACACAGCCCCTTTACCCCCTACTTTAGTCAGCTTTCTATCTCTTTCTCCAACCTTCGATGATCCTCCTGCAGGCAAATCATCGAAGTCAAGAAGAAGTGATGGGCCTGATCTTCCGATATCGATATCTGATCCCTAAGCTGAGCTCCAAAGTCTGGATTTCTTCCTAAAGCTAAAGTAAGGGCAAGGCCCCGGTCGGTTCTCCCTTTCTTTACTGGTTATCTGTTCTCTAGTCGTATAATCATACCATTCTGCCATACTATTTTCATAATTCATTCCACGTGGAAAATCATCTAGCTAGGGAACTCTTCATCAGACGATTTCTCATATGATTATTTTCGTGAATTCGACGTAGAAGAAGTTCGCCTTGCCTCCCTTTATTAAGTACTGGGCTAAGGGCGGACCCCTAACCTAAGAGTTCTGGTTATGACCAGCCGAAAACAGGCCCTCTAGATGCCTTATAACCGTCCTTTTAGCCTATTCCCGCTTATGCATACTTCATGGCTGATAGGCCTACAAACGCTTGACGCCCCAGAATAGCCTTGCTTTCGCATTCCCCCTCCTTCCTTAGATCAGGTTAGCACTTATGCTGCTTCACGCAACTATATTCAATCAATTGAGTAGAGAGGGCAATTGAATCAGTCGGCATCCTTCGCTCTTGTGCTAAAGGCTCTCTTACCACAGGTCGCCATTCCATCCTTTTTCGAAAGGGTAGATGCTTTTCTCCTCGATTCATCGAGATTTCAAGTTGACATCTCGAACATAATCCTGTTGTTGGTAATGGCCTTGGCGAATGACTTGCCACGCTTTCTGGGCTTGACTCTTGTGGGATGTGCTCAGCTGCCTCCAACTCTTTCTGTGGGTCAGACAACTTCCTTAGGTCAGCAGACATCATATTGGTCTCTACTGCTCCCGCAAACGTGGATGTCTCGATTCCCATTGGTCGGTCTGCTATCCGGAACAAACCTTTGTCAAGGTAATCTTGAATCAGATTCCTGAAATTTACACAATTATTTGTAGAGTGAGTCCATTTCTCGTGCCATTTACAATAATGTTTTCCTTTTCTTTATTCTTCTTTAGGTATCTTATGTCCAGGCAGACATGTCAAAAGCTGTTGATAACCTGGCGGCTGCTTCAGAGCTTCAGATGCCAACCAGTCGGCCGCGATCTTACCTTCTCTCTTCTCTATGAGTATGCTTACAAAAGCACTGCCAATTCCTTTGAACAAGATTCCAGCAAGCTTGGATCAGTTGTGCTTGAGGGTGATTAGAGGAAATCAAATGAATCACAGCATGCAAACAATATTCAAAATCAGTTTCAAGAATGACCTGCTTGTAACCCAAATCCCATGCCAACATAAGGCCACGGTAGATGGCCCAGAATTCAGCCACATTCTTGGTTGTACAATCCAAATTCTCAAAGAAAGCAGACACCCATCCGCATTCATTTTAACAAAATAGACTGTAAGGGAAAACCATCTAACAAAAATATTCATATATTCTCGCTCATCCACGGGTTTTTCCCAAGCCAAACCCTACACACGGCCCTCAAGCACGGTCTAACATGGAAAATGATTTTTCTTTTAGATGATGACAAACGAACTGAAAACTGCGAATGCTTCTAATTAATTGAATCTTTTTTTAGAATCCAATTTTCTTATATATATAGTAGAGTGATGTCTTTATGACAATTCGTCAAGTAAACCTGCGCCCAAAGTGCTTACGTAGCCGGTCACCGTTTGGCTACGATCCTTGATGACTGATTCATAAACCACTAACGCTTTCAGTCTTGTGTTAAGTGTTCGCATAGCGACTAAGGTCCTAACAACTTGATGTCAGACTGTTCAACATGAGGGATATCTAACTCCTCTAACACAGATAACATAAAGACTAGGATTAGATGCTTAACATAACGACTCGTATGCTTTCACGAAAAATAGAGGAGCGACTCCGGAGAGAGATATCTAACAACTCGACTAAAGCGGATCCCGAGACTTCACCCCTTCCTTTAAACTGTTGGGCACTACATTCTATAAAAAGAAAGTGAAAATGAAAGATAAACAAAAGAGAGAACAAATGCGACAGAAAGCGTCAGAGCTTCGAAAGCCTGAAATTGAGCTTGAAATTGAGTGTCCTTGAATTGAGCCTGTCGTATCCTTCCCAACCCAAGATGACAAGACGGTAACGAATCTACGGCAACTCCGGAATGCATCATGCGGTTTCTTTCAACGCATGGGTTATGGCCTAGGAGAACTTATGCGACTATTGGCGTTGGGGAAGCCATGCGTTAGGTAAACCAACCGTACATTTCAAGCGAAGGAGTGAAAGCTACTCGACTGTAATGGTTGGAGAGGACCTACAACGAGTTGCAGTTGCTTCGCAAGCAATACTCGACGGTATAGCGCATGCGTCTCATCGTCTTGGGAGCACTCGTAGTTGTTTGAGTCGTTGCGTTAGGGCAATACAACTACGAGAACCAGTAGTCCTAACGCTACTGTCAAACCTACTTACGTTGTCCTTATTACCACTCGTCGGGTAGTTGTTCCGTAACACCACTAGTCGTTATAGCACTAGTCCTTTTTGTTCGGCGTTAGGGGGCCCCACGAGTCGTCGCTAGCGTCATCGGTTGTTTTGAACACAGATCGGTCACACTACTGGTTGTTTGGAACGCTAAGGCCGAAAGACAGGCGGTCGGGAACACTAAAGGCGCTTGCTCTGGGCGCTAGGGGCCGTTGCTCACGCAAGCGAAAGGGTGTTTTGGAGCACTAAGAGCGACTAGTGGTTGCTTCGCTCGACAAGACTGAAACCTTCGCTTGCACCACTAGAGTCGTTCCGGCACTTTGAGTTGTTACCAATAGTAGTGTAAACAACATCCCCGAAACTAGCGCATGCGATATCCCTCGGTGTCTTTATGGTAACCAGCATGCGTTAGGGAAAGAGTATAGCAAGCCGAAGGCGATCCCCATAACTACAAGTGCTGGGGATCGTTTGCCATAACGCTCTAACGCACATCGTTATGGCGCTTTGGAACACTGCCGATCGCCACCTCTTGCAAGCAACCGTCGGTCACAAATGGGAATAATCATACGCTATCATAGGCGCTTCTAATTTCTTTGGAGATTCTCAATGCAGCATGCGCTGAAATCCGCCTAGCTACTTACTACTCTACAACACTTAAAATAAAAAATGAAATGGAATTCAAATTGGTCGAGAAAAAGAACCGCGCTAGTCGGAATTTGGGGAAAGATAGAGAGCTCTCTAGGCTCTCCTAATCAAATTGAGAGTTCGCTTTGCCAGTCCATGAATATGTCGCACCCAGCAGTTCGAGGAGTTGGCCTCAAAAAAGTCGGGACTTTTGGGCAGATTCCAGTATCCGACCCATCTCTTTCTGCCGATTCCCCGGGTTGTCGGAATCTCTGGTTCGATCAGGACCATGAGTCCCATTCATTCGTTTATGGGAGCGACTCTCTGTTCCCATTCTCCACCGGGTCATCAAGTGATTAGCCAGCTCAATCCATTTTTCCATCTGATGATCTTCACCCTAGGACTGACTCTGTTCGACCTGCCTTGATTGCCTAGCTAATGCTACCGTCGCAAGCAACCTCTCAAAGAATAGGGAGTGAACGACCCTTCTATCTAGATCGGTGATTCCGTTCGGCCGAGCCAGCTATCGAAAGTCTTGCAAGCAACCTACACTTAAAGAAGCCCCTAAAATCCCTTATTCAACTTCATCCGTTTTTCGGGTAAACACACCAATTTTCTGAATTGCATATACGAAGAAAAAAAGAAAAATTAAAACAAAAAAAGAGTTCCTATATTAAGATTTGGGAATAGTACCGGAAAGCGATAGAGATTATTCTAGCCTTAACTAGATGTCGCGATTTACCGGAATAAAAAATATTGTTTTTAAATAAGAAGCACTTTTAGTAGGTCTGTCCGATCGACACAAATCTAGAGATGACTGTGTTTGAAAATAAAAAACATTGAAAATCATGTTCAACCATATTAGTTTAGTATCTAAAAGGGCATTAATGAACAAAGAGATGACGTGTGCTTTGGAGACATGGACAGACGGACACGGTTTTCAGCATCAATTTCCCAGAAAAAGCACTTTAAAAACTATCAATGTCACGTTTTCAAAATATATTTTATTTAAAAAAATAAAAATAAATCTATACTCACAAGTTCTAAAAACTATCACAAATATCCAATAATACATTAATCAATAATATTTATTATATTATCGCAAACCATAGTAATATAAATAAATTTGGTACAAAATTATCATTTTATAATGAACTACGTAATAGACTATCAGATGACCAAGAAAACGAAACAGCATTGTTACAAAATAATAAATGGTGGGTTCTTTTATAAAATAAAATAAAAATTGAACCAATTTTTAAAATATGTAATAGTAATATTTTGGGCCAAAAATAGCTCTTGAGCTGGTTTTGAATTTTGGGAATTTGACAAAATATGGATAAAATTTATAAACAAATATGTATTTTTCCAAAAAAAAACTAAATATATTTTGACAAAATCTATGACAAAACGGACCGTAATGAAATCAGTACGGATGTTTCACACTTTCACAGTTTCACTCCATAAACACATGCTTTTTCCAGCATTCAGTCTTCTCTTCCATCTTTTGAGGTTTAGGAATTTTGTTTTCTTTTTCTTCTGCGTTGTACGAGTAATTTTTTGCCCTTGAAAACTTATTCCCTTCCTTTTCTTTTCTCTTTTACTGCAGCTAAAAGGAAAAGTACAACAACTTACCAAAACTGAGTTTAACGCCAAGAATAATGTATGATATATTAGCTTGCCTGAAGTAAATTAAACATAGGTTCAGTACATGCAGTAAAAAAACTCAGGCTTTTGAGACTCATTCTAATACTTTAAAACTTTAGGGGGCAATTGGGAAGAAAAGTGTTTGAGTTATACAAACAAGCTAAGTGCCAGCTGCAACAACGTTCACATCAAGTCAGACGGTGTTAGATGGAATAAATGAAAAAAAACAAAAGGGCCCCTACTTAAATTTTTATGGAGATTGTAATTATATACCACCTCCGTTTCAAACGAGACGAAATACTTTTTTTTGATTTGTTCCAAAATATTCTCTCTCTTTAATTTTATTTATTCACTATTAACTTTTCATGTCCCTTAAAAAAATAATAAATAAGTGAATAATCTACCATGATACCCTTATTAATTGATACATATTTTTAATAAATTTGAGAAAATGATTTGAAATGAGTAATTAATATTATGGGTATAACATGAAAAAAAAAATTATCTTCTCTTGATATGCTAAAAGTGACAAGTAAAATTTAAAATCTATTTTTAGAATATTGGAGGTGTAAATGACACATTTCTAAATTTGAAAACAATTCAACTTTAAACTCTTCATTTTATCCTTAATGAGAAGCTTCTGTAACCACAAAAATGTCATGGTCCCACAAAACTTTTACCCCTTAAGCTTTTAAGACTACAAGTTTCAAAAGTTTTTTTTTTTTTTTAAATTCCGTGTCGAGTCAAACTGCCTCATCTAAATTGAAATGGAGGGAGTAAAAGAATTGAGTGTTTGATCAGAACATTAAAGGGTCGTTTGGTAGGATGCACTAGGTAAAATAATGAATGCACTAGCTTTATGAATTAGTAATACTTTGTTTGGTACACTTTTTGAACATATGCATTAGTTATACACCATATTTAGTATTATCCTATGTATAACTAATGCATAAGAAACCATGGTATTAACAATGCAATAGATTTAATGCATGCGTTAACTTAGTTAAAGACAAAATGGTCTTTCAAAATTTAAGCTTGATTAAAATATGTTATTATATTAATGCAATTTTGAAATAATCTAAGAAAGCGAGAAATAAAATTACATCCCTAGTAAATAAATAAATACTTAGCATATTTTTTTTTTTATAAATAAATATTAAGTTCTATACTACAATATAGGTGGACAAATCAAATAATTTTTTAAAACCTTTTTCATATAAAAACATTCTTCAACATATGTTTCTTTTAAAAAGATAAAGTGATGGACTGGTTATGAGGGTAGTTTTGTAAACAAACAATTCTTTTAGAAATTTTGCAATGCTTTAATACATCAAACCAAATAATAGATAAGAAATATGTCGCCGTAACTAATGTCAGCATAACTAATGCAATCATAACTAATACCAGCATTACTAATACACCTTATTCAATATTATTCATATAGACTCTACCAAACGACCCCTAAGGCAATATGCAATAGTATAAATACATGCTCATACATTCATATATCTGGATGAAAAATTATGAATAAAATCTGTTTTCGAACAAGTGCCTTAGTTTTTATCTTGATTAAAAGAACATGATCCATTTATTGTTAAGAGAGAAAAATGTCTTTATTGATCAATACCTTTTCAAAAAATTTATAGTTTTTCTAGTCTAAGAATTAGTCTAATATAATATTTTCTCATGTTGTCTTTGAAATATATTTTTTCTAATCCTCATGTATAAAACAATGAGTGGGAGCCTTAAAAGAAATAGTAAATTTATCTTTATGTAACTTATAAGTTATATATTTTAGCAGTGAAATCCGCTATTGATACTTGCATTATGGTAGATTACTTAAATCACACTCTCTTAAGGCGCGAACTTTTTTTGGACACCTAAAACTAAAACTTATTCAAATTAACTTTATGAAGCCGAATCATCCCAAGTTTTTCATAAAAAAAGAATAATAGCAACAAAGTGTACGAAATTCCTATACTTGTATACTCTTTCTGTTTCAATTTAGATGACACACTTTTTTTATTAGTCCGTTCCATAAAGAATGACACATTTTTACAATTGGGAATAATTCAATTTTAAACTCTTTATTTTACCTATTTTACCTTTAACGAGAAGCTTTTATAATCACACAAATGTTATGGTCCCAACAAAATTTTTATTCCGTAAGCTTTTAATATCACAAGTTTTAAAAGTTTTTTTTTCTTAAACTCCGTGTTGAAACGGAGGGAGTAACATTAGTATAAGTTAATTTATATTCCTTCCGGTCCACAATAAGTGACCATTTTACCTTTTTATTTTGGTCCAAAATAAGTGTCCATTTACATAATCAAGAAGGAGCTAATTTTATTTTTTCAAATTTTTTTCTTATTTACATATTCTCATGTGTCAATGTAACAATTAATTAAAGTTAATTTAGTGAAATATATATATTTTTCTCTAGGAGTTCATATTTTTTTAATGGGTGTGCCAAAAATAAAATGATTACTTATTATGGACGGTGCCAGTAACTTACACGACCAAGGGTTTTGGTCTAGTTCAAATTGAGTGGGCAAACTGATTATCCAACTAGTTTCAAATCATGCGCTATTGTACTCGAGATATTTTGGTCTAACATATAAAATTTAACAGTTTTTCATTTACTTGCCCAAACTATTCTTTCGGAAAGTATAATTTTCAGGTACTTATCAACTCTATAGTAACTGTATTTTTGTATGATTGCATTTGTAGATACTTATATATATATACGAAGGGGGGAAGCTAAAATTAGAAAATTGTGGTTATAAGATGGCAGTTGGGAGATAGTGACCCCAAAAGCAGCAACAGTTGTAAAGCTGCTGGGAACTCTCTAAAAAGTACTCAAAAGGCCCCAAAAACCAAAGGCAAAGAAAGAGCTCTTCTCTTTTCTCACCTCCATTATTTCACAGCAGATGGGGTTCCCAAGCTGGCATCATGGCCCATTGTCAGGTCTCCTCTACCTTTTCACAATCCCCTAAACCAAGATAAAATATCTTCATTTCACCTCTATTTACTCGAAAGAATGCACAAAATTTAACATTACCCTTATCGAGATAATCCCTCCACTCTCAATTTATATCATATAATTTGACACACTACAAAATTAAACACATAAAATTTATGAATTTATATTTATGTAACTTTAGGACATTTGAAACTTTTTGTTCTATACTTGTGTAACTATAAAAACTTTACCTTAAGAATAAAATAAAATATTTAAATTACACTTGTATTATTTTTTTTTTAATAGATTAATAAGAAAATAAACTGAAACGGAGAAGTAAATTTTCTTTTTTACTTGTCACTTTTCGCATATCAAAAGAAAAATAATTCATGTTTTACATTTAGCACTAATTACTCATTTCAAATCCATTAAGATTATACACCAATTAATATGAGTATCATGATAAATTATGTATTTTATTAATAATTTCTTAAGAGGTGTGCAAAGTTAACGGTTGACAAGTAAAAGTGAACGGAAAGGATATTTTTTATCACAATTTATTGGACTCTTTTCTTTATTTGTCCAAAAAAACAAAGAATTTATATCTAAAAATAGTTTAACCTTTTAAACATCTTATTGTATCTTTAAAAAAACATTATAACCACAAAATGTGTATATGTTATTTTAAATCATAAATTCCAAAGTCTGTTTTTTCTTTTTAACTTGGCATCCAGTCAAACAACCTCTGTATTTTATGCAACGGAGGGAATAAAGAAATACTAGTAGGAGTGATAAAACAAGAAAAAGTGCAAAAGAAAAGGTGACCTTTTTCAAAATATCTGTTTCTCTAAGTATATGTATAAAAATGTATACATGACACTGTGACTCTGTTCATGGGAATGCTACCTTTTATAATGATTTGACCCCATAAAGCTGTGGAATGAATGGGCAGTGGAATTCGGTAATGGAACTGGGTTCAGTTTCTTCTTCTGGTAGTAATTCAAGTTCTTCCGACTCTCTCAATGGCTTGAAGTTTGGCAAGAAAATCTACTTTGAAAATGTGGGTGGTGGGTCATCGCCGGTGACCGGAGACGGAAACTTGCCGCCGGCGTCCAAGAGGGGGAGGGGTGGATTGGTACAGGGTGGTCAGCCACCTAGGTGTCAAGTTGAAGGTTGTCAGGTAGATCTGAGTGATGCTAAGGCTTATTATTCGAGGCATAAAGTTTGTGGTATGCACTCTAAGTCTCCTACTGTTATTGTTGCTGGTCTTGAACAGAGGTTTTGTCAACAATGTAGCAGGTCAGCTTAATTTTCCATATTACTCTAATTAAGTTTTAAGTGTTTTTGCACTAGTTATATGGCTGTGTCAATAAGAAACATGCACAACAGGTGTGTGAAGCTCACTTTTTATACAAGAGTTTAACCTATATATACCTGACAGAGGAGAGAAATTTCACACAAAAAGATATCTACAGGTAATATCCATTAAATAAAACAGGTTACCTACTAAAATTAGAAAGTTAAGGTGACTTCTTTACATGTATATAAGTTAAACTCTTTAAACAAATTATGCTGGAGATTTTCTTTTCGTATTGTTGGACTTATGGACTAGTGGTCCTTGTGCGTATAGTTGTTTATATACTGGTTTGGTGGAGAGAGTTGACTCTTGTGGATTTTTTAAATTTGTGTTGATTGTTTGCTGTAAGGATTTTGTTCTTGCTATTGTCTATTAATAATTTTGTCTGAATTGGCTAGTTATTGTTTGGGCTAGTTCTGCTGTTTTTCCTTATCTCCTAAATCCAAGAACAATTTGGCGACCAATTAATTCGATATATGCTTAAATATGACATTGGATTTTGCAATTATGTATTAACAGCTTCTTGCTTATAGTATTGTTCGGAGTCTAGTTTGTAGGCTTTCTTGGCACTTTTCTGCTTCTTTTGGCGTACAAAGGCAGTTCGTTAAGTGATGTGTGCTTGTTTTCATACATGGCTGGATCAATTCACACTCTTTAGTAAGTTAAAGAGGGGCCTTCATTTATATTGAGGTACTACTTTGGTCTATGTTGCGTGGACTCTCCAAAATGATGTCGCACCCGTGTCGGATCCTCCAAAAATGCACTACATTTGGAGGATCCGGCATGCATCTGGTGACATTTCCGGAGAGTCCGAGCAACATAGACTTTGGTGTTTATGTGAAGTGTGGGACATTTAAGATGATATTAGAAGTCTGCCTACAACATTTGCGTAATGACACTACCTTTCGTGGATCCAATTTTCCACCATTTTGCACATTGTTGGAAGCAGCTTTGCTTTTTGATATTAGTTGCTGTTTTATCATGCCTGCTAGCTTAGCGGATTATTTAATTCAGTTATGTTGTTGATGCGTAGGATGGATCAATTGCCAAGATTATGGAATTAAAGTACTGGACATACTTTTGCATTGGATGATGTTTTATTTCTTTTTAAATCTTATGCCCTCATGCTTCAACCTCCTAGAGGAAACATCTTAGACAACCAACTTTGTACATGAAAGTGTTGGTTAGATGTAATAATTTAAAGTAATATAACATAGTACAACTATTTAAACTACGGTATTTGAGAGTATACTCTTAATCTTATTTTTCTTTTTGTTATTGTAAGAGTTGACTATTGATTCTGATCCTCTCGCTGGTTTACCCAACATGTTCTTTGTTTTTAAGTTATGTTATTTCCCCTGGGTGTTCTTTAATGCTTTGCTTCTGTTGAATTCCTCATTCCATTTCTATGGTTGTTAAGATCATTATGTGTAATATACTAGGGAAGTTGTTGAATCCTTATTTTCGTTCCAGTTAAAATCCATTCACATGTTCAAGCTTAAACAAGATATTGACTTAAACACAAGAATGAAGTGCATCGAACAACAAAGTGATTAAAAACCACCGAGAGCAGGATACCAATATATTACCTTTTTGCCATGGCATAAAAAGAGTCCCTCTGTGGTGCCTAACATTATACATTGCTTCTCTCTTCATCCAAACTGAACCTCGCGGAGGTCTTCTTTTTTGGGTTCATCATTTATATGGTAGCTGAATGTTTATTTGCAAATATGGTGAGCAAGATATCGATATGGTGTTTAATTACTGCGGAAGTACTCATTTTCCATTGGCTATTGTCTCAAACCAAACCTTCAGTCCCTACTGCTAGCATCTCTCCTATTATTTACTGGTAGATATTTACTTACAATAAATATTAATCATGAAGTTTCAGAGCTATGCAACTATTTATCTAGAAAGCTTAGTAGTTAATAAATCCCATCAACTCATTATACGAGCCAAACTTTGGTCTTGATGACAAGAAGGAAATCTAATGTGTGAAACTCGGGGAAGTTTTGAGTAAGAATGTGTGCATTGCACAATCATTAGTAGCCACTCGAACACAGATAGAATGCTTCTGATTTATATATGTCAGTCTTGTACAAATATTTGTGTATATAGTTCAATAATACTCAAAGATACCATGAATGTTTTGTGTTGGTTTGTACCTATGACAAAACATTTCGCATGTAATGGTTAGAAAAATGGCTAGCCAAATTGTCTTATATGAGGTCAACAAGCTCATCTTCTCAGATCACTTATGGCCAGTCGATAGCTGCCTTGTTACATAGACTTAATAGCTTCCTGGTACTTTGGTTCCAGGTTCCATCAATTGACAGAATTTGACCAAGGAAAAAGAAGTTGCCGCAGGCGCTTGGCATGCCATAATGAGCGCCGCAGGAAGCCTCCATCTGGATCTCTTTTCTCTACACATTACGGGAGCCTTTCTTCATCAATTTTTGGTTTGATAGAATTCCTTTCCATTCTCTCTTTGTTTGCATTAATACTTGAAAATTTATGCTCCTCTTTTCCTTTTATAAAAAGGAAAGAACATTATGCTGACTCTGGTTATTTTGATTTGAACTGATAGAAAATAATAGCAGCAAATCTGGAAGCTTTCTGTTAGACTTCAGCTCACACCCACATGTCAACGAGAGTTCGTGGCCAAATACTAGAGCATCTGAACAAGGATGGGATCATCAATCTACTGCATCAGGGAAATTTCTTCAGCGTCCTTGGCTGAATAATTCTGAAAACGCTACATCTGAGTTTGTTCTGCAAGGTTCAGCCACCAGGACCAATTATCCCGGTCCTGGTGTTCCTTCAGGGGAATGTTTCTCTGGAGTCTCAGACTCCAGTACCGGTGCTCTCTCTCTTCTGTCAAATCGGTCCTGGGGATCAACGAATCCACCCTCAAGTCTTGGGGCTAACATTGATGGGGTACACACCCCCATTCAACCTTCCGATTCCCATGCTGCACCTACCAATCACTTCTCAAGCCCTTCACTGCAGTTTAAAGGAAATGAAGCTAGCAGCAGTTTGCACGAGATGCCTGATTTGGGTTTGGGTCAAATTTCACAGGCTGCTGACAATCAGTACCGTGGTGAGCTACGGATGGGTCATCAGAGTGGACGACAAAACATGGAATTGGACCACTCTAACGGTTATCATCCTTCTGTTCAGAATGTGCACTGGACGCTTTGAGTGTCCTCTCATTCGTTTATGATCACGGTTGTAAGAGAACATGTTGATGAAGTAGTTTGATGTTTGTGAGGCTGTCTGTTGACGAATGATCACTAATATTATGCAACTTATGTGGATTCTTGTTGGGCTAGTCCCAAGATGACCTATGTTTTGTTCTTGAACTGTTTGATAACTTGCTTTGCTATCATTCGCTTTGGCGTATCTTTTCAACCTGCTTATTCTGTTTTCTTCGTTTTATCACTCTTGGTATATGGTATTCAGGTGAAAAATCAATCTTCCCAGCTCAAAATCACAGGACAGGACAATATTCAACCTGTTAAGCGCATAAACAGTGCCCTTGTAATGATGTTAATGCGCGGGTAGATGAAGTATAAACCTGTAACAACAAAGATGCTTCATTATGATTTCATGTTTCTCTTTTGCTGTTTTTACCTTTCTGCACTCGTTTTAAATTTTCTGTTGGGCTCTAAATACATAAATCTCTAGCTTCTTCATCCAGCGCTCTTCTCGTACGTGCTATAAAGCCTCTATCTCCAAGAAATGCTATTTGGGGTTATAGGGAGATGCACCAATAATTCATCCTTGAAAACTTCATAGTCTATGGAGCCACATTATGATGAAAAGAATTCGTTTAAATTTGTTTGTTGCTAACGTGCATGATTGAAATGCCAATTCGTTCTTGGGACCTATTCTCTGCCGCTTCCCTCCATCCAAAACTCCCTTAATTTAGATTGTATGGTCAACGAAAGTGGTCGGTAAAATGTCTCGTGATTCTGTCGAAGCTGCATGACAACTCCATATTCCCACCACCGACACTCTACCTTGTTTTCGCTTGGTTAATTACTCCCAATTTTAGGTTGCCTACTTGGAAATTTGCGAATTGAATATAACCCCACGAGTCACTTCTCTTGGTACATGTAGCTTCAATTAAGCATTAGAATTTGACATAAATTTTCACATGTGGATCAATGGAGACATAGAGGACTTGGAATGCTATATATCCATCTGGAATGGAATCGCTCTGAGCGACAAAATCACCTTATGTAGTTTAAGATACTCAAAATTGGGAACACCTGTCGGTACATAACTCGCAAAGTACACTCTCTGTTTTCCATCTCCGTCGATGTAGCACCAACAGTAGAAACTCGACGATGATGCTTTGAACATGAAACTCGAAATTTCTCCATCCAAATCATTCAGTTTCCATCAATATTCAAGCTTTTTAATTTAAACAAATATGAATTAGAGCACGTGAGTAGATTTGGAATTTATTCTCTCCTTTTTTTTCTTTTATAAATCGAGTAAGAAAAGAATAATGTATGGTATGTGAAGTTACTGAATCTAGTTCAGCTCCAAACTCCTTCCATGGAGGAATTGAGCTTCGACAGTAATGGCAGTAGAAGAGAACGAGTAAGGATGGTTCTGCAGTGAGAGAATGTTCGAGAAGATGAAAATGATTCTCTAATTATGTAAAGTATTTACAATGTATTCTTATATACACAACTAACTTAGCTAACTACTCTAACTTCCAGCTGGCATCTATCTGTCAATGTACAGTGTAATTAACTAACTTCTAACGATCAACTAACCACTACAGTTAACGCTCTTAACTACAGTTGACTCCTAATCACCAAGCACTCCAATACTCCCCCTTAAACTGGAGGGTGTAAAATGTTAATAACTCCCAACTTGCTAAGTAAAAACAATGTTGCACCTTTCCCAATCCTTTTGTAAACATATTAGCTTGTTGATCTTTGGTCCCAATGTGGTATGTAACTATCTTTCTTTCCTTGATCTTGTCTCTTACAAAGTGACAATCAATCTCTATATGTTTAGTCCTCTCGTAGAATATGGGATTTGCTGCAATCTGTAATGCAGCCTTGCTATAACAAAACAGATCCATAGGTTGCTTGACTGATACTTTCAACTCTGAAAACAGTCCTAACATCCAAGTTACTTTTGTTGTGGCTGCTGGCAAACTTCTATATTCTGCTTCAGCAGAACTTCTTGAAATTGTTTGTTGTTTCTTTGACTTCCTGGATATTAGAAACTCTCCAGACTTTACTAAAAATCCAGTGGTCTTCTTGTGTTTGGGCATGTTGCCCAATCAACATCACAATAACAGGTCAGGCTGTCAGACTGCAAACTGCTCATGAGTATTCCCATTCCTTCTTGATATATTTTACTACTCTAACTGCTGCATCCCAATGAAATCTTTTGGGTGCTTGCATGAATTGGCTTAGGGTCTGCACCACATAGCTGATGTCTGGTCTAGTTATTGTTAAGTAGAGTAACCTACCAATGAGTCTCCAGTAAGCTGATACATCAGCTAAAGCCTCATCCTATGTTGTACCAGTGTGCTTATCATACTCTTGTGAAGTGAATCTTTGATTCAAATCAACAGGTATTGCCGCTGGTTTTGTTCCACCTAATCCTAAATCTGACACCAATTGTAATGCATATTTTCTTTGAATCAATAGGATTCCCTTACTTGATCTCATAATTTCAATTCCCAGAAAGTACCTCAATTCTCCAAGATCTTTCACTTTGAACTTATGATGTAGCACATCCTTTGTCTCCTGTATAAGCTTGTCATCATCCCTTATGATCAACAAATCATCCACATATATCAAAACTACCACAAAACTATCTTCCTTTCTTTTGGTGAACATAGAGTAATCATATAAGCTCTGCTTGTAGCCTGATTCTATCAATGCCTCAGTGAGTTTTATATTCCATTGCTTTAAGGCTTGTTTAAGCCCATACAATGATTTCTTTAGTTTGCAGACCTTTAACTCCCTTTGTTTTCTGAATCCCTGAGGAAGGTCCATATGCACCTCTTCATACAAATCTCTTTGCAAAAATGCATTATATACTTTCATTTGATACATATTCCAACCTCTTGATGCTGCTAATGCAATCAGTATTCTAACCGTCACCATTTTGGCAAGTGGTGAAAATTTCTCATGGTAATCCAATCCTTCATTTTGGTTATACCCTTTTGCAACCAATCTAACCTTGTACCTTTCCACGTCTCTGTTTGGCTTGTACTTTATTTTATAGACCCATTTAGATTCAATTGTATTCTCGCCTTTTTGGTAGGTCTACCACATCCCAAGTATTGTTATCCTCTAGTGCTTTGATCTTTATTTTCATTGCATCAATCCATTTCTCATCTTGGGATGCTTCCTTAAAGATTTGAGGTCTTGTGAGAACTGATTGCTTAGCCAAATAGCTCTTATACTTCTCTGACACATTGTCATAAGAGATACAATTTGCTAAAGTATGCAGTGTTGCCCCATTTGCCTTCTTGCTAGCTACATAGTCTTGAAGCCACAATGATGCTTTAGCAGTTCCTGATTTTCTCAAGGTTGGTTCTGTATGATCAGAAACAACATCATCTGAATTTTCTTGACTTGCATTTGATTCAGGAATGCCTTCAGGTATAGAAGTAGAATGAGAAGGGCTTCCTTCTACTATATAAGTAGAATGCTTACATGCAACAATGTCAGCACCCTCAAATTCTGCATGAGTATCATCAGTGACAATATCAACATCATCTGATCCAGCTTGAGTGCCATCATAGTATTCTTTCTCATACACTTCATAGTCCACTTCTTCATGATTCTGCAACCTCCCTCTATCATGAACTGTGGAGAAGGGACCAATGAATGATGGTAAGAGATTGCAGCATCTCTTTGGAAAGGAAATGTATACATTGTAAGCACTTTACATAATTAAAGAAATTATTTTCATCTTCTCGAACATTCTCTCACTACACAACCATCCCTGTTCGTTCTCTTCTACTGCCGTTACTGCCCAAGCTTAATTCCTCTATGGAATAAGTTTGGAGCTGAACTAGATTCAGTAAATTCACATGGTATCAGAGCGTATGAGACTGGACATTTCTGCGAAATTGTAGAATCCTACAACTACTTCTTCTCCTTTCGAAGATCAGTTCAAATTCAACTATGACGATTGAAAAAATTGATCATACTCATCCCTTATTTGTGCATTCTTCTGATACTCCTAGCTCAATTCTAACTCCAGTCAAGCTAAATAGATCTGAGAACTATGGATTATGACGTCGATCGATGTGAATTGTGTTGCAAGCTAAGTGAAAATTAGGGTTCGTCACTAGCACTTGTAAAAAAGAGTCATTCAAAACTGAACTCCATGAGGATTGGAAGACATGCAATGCCATTGTGCTCTCCTGGCTAATGAACACAGTGTCACCGGATCTCCTTAGCGGCATCGTCTATGCATCAAATGCGCATCTAGTTTGGGAGGATTTGCGTGAAAGGTTTGACAAGGTGAACAGAGTAAGGATAAGTCAATTACATCGGGAAATTGCAACTATTTCTCAAGGAACAGACTCTGTCTCAACTTACTTTACAAAATTGAAGGAACTATGGACTGAATATGACGCCATGGTGCCTTCACCAGGATGTGATTGTCCAAAATCAAAGGATTACATAGAGCATCTCCACAGACAGAGGTAACTTCAATTCTTAAGTAGTCTCGGTGAGTCCTATGAGCAATCGAGATGGCAATGAAGACTGTAGAGCCTACCTTGAACCAAGCTTATGCAATGATAATTGAAGATGAAAGTCAGAGGTCGGGTTTCACTTTGATAGGAAAGGTTGATCCAATGGCAATGCAGGTTGGAAGAGGGCAGCCGTACAAAGGAAAAAAAAATTACATGCACTGTAATATTGCAATATGAAAGGGCATTTGAAAGAGAATTGCTACAAATTAGTTGGTTACCCACATGACTTTAAAGGAAGAAAGAAGTTTGTGGCCAACAATGTGATTGGGAATTCAGATTTGAATAAGAAGGCTTCACCAGTGGATGATGAATCCAACTGTGGCAACACAAGTGACAGACCCTTCTTTACTAAGGAGCAATATGATCAAATATTCAATATGTTGAATAAAGGAAATACAGAGCCACAAGTGAACATGGCAGGTATAACCACTTCCTTTATGAAAAACCTAGATTGGGAAGAATCGATAATTGATTCAGGAGCTTCACATCAAATTACTGCTAGCTTAGATACATTGCAAAGTAAAACTGAGTTGAAATCACAAAGTAAAGAACAAGTTAACTTGCCTAATGGAGAGAAGTCCACTATAACACATAAAAGAATTGTATCGTTCCCGGAGAATATGAGAGTGCACAATGTACTTTATGTCCCACATTTGAAACTAACAAAGGACCTTTCTTGCTCTGTCACTTTTTTTCTGACTTATGTATATTTCAGGACCTTTATAGTGGTAGGGTGAGGAGGATTGATAGAGAAAGAGGAGGACTGTACATTGTTAAGAATTTTTTTAATAAGAGGATGAACTTGTCAGTGATGAATGTAGCTATACCACAACATCAGGAAGATAACATCTTATGGCATAAGAGGCTAGGATATGCTTCAATAAGCACTATGAGGAATGTGAAGTCTTTATATAATAAATTGAGTAATATCAATGTAAATAGTGATTGTTCTATATTTCCTCATGCCAAGCAAAGTAGATTATCTTTTTCTAGTAGTCAATCTAGAAGTCAGTCTATCTGAGAGCTTATTCATATGGATGTTTGGGGTCTTTACAAGATTCCTACACATGAGAAGAAGCAATTTTTCCTGACTATTATTGATGATATGTCTAGGTTCACTTGGATATACTTGCTGCAGTTCAAAAGTGATGTATTTGTTGTTTTGAAAATCTTTCTTGCTATGATAAAAACTCAGTTTAGTGCAGTTACAAAAATTATTTGAACAGACAATGGTACTGAATTTTTTAATCATCAGTGCAATACCTTACTAGAATCATATGAAATTTTACATCAAAGTAGTTGTATATACACAACTAACGTAGCTAACTACTCTAACTTTAATATGGCATCTATCTGTCTATGTATAGTGTAATTAACTAACTTTTAACAACCAACTAACCACTACAGTTAACTCCCTTAACTACAATTGATTGCGAATCACTAAGCACTCCAACATGGTACAACAACATACAGACTAAAAATAAATTTCATATAATGAATTATACATTATATAGCTTATTTATATCTTATCTACAACTTTTATACATCATTCTTACCAGTTAAATATAACAACAATATTATACAAATTAAATATAATTTTCATATAAATTTTATACAATATATATTTTGTATATATTTTGTATGTGGTGTGTTCTTCTTCCTTTCTGAATTTCCAATCAAAACTTCCCCTCTCAATACAATTTTGATTCATATCAACAACTTTATGTAAACAAAAATAGCATTTAAAATGTAAATATAAAATTTAATACAACGATTCATATATTATACAACTAATTTCCAACTTTCATACAACCTTCAAATAAAATAATAATATTACTATAATAGAATACAACTTAAATACAATTTACATATAACTATAATACAATTTAACTCTACACTTTTGATTATTAATCTCATTTATTATGAATAATTAAATATTTTTTATATTGTAGGTGTATAAAAATTAAACTCATTGTTGTTAATATTCTTAGGTGTGGGGAATATCCAAGTAGAGAAATTTAGCCACTGGCTGCCGGAGACAAAATTCAAAGAGTGGTCTAAAGAAGGTCATATGGTCACAGTGAAGAAGGGTAGAGGAATGGATCCATTATCCGTCGTGTTTCGAACCTTGTGCCACTAGCCCTCGGGAATTATTTGGTTATCAAAAAAGGGTCATACAATGCAAATAATCCAGACGAGTTGGACAATAACAATGGGCCTATGAAGCCCATTAAAAGCTTTGTTATTGGGCCGGAGTCTCAAACATTGATCTGTTGGACCATTATATTACCACATTGCACAAGCATCTTCTTCGCTCCCTTCTCTCTCACATCGCTAATCAGATCAGTGCCATTTTCAGCTTGGTGAGTTCTTTGAGCTCACTCTTTCTATCGATAAATCTTATACTGATTTTATCATAGATAAGTGCACATTAATTATTTGTATTCAATTCTATATTTTCCTCGCTTTTTATTAGAGAAATGCAGAAATGTAATCCGATTCTAGGGTTTATAGAAGTGGTAGACTTTTTTCAGTTTAATGGAATATGAGCTTCATTTTGTTATATGACTTTTGTATAGGTCCGTATAATTGATCGCTGTTTTCCAGTTCATTTGAATTTGCGATTGTTTTCCTTTTACTTTCGGCCTTGTTTGAGGAGCTGAATTTTTATGGGTATAAAATCTAGCATGTGGGTGATACTAGCTTGTTAAGTTTAAGGTTTAGCTGTTGCTATATAAGGTCCGTTGTTTCCACCTAGAGGTCTCGGTTTCGAGCCTGGGAATGAAAATTCTTGTTTAGGAGCGCTTTCTCCTTAAATGGGCCCAACGCAATGTGATTCTGGATTAGTCGGACTAGTGGGCTCCATATATCGGATGATTATACCCAAAAAAAAGTCCGTTGTTTGCCAATAGCCCTTTTATTCTGGTCAGAAACTTGTATATCAATGTAGGCATAACTCATAACTGTGAGGTTTACAGAACCTTTAGCTTTAGAGTACCCCTAATTTGCCTTGAAAGACATTTATTAGTATTGGAATAAATTGAACCCAAATAAAGCGTAATGAATACATAGGATTGCCCCCGGGGCTTAGTTCAAGTGGAAAAGGTTGAGGGACTTGTGACCTAGGACACGGATTGCCCCCGGGGCTTAGTTCAAGTGGAAAAGTTTGAGGGACTTGTTCGTCTTTATAGTTTCCGATGTAACGGACAGCCTATCCTTTAGTTGAGACGATGTATTTTAGAAAAAATAATGTGTTAATTTCATTTTCGCTGTTTAGATAAATGTTTTTAGAATGGAATCTGAACTAGCTAGGTGCTTCTACAGATAAGTCTCTGTCATATCTGAAATGTGTTACAATTTGAGGATAAAAGAGGCATTGCTTTTGCTTGAGCATGTACTTATAAGGCGTATTCATTTTCTTTTGTTTATCTCTAACCTTCATACGCTCTACATCACGCTTGGTTAGAGCATATTTCTTAACTTGGTGACCAATTGAAAGCATGTCTTTCGAAAATCAAATATGCAGTTGAGTTTCAAGCGCAAGGTGTGAAAATATGAGGGAGAGTCAATTGTTCTAGCGTTACTTAAACCTTTGATGTTTTTCTGAATGTGATGTTCACACTACTGTTGACAAACTTCTAATGCTTCTTTCATCACATTTTTGTTGAACCTACTTGATTTGCTTAGAAATTATTAACTTTGAATTGTGTATTACATCAGAGTTTTCTTGAGATATAAAAATAGTTGAAATGAATGCAAGCAGGTTCGTTATTACAAAGATGTTTGATCAGTTATTTAAAAAATAAAACTATGTAAGATCAGTTCCAACTACTATTAAGTAGTAGTATCTTGTATCCATTTGAATATTCAGAGGAAGAACTTTGTAGTTCACGTAATAGGTTAGAAAATTGAGGCAGAATAAAAACGGCAGAGGAAGTGTTATAGACCTATGTCAGCAGACTCAATCTTATGAAATTCTATGTGATGGCTTATGACTTTTCAGCTCCTAATCACTCTATTAAGGCTAGATGTCTCTTGTATCTACTTAGCTGGCATAACATGTCCCCTGTTGACTCTTCCGACAGTTTTTTGCTCTTTATTAGCTCCCTGGTCCTAGATTAGCCAATCATATGTTGGAGCTAATTTATGTTTTTTGTAACCTATTTTGTACTTTCTTGCATCTTCTTGATGGCATTGGAAATTTTTTACTTCATTAAAAAAAGAAAAATAATTTGTATGTATGTGCATGCACATAGGGTCTTGACAGAACTAAATATATGTAAGCATTTAGGTTTCTCATCATTTGCTTCTTGTAGGCTAAGATGTTTTGTTGCTTCACACATTCTGTTCGCGATGCATTATTTCTCACTGTCTCTTACCTTTGGTATCTGGTTATTAGTTCAAGCTTAACTTGCTTTAATCATGTTTTTAATTTTTTAACATTTTTTACTGGTGTTTTGGTAAAGGATTGAGTACAATCATGGATGATGCTGCAGAGCTAAGGTATTATGAAGATGAGGATACACCAGGGATGAAAACATTTAAAGGTGCAACCACAGGTCTAGTTGCTGGTACTCTTTGGGGTGCCATTATTGCCACTTGGCATGATGTACCCCGTGTTGAGAGAAGTGTTGCTCTTCCTGGTTTGATTCGGACATTGAAAATGATGGGAAACCACGGGGCTACCTTTGCTGCTATTGGTGGAGTCTATATAGGGGTAGAACAGCTGGTTCAGAACTTTAGGATGAAAAGAGATTTTGTTAATGGAGCAGTTGGTGGATTCGTTGCTGGTGCTTCTGTGCTGGGTTACAAAGGTAATCACCTTCCCCTCCACCCAACAACACCTTTTCAACTGAGATTTGTGTTTGTAGAGTGATTTCTTAATAAAAGAAAAGTGTTTGTGGAATGATTGATACAAATCTGTTGTTGCACTTGCTTTACATTTAATTATATGTGAGGGAAAAATTAGAATTGGCGAAGGAAGGAGAGGAAAGCTATTATTACATGTTGCAGATTGGTTTGTTCTTAGTGCACATCCAGTGCTAGTGCTAATTTTCAGTGTTGACCATTCAATGGGCATTGTGACTGGTGCAGCCAGACAATTCTTATCATTTCCACGCCCTGGCTCTCTTGGTTTGCAGTGAAGGCTTTTGCTTAATTCCTTTATCCTCTCTATTTAGACGCCTATTTAGATTTTTAATTCCAAGAACATAGAAATTTCTCCATAGATCTGATTGGCAGAGAATTTGTATGTGCTGTCTGCACAAAGATGTCTTAAACATGACCACGACCATTTCGTGATAGCATGTCATTTAGTTTCTAAAAGAAACAGGGGTTGAGTCTTTTCTAAGAGCGGTCACAGAATAATTAAGTTGCTCTTGCTAACCGAGAGCAGTAACCCCTCGACTCAGCCATTGCTATGCACATTTTAGAACAGATCAATAGAAATCCCTATGCAGAATGAACTTTTCATGAACTAAAAGCTTAGAATTTAGTGAGTGCATAATCTCATGAGTTGCAAAAGGCAATTCAGCGGATTACGTACATTATTCATCGATGGTGTTCTATACCCTTGCCTCTGGTAACATACTGGGATACCAAGGGAAATATTTTGGCTGATTTGATTGTTACCCTTGTAGGAAGGAGTATTTCAACTGCTCTTTCTGCTGGAGCAGCACTTGCAGTCACTTCTGGTGTAATTGATGGATTAGGTGCAACGACGAGAACTGACAATGGCAAGGAGTACTATCCTTACACTACGAAGAAAAGAGCTGCTGTTGAATGACTGTAGTTGGACAGAATTAGCGCGACTCAGCAGAAGTTCACTATGAATGATGTGATCGCACCCTCTTGTTTTGTGCTATTCTACTTTTTTCCCCTTTAACCTGAAAGGATGATGCAAATAAGAATGCTATGTACTATACTTCTATCATTGCAGGTGATTTTTCATTGAGTTTGATACCTGACTGGATATTTTAATGGGTTATATCTGTCATTCCAAATTATGACACTCTTTCGCTTCTCTATTTCTGATTATGAATTGTGATGATTTGCTATAAACAATTGTTGTTTGCAAAGATGAAGCCTGTCCTTCACTGTATAAAACCAGTGTTAGTTTTGTGTTGCTGTATACTAGGCAAATAGTAGCTTGAACCAATGCTTGGATTTGCCTGCAAGTAAACCTTGTAGCTGAAGTAACCCTTTATGGCATCGATTGAATGCTTTTTTAGTAGCTGTAAACCATTGTTGGAGTAACTTTTGAGTTATGGGTTCAAGAAATCAATGTGGATTTTTTTCGTAGAAAGAGACATTTGACATCTTCGCGACCGGGCCAGGAAAAGCTTTTGGGCTTCACCTGTTCGCAGACATCCGCTAGTCCCAATGGAGGATCAAACTATGGGTTTGTAGGTTGATAAAGTTCAGTGTTTGGAAGTCAAACTTTAGGTGTGTGTGCAGAAAAACAAGTATAGATGAAGTTAATGTACATTTGAAAATTCACTTTGTCAAACGCAGAATTCACATCGTTTTAATTCTGAATCTGTTGTTGATCCTATCTTTTTGCTATGTTGCTAAACAATGAACCTAACTACTTAGACACTCATTGGAACATCATACTTTGATCTCCGAATTACACTGACCATAATCATCATTCATTTAGTCCTTTACATTTATGCATTGTCCAAGACAACATTCGATGTAGGGACAAAGGTTGAAACTTTACTTTCTTTTTCTTTTTCTTCCTGGTAATGTCCTTGCTTTCACAAACTCATCAGCTCCTTAGTTCCTCTTCATCTTATTATTTATTTGTTGTCCTTACAAAATCATCAATTTACCTCTGTTAGAAAATACGCAGTTCCGGAAAAAATGTCTTATGTTTGTTAATGTGTCCTCCAAACTCCCAAGGAATAAAAATATCTATATCTCAGTAAGACATGATTGGGCACAAACTCTCAAATTCAGTAGAGAATCAAAAGTAGCCTTGCAGCGTTCTAGTGTTGAACGCAATGGAACGTTTACGTTAGTACATTTTCAGTACATTATGTTTTTCTTTTAAAAAATATAAGGATGAAAGGAGATACTAATTTTATAAATTATTCAAATGAGTGAAAAACAGGAGACAACACAACAATTAGCTTCTTATACAAATTTTGTGATACATATTAAAAGTGTAGCTATTTCATTAGAATCTATAACATCTCCTATAGATTAGCTTGGCACGTGTGAAGTCCCGACATACTCCTCGCACGCGCGACCCGGTTCCTCTGGTCAAGCAACACAAGACAAATAGTACCTTAATAAAGTGAACATAACGCAAAAGTAAAAAAGCAAAAAGCCACAAACAGAAACACAAATATTCACTTAAACACACAGAGAGAGAGAAAGTCTGTGCTTTCGGTGTAATCTCAGCAGATTCAACCCACCCCACCCACCTTAAGAATCAAACAAAGAACACAGAGCATTACCACCCTACTTTGTTTTTTTTATTTCTCTTTCAAAATATAAACTGTTTTGTTCTTTCTTTCTTCACTTTTTAGCTAGCTAGACCTCAATGTACTATTCTACTTCGCTTTGTTACAAGAAAGCTCTAAAACCCTTTTTCGTTTTCCCCCCCTTAAGGCTTCAGTACTGTTCACAAACTTATCAGTAAAAACCCGTCTTTCTTCTTCAGTTCCTATTAACCCACAAGGTACATTCACTTCTGTGTTTTTGTGTTGTTTATAGATGTGCATTTTGTAAGAAAAATTGTTTTCTTTTTGCTACATTTTGGGTTCTGTTGAATCTTGGCTGGTGTTTTCTTGAAACTTGATGTTTGTGTATCTGTAATGTGGTTAGATTTTTTTGCATTCTGCTTTTTTTTTCGCCTTTGCTTTTGTTTGCTTTCCCTTTTTTGTGGGTTGAGAGAGGAGAGGAGTGTTTCTCTTTTGTAGAGTTTGTTCTAGCATTTTTAGCTCAGGTTTGTACGGTAAAAGAACTGATTTCTTCTTTATTTTTCATGTTGTGAAGGTTTGAAGCATTCAGATCTGAGGCTTTGAATGGTTTTGGCATTCTAGAGGTTCATGTTCATCTTTTTGGCTACATTTGTTTAACACTCTGTTTGGATTGAATATGTTGGAACATTAAAGTAATTCTGAGTTGTCTCTTTGTTAGTAACTGCTTGTCTTTGCTAAGGAAGAGATTTGATTTGTTTGTTGATTATTGGCTCACATTCTGGTGGAGGATATAGGGGATTTGTTTTTGTGTAAATTGTGGGAAGAAGTTATATAAAAAATGCAGAGACCCCCACAAGAAGATTTCTCACTCAAGGAGACCAAACCCCACCTCGGTGGAGGGAAGGTCAGTGGTGATAAGCTCACTAGCACATATGACCTTGTTGAGCAAATGCAGTATCTTTATGTCCGAGTAGTGAAAGCTAGGGATTTACCTGGTAAGGATGTTACGGGTAGTCTTGATCCTTATGTTGAGGTTAGGCTCGGGAACTATAAGGGTACGACTCGTCATTTTGAGAAGAAGTCGAATCCTGAGTGGAGTCAGGTGTTTGCTTTCTCAAAGGATAGGATTCAGGCTTCTGTACTTGAAGTGACTGTGAAAGATAAGGATGTTGTTAAGGATGACTTTGTGGGTCGTGTTCTCTTTGATTTGAATGAGATCCCTAAAAGGGTTCCCCCGGATAGTCCTCTCGCTCCGCAGTGGTATAGGTTGGAGGAGAGGAATGGTAGTAAAGTCAAAGGAGAGTTAATGTTGGCTGTTTGGATGGGAAATCAAGCTGATGAAGCCTTTCCTGAAGCTTGGCATTCAGATGCTGCAGCTGTTAGTGGTGCTGATGGTCTTGCAAATATAAGGTCTAAGGTGTACCTCTCACCAAAGCTGTGGTACCTTAGAGTTAATGTGATTGAGGCTCAAGACTTGATTCCGAGTGACAAAAGCAGGTTTCCAGAAGTTTTTGTCAAGGCCATCCTTGGGAATCAAACGTTGAGGACCAGAGTTTCCATGAGCAAGACCATTAATCCCTTGTGGAATGAGGATCTGATGTTTGTAGCAGCTGAACCGTTTGAGGAGCCATTGATTTTGAGTGTGGAAGATAGGGTTGCACCAAACAAGGATGAGGTCATCGGAAGATGTGCTATTCCTTTGCAGTATGTGGATAGGAGGTTGGACCATAAACCTGTGAACACTAGGTGGCTTAATCTTGAGAAGCATATTATTGTTGAGGGAGAAAAGAAGGAAATCAAGTTTGCTAGCCGGATTCACTTGAGAGTATGTTTGGAAGGAGGCTACCATGTTCTGGATGAGTCAACCCATTACAGTAGTGATCTTAGGCCAACTGCAAAACAGCTGTGGAAGTCTAGCATCGGTGTCCTTGAAGTAGGTGTTCTGAGCGCTCAGGGCCTATCACCAATGAAAACAAAGGATGGCCGGGCAACGACAGACGCCTATTGTGTAGCCAAATATGGGCAGAAGTGGGTGCGGACAAGGACTATTATAGATAGCTTTGCTCCCAAGTGGAACGAGCAATACACCTGGGAAGTATTTGATCCTTGCACTGTTATAACAATTGGTGTATTTGATAATTGCCATCTGCAAGGAGGAGATAAATCCGGAGGGGCAAGGGACTCAAGGATTGGAAAGGTCAGGATCCGTCTTTCGACTCTTGAAACTGATCGTGTCTACACACATTCATATCCACTGCTGGTCTTGCATCCTACTGGGGTGAAGAAGATGGGCGAGATTCACTTGGCTGTGAGATTCACTTGCTCATCATTGGTGAATATGATGCATATGTACTCTCAGCCATTGTTACCCAAAATGCACTATCTTCACCCATTAACTGTTAGTCAGCTGGACAACTTGAGGCACCAAGCCACTCAGATTGTCTCATTGAGGCTGAGTCGTGCTGAGCCACCTTTGAGGAAAGAGATAGTAGAGTATATGTTGGATGTTGGTTCTCATATGTGGAGCATGAGGAGAAGCAAGGCTAACTTTTTCAGGATTATGGGTGTTTTAGGTGTGGTAATTTCTGTTGGAAAATGGTTTGATCAGATATGCAATTGGAAAAACCCCATTACGACTGTCCTGATCCATATCTTGTTCTTGATACTGATACTATATCCGGAGCTTATTCTACCTACCATTTTCCTCTATCTCTTCCTAATTGGCATTTGGTACTACAGATGGAGGCCAAGGCATCCTCCTCACATGGACACTCGCCTTTCTTGTGCTGATGCTGCTCATCCCGATGAGTTGGATGAGGAATTTGATACTTTCCCTACTTCACGTCCTCCTGATATTATTAGGATGAGGTATGACCGCATAAGAAGTATTGCAGGAAGGATTCAGACTGTCGTTGGCGACTTGGCTACTCAAGGGGAGAGGCTGCAATCTTTGCTGAGCTGGAGGGACCCTAGAGCGACAGCGCTGTTTGTGATTTTCTGCTTGGTTGCTGCCATTGTGCTCTATGTTACGCCATTCCAAGCTGTGGCACTCTTGACCGGATTTTATGTATTAAGACATCCTAGGTTCCGCTACAAACTTCCATCTGTGCCGCTTAATTTCTTCAGAAGGTTACCTGCTAGAACAGACTGCATGCTGTGAGGTGTGCCTTTGGCAGCTATCATCTCTATCCTACCTTATATGTTTTCCCTCTTGAATCGACGAAAATGATATAGAAATTTGTGGGGCTGTCCTTTTCCTTTTCCTCTTCACCTAGTGGTGAATATTATGTCCTAGTTTTTGGACAAGATGTTCATGAGAAACTTTTGAGTTTGCTTTCCATTTGTTCTAAGTTTGTCAAAAGTTGGCTGTCTGATGCAAATTTATATCTGTAATCATGTAGCCTGTAAGTTCTTTTATTCAAATGGAATTTATTTTTGTTCTTTCATTGACATGGTCATGTTTGTATATTGCTATTCAAATGTGAATTTTTGTGTCTCATAAATCCAAAATTTTGTTTTTTTTATGTTGAAGTGTGATAAGGCGTATAAATGAAAAATGTTGCCTGATGTAAAAGAAACTGACAAGCATTCTAAGTTATTTTGAAGGATTAAGCTTTCTTGTGGAGATACTAAACTATATATTCTTTTTTTTCTTCTTAAATACTAGATCTCTTGTGAATGTTATGAGTATGAAGGTTTAGAAATATTATATTATTCTGCAATTAACCGCATTTACAGCCACTAGCTAGCTTCTTCCTATCGAGAATGGAAAAGGATATATTTGATTTTTAGATTTTTTTTGGTGATTTTCTAAATTAGGAAATTAGTGCAATAAACAAGAAATTGGTAAAATAAATCAATACGGTAATCTACATAGCGGTTATAGATTCCTTGCAGAAAAGTGAGAAGGAGAAGTTTGAGAAAGAAGAGGCAGCTAAGAAAAAGAAGAGTATGGGTCGGGTGGGTTTAATAAAAACGGGGCGGTTTTTTAATCCAATAAGGATCAGTCATGTGTCTTTTTTATGATGCGACCAAGCTATTTAAAAGTATATCAGTAAAGGGTAATTTTACTAAAAAAATGAAATAGAAAATAAATATAACTTATTTTGTTTTTATAGTAAATGGGCAAATATGGTCTTTTCTGTATTGAGAATTGTTCAAGTGTACTAGTATAATGCAACTTGAATTTTTTTTGTCGGTGGCTTTTGTCAACTTATGAAGCACAATATGTTCTTTTTACATGATTCAACTGGATCAGAAAACAATTGCATCTGGAAAACCACATTGTTTGAATATTATACTATGACAATTTGGTTTCCGTTTCCTAGATTACCTGTAAACTTAGGGGTCGTTTGGTAGAGTGTATAAGAATAGTGTTGAATATAATGTATGTCGAATGTCCAAATATACTTCTGTATTTTCGAAAATAGTAAAAGAATACTTCTGGTTATACTATTGGGTTATCTATACCTCTGCAGTCATACTTTGAGTTCAAATATACCTCTCATTTAAACAGAGGGACATGTGTCATCGTCCTGTTAGCCAATTCTAAATATCTCCTAATTAATTAAAAAGACTTAACAATTTTCTAAAGCAATTTTTTTTTGTTGTAAAAACTGATTTTATTTTTACTAAAAACTGAAAAAAACGAAAATATTTTTTTTTCCAGTTTTTATAAAAAATATTGCTTTAAAAAACCTGAAAAATATTTTCTAAAACAATATTTTTGTAAAATTGAAAAGTAATTTTCTAAAGCAATGTTTTTGTAAAAACTGGAAAAAACTAAATATTTTTTTTTACTAAAAACTGAAAAAATCGAAAATATTTTTTTTCAGCATTTAGAAAAATATTGCTTTTAAAAAAACTGAAACATAATTTCTAAAGCAATTTGTTTTTGTAAAAACTAAAAAAAAAAAAAAAAAACTGAAAAGCAATTTTCTAAAGCATTATTTTTGTAAAAACTGAAAACAAATATTTCCTTTTTTTTTTTTGCAGTTTTTAGTTAAAAAAAATTCAGTTTTTTCTAGTTTTTAATTTCTTTAGAAAATTATTTTTCAGTTTTTACAAAAATATAGTTTTAGAAAATACTTTTCAGTTTTTTTTAAAGCAGTGTTTTTGTAAAAACTGGGAAAAAAAAATATTTTTTTTTTCCAGTTTTTAGTAAAAAATAATTTAGTTTTTCTAGTTTTTACAAAACAACATTGCTTTAGAAAATTACTTTTCGGGTATGGGTAATGAGTCTTTTTAATTAATTAGGAGATATGGTCAACAAGACGATGACACGTGTCCCTCCGTTTAAACGAGGGGTATATTTGAACCCAAAGTATGACTGAAGGGGTATATATAACCCAATAGTATAACGAGGGGTATTGTTAGGCCCTTTGCCGTATAATGTATTAGTAATGCTGGCCATGCTGGCATTAGTTCTGAATATATTATTTGTGCTAGTATTTCTTATCGACTGTTTGGTTCGATTATTAAAATTACATGCATTGCATAATTTCTTTAAAAGATTATTTGTTTACAAAAATAATCTCCAATTTTTTAGGAATAATTATACTAATTTGGTCTATACAATTTGTGCAATTGCTAATCCAAGACGATGAGCAATTAGCCTCACAGGAGAAGAAGAGGAAAAATCCCACGATTATAGAGAAAAAGTACTTTAATTTTTATAAAAGGAATTGCAAGTTTTTAGTATTTTGTTTTGTTAAATATGATATTTTAATAGAAGGGATGATTAATCGAAACATTTAATATTAGAAAAAGGGGTGAAAAAAAACTAGAAAAGGAAAGTTTGTCAACCTGTATCTTATTTACATTAATAAAAAACATGTAAATAAATTTTTTAATCAGGCATAAAATTTAAAGGGGCAATTTTGTCTTTAACTAAATTTTTGTATGTATTAATAACCTTGGTATTGCTAATATCGTGGATTGCTATGTATTAGTTATACATAGGATAATACCAAATAAGGTGTGTAACTAATACTTGTATTGGTTATACATAGGTTGAAAAAGTATAGCATATAAGGTATTACTAATACGCAAAGTTAATGCATGCATTATTTTTTCTAACGCAATCTACCAAACAACCTCTTAGTTAGGGGTGTACATAGGTCGGGTTGGTTCGGGTTTGCAATTACCAAACCAAACTAATTGTGTCGGGTTATTAAATCTAAAGACCAAACCAAACCAATAAAACTCGGATTTTTCAATTTTGGATTATCTCGGGTTTTCGGGTTATTCGGGGTTTTTCCGGTAAAATTTTCGTAGCACAAAATATATCACTTGTGCTCCAAATATTTCTTTAATACTAGTAAGATACAACTATATAAGGTATTTTCCAAGAAAATAATACAAAATATGAGATGTGTCATGGCATTATCCTAAAATGTTCAATAATAAAGACAATAAAATCACGTAATATAAATATTGCTAATTAAAAAATCATAATAAGAATAAATGTAATCTAAAAGTACTAAGTCATGCTAAAATAAATAGACTAATAAGAGAATATTAATTATATGACTAAATGCTAAATAAAAAATAAAAATAGGTTATGCATTTTTATCTAAATTATTGCAAAACAAAAAATAGATATTTAATACATTATCATTCCTAGTATTGAATTGAATGTCTTTTGTTAGCTATGTATTGATCTAATTTTGGTTTGGGCTTTTGTTAGCATTATTTGAGTTACTAATATTAATGGCTATAAAATTTATTGGAACATTCAAAAGTTCTAAGTCCACCCTTAAAATAATACTTTAAAAGATAAAATTATGAAAAAGTTTAAGAAATATTTATAAATTACATCATAACAAGTATATTTGTGTATTAAATATATCTAAATTTTCTATATATGTAATATTCGGTTGGTTTGGTTTCGATTTGACTTTTTGTAGTTAAAACCAAACCAAATTAATTACGGTCGATTTTTTTCCCCAACACCAAACCAAATCAAACCGAATCATGGTCGGGTTATTTTTCTCAGTTTGACTCGGATTATCGGTTTGATTTGATTTGTCGGTTTCCTTTGTACACTCCTACTCTTAGTGATACAACACTCTTTTAGTCTCGGACAAGTTAAAGTCGACTTTATGAATCCTAACTAGGCATGCTTCTCTATTTTAAGTTTAGTAAAAATTTAGTGATGATCATGGTAAACTAAGCAACAAATAATCACGTAGTTGAAATAGCGAGTTTTCAATTTATTTGTTTAAATGTTAACACAAGAACAGAATACCTAGAAAAGCTAAAATAGTTACTAAGTTAATACAGTACATGCATCTCTCCAAAAGAACTAACTTGTACTACAACAAGATTATTGTAGAAAGGTATATTAGATTATAAAAACAAAAAAGTACGTTAAGAAAAAGCAATTATTAAGTTAGAGGAAACCTTTTGCATGAACGTGAGAAATCACTATTCGACGGTCTTAATATGAACATGAGTAAATTATTTGTAAATTATTTTTTATAGCCATTATCAGAAAGCTTAGAAACTTTGAATTCGAAAATTAAAATTTATAAATTATTTTTGATTTGAATTGGGTATTGTTGCAAATGATTATGAATATCCTTTGAAATTTATATCTCAATTTTAAGAGAATTTGGTGAAGATTCAAGGTGGTAGGTAAATTGTAGATTTTGACCGGATTTGTATATATTTTATAAAAATCTTTAGTTACTCTCTGTAAATATGAAAACTTTGACAAACTGGGTAAATAAGTTTAAAATCTCGTATATATATATATATATATATGAAAAGTTCCCCCCTTTTAGGTCGTTGTTTAGATTTCCCCCCTATTTTTAAAGTTCTACAAATATTTGTGCATAATGCTTTTTAGTTTTCTCAAAAAATATTAGACTGGGGTTTAATATTTTCAATAACTTTCTAATTTTAGATCGTGCTCTATCGTTTTCTCATAAGATTTTCAATTTCTTTAGACAATGGTCCAAGGCCCATAAGTTGAAAGAGAAATAAAAAGAAGAATTAACTCAAATAGCCGTTCACTTAATCTTTTAAATTAAAAATAGCCGGCGAAGGTATTATATGTATATAATATATGTATTATATATGTATAATTGTGTATAATCAGTATATAATTTATGTATACCGGCTAGAAAAAGTAAACATTAAATCTGACCGGCTATTTATGTAACAATCTCTAAGAATTAGAGGACCATTTACTACATAGCTGATACAAAGATTTCACCTTATTACTTGCAGATTTCCTCTCTAGGCTCAGGTGTAAATGAATTGGGCCTTTTAGCTGATACATTCGCTATATCATTTGGCCCAATCGGATTAGTACTTTGATGATGTTACACTATGTTTGGTAAGAATGGAAAGATAAGTTGCTGCAGGGAAGGGGTTCAAGGGACCTTTAGAAAGAGGGAAAAAAAGGGAGAAATCTACGCGGTATGCCTATTGGAAATATTAGTTAACACCATATGCAAATAAAATATTTATTTTATCCTGTATACCTACTTTAAAAATTTGTTTTATTATGTATACCTGCTTTATGAATTTATTTTATCATGTATACTTGTTATATTTCAAAATAGAATACTGCACATTCTAAATTAGAATATTGTAGTATGTTTGGTTTGGATATTGTATTCCAAATTAGAATATTATAATATATTTGATTTGAATATTGTATTTCAAACTAGAAAATTATGGTATATTTGATTTGGATACTGTGTTCCAAATTAGAATACTGTAGTATGTTTAATTTGAATAATGTGTTCCAAATCAGAATATTATTTACCTATAAAATGGTACAGTTAAATTTGTTACGTGGTGTATAGACAAGCGAACTGATTTGATCCAAAAATGATAAATAAACAAGATAAAAAATAAGACACAACGGTTAAAATTGAAGGAAATGACAAGCTTGACACCGAGAGCAATACCTTAGAGGACAGAAATGAGAACAATGTAAAAGAGCAAATAAAGTTATTTAATTGAGCTTGAGAATGGAATATAGCATAAGTTTTGACGAGAATTTTCGTGTCTTACAATGGTGTTAGGCCTTCTATTTATAGATATACCTAGGGAAAAAAGATCCTTGGATCAAGCCCCACTTAAACGATAATAAAGGAGCCATTGATGAACATGTAACGACAGGCCATGAATGCAAATATTCTCTACAACGGCTGCCCATTTAATGTCAGGTAATATTCTTCATTGGATGCTATCCGGTGAAAAATATTCGATCTGCTCACGTCAACCATGCTCCCTCCGGGGTCTATCCGACGTCAATTGCAGCTATTGTTCCCTGTACTGGTTGTTACTTGGTTCACTTTTTATCTTTCTTCTGTTCCACGTGTTACGTTATCATTCGATCATTCATTATAAACTAATTCTACCCTATACAGATAGTCCCCTTGCTTTCCGGTGGCATATCTTAGTGTCACCGAGAAGTTGGTAAAGATCCCTTTCTTCGCGGGAAATCTTCTGAAAATCTTCTGAAAATCTTCTGAACAGTCTTTGAGGCTTGAAAGGATGCACGTCTTCTCGCATTTAATAACCCAAATACGTGTTGCCCCACGATTCAACAATATTTTTGACGGTTCTCAAGACAATCATGAACACGATTTTTGTCGTCTATATCTTTACTTATACTCATCATTTTACCTCTTTCACTTCTAAAAGTTTCATAAGTTCATCATCTTCTTTGCACTTAACCTCCTCCTGCTTAGAAAACTTTTATCTTTTCTGACTTTCTCTAAAAAACTTTACTATCTTTTTACTACCATGGCTTCTTCTATTAAATCTTTTAGAAACTCGTCTTCTCTTCGGTAGAGTCCCGAAGAGAAAAAAAAAACAAAGAGGTTGACGTTGACGTTGATCTTCCCACGGTAAGCACCATCATACCCAAACACTTGAGCATCGCTAATGACTTCCAAAAGAAGTTTCCATCCGCGTCCCCATGGACTTGGGCCGTTAGCAGGTACCCTTCCTCTATTCGCCCTTCTAGTATTCCTGCAGCGAAGAAGGACTGCAACTGTCCAAACTTTAACATACTTGATCCGGATATGATAGAGCGGGTTACCTTTACCAAGGAAGGTTTTACCTATGTCTATACGTATCCCTTCACCTTGGGTCCGTTTTTCTTGAGCGTAAGGCTCGACCCTGTGATTTTGGAGATCTGCCACCGGTACCTGGTCTGCTTGGCACAAGTAGGCCCATCAATATGGCGAATAGTGCCTTGCCTACGCCAGTTGTGCATGGAGACTGGGAAAACCCTAATCTTGACACATATAATGAATCTCTGTTCCCCCAAACTCTTCCGTGGGGGAGTAATAAATTTCAGCAAACGTGGCCATCACGCCCTTCTCACTAACATGGATGATGACAGTGATCGTGAATAGATGGAGCGGGTCATCATCATCGCTACCGGTGATATCATACCGGCCACAACTCCATCTTTTCCTGAATCATGGAATCGTTCTCGTAAGTTTGTAATTTATTCATCTCTTTCCTTCGTAAAAAGACCATTTTCCGTCATTGTTGACCTCTTTGTTTCCGTTGTTTTAGCTACTAGTGGACACCACCACGGGTTCAAGGCCTAGACCAGTGGGTTCAGAAGATTTTGGATATTACAGTACCAGAAACTAGTCGATGGAAGGAAATGGCCCCGGAGTAAGGGTGGAAAGCCAAGAACTATGGTAAACCGAGTCCTCTTTTCCTTTTGTCTTTGTATGAACATAAATAATTTCGCTAACTCCATTTTTTGCTTGATTCGGGACTTCACATAATTCTATCACTTTCCTTGAGGTCGACATTTTAACTGACCTCGAGGAGGCCGCGAGGGTGCTACAAAGTGCCCTTGCTCGATAATGCACACAAACCTGCTTCCGGTGTGGGTGCTTCATCTCGGAGTCCCCAGCCAGAGAACAAGCAACCAAAAAGGAGGCGTTCTTCCTCGGCTGGGACTCAAAATAAGAAAATAAAAAAGGCCACGACCGAGCCGGCTATGGTCATAGTCATCAAAGATGAAGGGGAAGCTAGTGATGAAGATGTTTCCCTTCAAAGGAGAAAACGATCTTCATCAGCTCAACTAGGTGCTCAACCGGAAGAGCTTCAAACCCCGATCGAAGGTGAGATCCAAGCCCTTTGGGGTGAAATGGATATAGTAGAGGATGCCGATTCTTGCTTCCTAACCCATGTTACTATTTTTGGTACCAAGAGTTCAGACCCCGGGCCTCTTCTGCCTTTAGCCACTGAGAAACCAATAAACAACGCTGCTCCTGTTGCAGATGCTTCTCAACCTTCAACGCCAACAACTCCACTCCCCTCTACACCAGCTTCACCTTCACCGCTAGCACCCAGTGTATCTCCTCCAATGGCAACAGATGCTCGAGAGAAGAATGCCTCTCCTCCCTGGTTTCCCGACCATGGGAATGTGGGGCACAATTACTCACCCCTTTCCCTAGATCCCCGAGGGAGGATGAGTGCTACTCTTTCAGTTTCGAAGGAGTACCATCTGCTGTCCAAGCCAGTAGAGCTTGCCAACTACCTGAAGCTGCAAGCGAGAAAGATAAGAAGAAAATTTGCTCCCTTTCGGGGGTGTGTTTGTTGAATAATGCAATGCATAATGCTGCAGCGATACTGTACTTGCTTTCTTATCATTTGTTTTCTATCTTTCTGCTGTAATGAGAATTCTAACCTTGATATTCTTTGCATATGCCAAATTCCTTACTTCTGAGGGCCCACATAATTAATCCTTGATAATCAAGGACTTGCCTTCGAGCTGGATCAACTGTTGGCCGAAAGGGACCAACTTGCTGCGCGTCTCCCAGTATTGGAGGCAAAGGCTGCTGAGGCAGGCGAGCTTGAGGCCCGGTTGCAGCAAAGTGATCAAGAGGTGATGGCCCATATCCAAGAAGCCACTCAATTATATGTACAACTTCAGGATGCTAAGGCTAAGTGGGCTTAGCTTCAAGATACTGTGCTTGCTGCTACCGAGCGCGAGTCTGCCTCCGAGGAACAAGTAAATAACTTGAAGGCAGCCTTGAGCTCCAAAATCAAGAAGGCCAATGCCGAGGAGAAGAGGGCTAGTATGGAAAAGAGATTTAAGACGATCATGGAGCAAAATCGGATCCATCTATCTACAACTCGTGATCTCGATACTAGCCTTGGTGCCATGAGATCCGAGAGGGACGACCTTCAGGCCGAGGTTCACAAAATTAAGACAAAGCTTCAGTACTAAGATGATTCCATCGTATTTGAAAAGACGTATTCTATGTACCATATGAGGAGAAAAATCTTGGAAGAGGATAAAATGGGCATCATCAATATTGATGATTGCATCGCCAAGGCCCGAGAACTGGAGCTAACTGCCCGAGAATGTCTACCTACTCAACATGCTGTAACTGACTCTTCAAGCACTGGTTCCGAGTACTCGGGAACCAGGGATGCAATTGAACAAGATGATGATGAAGGTCCAGGCTCCGAACCGGCAACTGATCCGCCCTCTTCCACCTGGGGGGAGGGGACGCAGACCTTTCTCCTGGTGAGCTTAGATTCTTTCTTCATTTCTTTCGTTGTTTTCTTTTTATACCTTGTAATCATGCCAAATGTTTTACCGGGTTTGGCATTATGATAAATGTGGAAGATTTTTGCTTAAGTATTGTGCAAAATGTATTTTTTTTGCGTCGAATTAGATAAGGCTTCGGGTAATAGCTTCCTGTTCCGGGCATAAACTCTTCCCGAATCAACCCTTTACTATGAGAGTTTCATAAGAGAGGGCCCTCTTATTACAATGCTCTTGAAGAGGACATCTCCAGTTTATTTTGTCACAAACATTTGATGTTTTTGTTAACTTACAAATGATAAAATCAACTCATTGTTTGGACAAAAAATAAGATAAAAATAAAAGGACTTTATTTTATTCCTTCTATCTTTAAAAGTACATAAGCATTTATTTGCTAAAAGGAAAAAAAGAAACTGCCAATAAATGTGGCTAGCTTATACAACTTATTTCTACGTGGCTGGCCATGCACTCCTCGGTCCCGATGAGACATTATTGTTCCCGATTCTCGAAGTCCCCGATTTTCGTGGAAATCTTATTACCGTATCTTATACTATCCCCCACAGTGTTTGAATGCAAAATATGCGAATTGAAAAATTGAAAGTCCTACTTCGTTGGTTGAAACATTCGTGAACGGTTAAGTAGTCTTTGGTTATATGGCAAATTTTGCTTTCCATTAGGAATTTTTCATTAAGCCAAAGATTATTTAACCACCCCATAGTGGTTTATCGCCTTAATGCCTTGTCATTTAAAGGGTTTGTCCTTGCCGATGACCTTCTTTTGGAGTATGCTTTCCCTTGTTGCCTCGTTAAAAACCTTGCCAGAAAAACACGATTGGAACAAAAACTGGTCGAAGGGAAAAAGAGTGCAGCACATACTTTCAGTATTGGTAGGATCCATCATCATTAGTACCTTGTGAGGTTAGTTACATTCCAATTGCTAGGCAGTTTTACTCCATCTTGATTTTCTAATTCGTATGATCCCTTACCAGTGACAACTGAAACCCGGTAGGGACCCCATGTTGGACCTAGCTTCCCAGCATTGATTTCCCGAGTGCTCCGAGTCACCTTTCTCAAAACCAAATCTCCTACTTTTAAGTAGCGGAGATTGGCCCTACGATTATAGTATATTTCCATTCTTAGCTTTTGATCCACCATCCTTACGTGTGCTAAGTTCCTGCATTCATCGAGAAGATCTAGTCAAACCAGCAACGCGTCATTGTTTGCTTTCTCGTTTGCTCAGGAAAATGTAAGGTTGGTTCCTCTACTATTACCGGTATCAGATCTTCCGCGACATATACGGGAGAGAAATGTGTCTCTCCTGTGCTTGATGGCATCTATCTCACTACTAGGCAAGCCGAAAATCTCAATAAACCACCATATCTTTTAAATTTAAAAACATAATAATTATATTCAGCGGAAGAAACTCACAATTTCAAATGTAACACTCCCAAAACCCGGTGTCACTGAGTACATGAGCATCTAAATTGAATACAAAGTCTAACTGATAAAATAACTATCTGAAAATATAGAACAATACAATAATTAAACAGGAAGGGAATCAACTAAAGCAGCTACCTTGATAGTCCCAAACAGAATTAACTTCGAAATCTAGCAGCCACCATATCCGGGAGCACCTGGATATGCACACGAGGTACAGAGTGTAGTATGAGTACAACTAAATTAATAAGTAACAAGACTAACCTCTGGGCTGAAAGCAATGGTGATCTCCGTAGGTACAGTCCAGTATAAATAATGGTACAAAAATATAGGCATGCTTTCAAGTTTAACAATTAAACTCAGTACAAGTGAAATAGATCAATACTGCATGATATGAGGTATATGACGTCTCAGTAGAAAGACCTCATGTAAATACTGGTCATAAATTATTCGGTCACTCGGTACTTTTTATGGCCAATCCAGCCCAGGGGTGTTCCAACCCGTATATAAATACACATCGACTGACAGTCAGTCACTCAGTACCGTATAAGGCCAATCCAACCCTGGGGTAATTTATCCCCAAATGTAAATGATACGGACAAGATCCATGTCCAGGTAAATTCATTACAATATAAATAAGTAAGGCAAGTCCATGCCCTGGGAAATCCATCCCGAATATGTATAATCATCTATGCTCACTGGGTGTGTATACAGACTCCGGAGGGGATCCTTCAGCCCAAGCATAATATAAAACCGATATGGCCTACTGCAGGCGGGCAGTCCCGATCCGTATAGTAAATAAGCCTATAAGGCATGTTGCAGGCGGGAAGCCCCGATCCATATAATAATAAAGCCAACAATGCCTGCTGCAGGCGGGCATCCACGATCCATATAATAATAAAGCCAACAAGGCCTGCTGCAGGCGGGCAACCCCGATCCATATAATAATAAAGCCAACAAGGCCTGCTGCAGGCGGGCAACCCCGATCCATATAATAATAAAGCCAACAAGGCATGCTGCAGGCGGGCAACCCTGATCCATATAATAAATATCCTCACAATGGATGAGCACGACTGAGTATGAAATGTATATTTTAAAATAATTAATTTAACAGCAACACGACCCTATGGGTCCCAAAATATCGGTACGTAGCCTAAACATGATCTTCAATAAGAGCCCCAGCTCAATTTCTCTAACACGTGGGAAATGTTCAGATAATAACATGATTCTTTAATTTATACAACTTCACAGAATTTATTCAAGTCACAATTTCAATGGTGCACGTCCACACGCTCGTCAACTATCGTGTGCGTCACCTCCAAACAATTTATATAACATCAATTCGAGGATTCAGACCCTCAGAACTAAGTTTCGAAGTGTTACTTACCTCAACAAGACGAACCCAACGTCGAGCAAGCTAATCAATACTCAAGAAATTCCATTCCGTACGTATCCACCTCTGAATGCCTTCTTGTCTCCTCAATTCAATACCAACGATCCGAAACTGAAATTCACCCCTTAATGATACTACAACGATCTACTATACTAAGCAACTTCAATCTATAATATCAACATCCAATGGGACTAAAATTAGTAACCAATTCCATAGTTTAGGCCATTTAGACAATTTACCAAACACCTAGTGGGCATACATTTATACATTTCTTAACCATAGAATTAGTTCTTCCAACTACCATTATTTATCAACAATTCATCCCACCATCATTCTTTAACAACTTATAATCCTAACATCACATGTGTGACCAACCATTCTCACCCAACCAACAAAAATCCATCAAATAATCACTTTTCAATTTCTACAATGGGTATTCATTTAAATTGAGAATTTATGGCTTCCAATCACTATACCATGAGTTCCAATACTTGATTCACACTCATATTTGCATAACAAAACCATACATAATACTCTCACACCCAAGAATCATACTTCTTATGACCTACTTTTAATCCAAATCCCGAAATTAAAAACTAGGGTATAGAACCTTACCTCTTTGATGAAGATCTTGTGATTAGCTTCCTTGATTCTTGAATATTGGTGCAAGATTGGATTATTAGAATGTTAGGTTTACTCCTTCTCTCTCTAAAATGTTCTTACATCTCTCTAAAATATTAGATTTTAGCTCAAAAATGATTTAACCCCTCTTCCTACCTGGCCTTGGGGGTATTAAATGAGCTCCTACATGCGCATCCACACACCTGGGCAAGTGGCCGCGCATCCGGCCTGCGCACCTGAGGCAGAAAGTCTCAAATATACGCGGCCGCGCATCTGGGCGCGCATATGACATAGGTATGGTAAAATGGCTATAACGTTTTATATACATATCCAAATAATGAACGGTTTGATACGTTGGAAACTATACTCAAAGGGCTTTAATGTGATAGGTTATACACCATATAACTCTTTATATCTTGAGAGTTATTCTTATTTGAAGTTAGATCTTGTACAAACTCACTAGAAACTTTATCCAATCTTATAATTTTCAACTTGACTTAGCCTTAGGGCTCTTTTTAGACCCTAAACCATTATTAATGTACCCCATACATATATTATCATGATCAATTGATATCATTCAAATTACTAGTCTTGTTCATACCCGAATTGATATAATTAGCACCCGCCAACCTTCTTAATGGTCGTAAAATACGTAGAAATTTTACGGGGTGTTACAACAGCACACCAAGTAACTTTTCGGGCCATTTGCCTTTAGTAGCTTCTAACCTCTTTTTGAGGTTTTGGATAATCGTCTTATTAGTTGACTCCACCTGTCCATTAGCGCTCGGATGATATGGTGAGGATGTAATTCTCTTGATCTTCAGATCTTCCAAAAATTTCGTGATTTTTTAGCCTATGAACTGTGGCCCGTTATCGTAGGCGATCTCCTTCGGTATCCCGAATTGGCAGATTATATGTTCCCATAGGAAACCGACTACCTTGCGCTCACCTATCTTTTGGTATGGACATGCTTCAACCTATTTAGTGAAGTAATGGATTAAATTTTAAAGGAATATTACCTTTTTGGGACCCGGTGGCAGCGGACTAACTATATCCATCCCCCATTTAATGAATGGCCACGAGGACAATACCGAATAAAGAGTTCCGCCAGTTAGTGTACCAACTGTGCATAGTGCTGGCATTTGTCGCATTTCTGAATGAATGTCCTTGCGTATTGTTCCATCCGAGGCCAATAGCATCCTGCCCTAACCAACTTTAGTACCAACGAATTTGCACCGGAATGGTTCCCACAAATTCCTTCATGGACCTCTCTCATCAGGTAGTCCACCTCCGAAGCTCCTAAACATCGGGCCAATGGGCCTTGGTACGGTCTCCTATATAATTTCCCGTCTATAACGCAGTTACGAGCCGCTTTGGTGCGTAATGCCCGGGACACCTTTAGGTCTTCAGGCAATTTGCCATGCCGAAGATATTTGACGAACTCATTCCTCTAGTCCCAAACTAGGCTTGTTAAATTGACTTCACAATAGCCATCCACATCCAATACTGAATGTAAAAGTTAAACGATAGTACCTGCGTTAGATCGTTTCATCTCCGTAGAAAACCCTAAATTAGCTAATGCATCTACTTCCACGTTCTCTTCTCTCGGAATGTGTGTGATCGACCACTCCCTGAATCATGTAAGCAATACCTGAACTTTACTCACATACTGTTGCATGCATTCCTTATTTGTGTCTAAAATCCCGTAAATTTGGTTTACTACCAGCTGCAAATCATATTTGATCTCTATGACCTCGGAGCCAAGTCCCTCGGCCAGCTCGAGTTCTGTAACCAAAGCCTCATACTCGGCTTCATTGTTAGTTAATGGAACAGTCTTAATGACCTGCCTCAGGGTTTCCTCCGAGGGCATGCTTAGAACCACCCCGAGTCCGGACTCTTTTACATTGGAAGCTCCATCCGTAAACAAGGTCCAAACTTCTAATGTCATTTCCTACACCAGCACTCCCTCTTTAGCAGCTACGGGCATTAACTCGGGATTGAAATCAGCCATAATATTGGCCAAAACCTATGACTTGATTGCAGTCCTGTGTTTGTACACAATGTCGAATTCACTAATTTCGACGGCCAATTTTGCCAACCGGCCCGAGAACTCAAGCTTGTGAAGAACATTCCGCAAGGGGAAGGTTTTCACAATGGCTATCGAGTGGCACTGAAAATAAGGCCTAGGCTTTCAAGAGGCGACTATGAGCGATAAGACCAGCTTTTCGAGGTACGGATAGCGAGTCTCTGCTCCTGGCAATAATTTACTAACACAAAAGACAGGAAATTGCGTACCTTCGTCCTCTCAGACTAAGACGACAATTACTGCTACTTCCAAGACCGCGAGATATATCAGCAATTGCTCACCTTCCCCGATTTTGATAGTAGTAGGGGGCTTGATAGGTAGCGTTTCAAGTCTTTTAAGGCATGCTGACATTCCAGAGTCATTCAAAATCGTTCTTCTTCTTCTTCAGCAGTGAGAAGAAGTGATGACATTTTTCTGAATATCGACAGATGAACCTGTTTAAAGCGTCTAATATTTCGGTTAACCTATATACTTTTTTTACACTAGGTAGCTTGTCCTGGATGTCTTCAATGGCATTGATTTTATCAGAATTTACCTCGATCCCTCTCTATGAGACCAAGAACCCCAAGAACTTACCGGAGCCAACCTCGAATGCATATTTTTTTGGGTTAAGCTTCATGTTATGCTTCCTCAAGTTGTGGGTCTGATCACCTGCATTTAAAGACTTGACTAACATGTCATCGATGTATACTTCCATTAGTTTGCCTATTTGCTTCTCGAACATCTTGTTCATGAGCCTCTGATAAGTGGCTTTGGAGTTTTTAAGCCTAAATGCTGTCACATTATAACAATATGTGCCAAAGTTCGTTATGAACAAATTTTTTTCCTGATCATTTGGGTTCATCTTGATTTGATTGTACCAAGAGTAGGCATCTAGAAAACTCATTAACTTGTCCCCGGTCGTAGCGCCAATCATTTGATCAATGTTTGGCAATTGAAATGAGTCTTTAGGGTGCGCCATATTTAAGTTCTTATAATCTATGCACATTCTAAACTTGTTATTCTTCTTAGGAACTATAACTACATTAGCTAACCATTCTAGATACATTAACCCCCAGATTTAGCTTGTGCACGACCACCTCTAGTGTGATACCTGTCATATCCGAGTATGACCACGCAAAACAATCAACGTTAGCTTTAAGGAAGTCAATAAATTCTTACCTGAGTTTTGGATTGAGCCCTGTCCCCAAGTGAAACTTTCTTTCCAAAAATTCTTCGAACAAAGCCACTTGCTCAAGTTCTTCTGTGGTAGACTTAGTTGCATCTGTCTCCTTCGGTACTTGAAAGTATCTTGGTAGCTGGTGGGATTCCAACGACTCCTCGCCTTTATCATCTTTATTGGTCAAGGGGGAAGGGGTCGATTTCGGTAATTACTATTTGCTGGGTTCCTTCCTTTTGCTGCTGTAAATCAACATTGCGTTTATCTCTCTTATTGCCGACTGATCTCTTCTTTTCTACTTGATTCCTTCCGGGGTCATGAATTTCAACAGTTGATGATATGTTGAGGGCACAACCTTCATCTCATGTATCCACGGCCTTCCGAGGATTATGTTGTAACCCATGTCGCCGTCTACCACTTCAAATAAGGTTGTCTTGGTTATCCCTTCAGCATTCGTAGGTAGCAGGATCTCTCCTCGGGTTGTCACACTTGCCAAGTGTAACCCAACGAGGAGTTTTGTTGCCTGAATAATGCTTCTGGTTAACTTTGCTTGTTCTAGCACTCTCACATGATGATATTGGACGAGCTTCCTGGGTCAACCAAAACACGCTTAATCTTTAAATCTAAGACATTAGGAGAAATTACCAGGGCGCCATTATGTGGCAGAAGAAGTCCGTCGGCGTCTTCCTCCGTGAAGGTGATATCGTCTTCTGAGACTTCCTGGAGTCTCTTGTTGTGGGTCACTAATATTTTTGTTTTCTTGGCCACCGAGAAAGTTACGCCATTAATTTCATTCCCTCCGAATATCATGTTGATAGTCAACCGAGAAAGGTCTTCGGTTATCTTCGAAGGCTCCGCATTGTCCCGACTACGACCGTAATTATTCTTGGCTCAATCTCTCAAGAACTCCCTGGATGACCGTTCTTCAACAACATCTCCACCTTTTCATGTAGGTGCCAACAATCCCTAGTTCTATGGCCGTAAGTCTCATGATATTCACACCATAAGTTAGGATCTCTCTGGCTGGGATCAGATTTAATTGGCTTCACAAATCGTGCTTCTTTAATATTCTTCATTGCTGATACCAACTCCACTACGCTAATGTTGAAATTGTAATCCGACAACCTGAAATATGTGGAATCCCAGCCCCCCGGTACTTCCTTTTCTTGTAACAAACTATTGTTCCCGCCGTAACCGGTTCTTATATCGGAGGCGAACCTATCCAAGGACCGGAACCCTTTGCTACCACGTCTCTCGGCTCTTTCGTAAGGCATAAAACGACCTTTAGAAGATCGCCAATCCGCATCGAAATAACTTTTGAACTTATACTGGTTCTCGTCTCGGTCCCGTCCCTTGGTTGTTATCGGGAACCCGAGCTTATCGTCTTCTATCCTTATTTTTGACTCATAGCGGTTATGATCATAGTCGCTTGAAATTCGAGCAGGCTTTCCTTCAGCTTTCGGGAGGAGTCAGAGCTCCTCGGGTTCAAACCCCTTGTGAACACCTCCATTGCCCACTCTTCTGGTATGGCCGGTAGCAACATCCTCTCTTTCTAGAATCTGATCACAAATTCTCGCAACAATTCAGACTCACCTTGTGCGATCCTGAATATGTTTGCCTTTTTGGCTTGGACCCTTTTGGCTCCACCATGGGCCTTAATGAATGAATCTGCAAGCATTTCAAAAGATTCAATTGAATGCTCGGGTAAAAGTAAATACCATGTCAGGGCCCACTTTGTGAGGTTTTCTCCAAACTTCTTCAGTAGAATCAATTCGATCTCATGTTGAGCCAAGTCGTTCCCCTTCACAATCGTGGAATAAGTCATGATGTGCTCATATGGGTCTGAAGTCCCATCGTATTTTGGAATGTCCGACATCTTGAACCTTTTCGGAATTAACTCCGGGGCTGCGCTCGATTTAAACAACAACTGAGTGTATTTTTTTGAATCTGGGCCCTTCAAAACAGGCGGCACACCTGGAATCAGATCCATTCGGGCGTGAAACTCCTTCGCGTTTTGATCCATCCGTTCGTTCATTTCCCTTGTGAATCTCATGAGCTTGATTTTGAAAGGATCATTGCCGTTATTGTTACCAGTTCCGCTACCGGTCCCCCCGACACCATCAAAATTGACCTCACCCCTCGGGGTATTGTTATCAACTCTTTGAGCCGTTCGATTTCCAAGAATACCGAGAGGAACCAGACCGCTTCCGTTTACGTTGTTGGAAGCGCCTGCCAACGCTTGCTTTAACTCTATCATCACCCGATCCTTCCTTGAGAGGTGGGACATGATGGCTTTCTGTTGCTCCCTTTGGATTCTTACTAATTCTGCAAAGTGTTCGTCTTTCGCGTCATCGAGAGTTGGATTCCCGTACATACCGAGGGTACTGCCCTTCGCGAACCGGGGTTGCCTCGCCTCCTTCGTTACGGGTGTCACTGATTGAATTCTCGTGTTGAGGTAGATTCTCGTGTCCCTCAATGTTATGAGCGAGTTCACATTATTAGCTTCCATTTTCAATTTCTTGCTAAGGAAAAAATCAAACAAGTTAGTAACAAATGTAAGGATCAAAGCAATTACGCAACTGTCTAAGCTCCACAGTGGGCGCCAAAATATTTACCCGTAATATGGTACAATTGAATTTGTTATATGGTTTATAGATAATCGAACTGATTTGATCCAAAAATAATAAATAAACAAGATTAAAAATAAGACTTAGCGATTAAAATTGATGGAAATGACAAGCTTGACTCCGAGAGCAATGCCTCCGAGGACATAAATGAGAACAATGTAAAAGAGAAAATAAAGTTATTCAATTGAGCTTGAGAATGGAATATAGCATAAGTTTTGCCAAGAATTTTTGTCACGACCCAGCCTAGGTTCGCGACGGATAACCGACACTAAGTGCCGATCATCACTAAGATTGTTGATAATCCACTAATAATGAATATAAAAGGATAAACTGAACTAGAATACGCATGGCTGATAAGAACTGTACAATCGGGAAAGCCGACAAGGCTAACACAAGCTGACATATAAATACATACTAACTGCACGGGTGATATCTACAGGCCTCTAGGAGTGATGCACTAAAAAAGTACTGGATGGAACATGGCCCCGTCATACCCAAGCTAGATGACTGTACACAAACCAAAAGATAAGTAACTCCGGAAGTAAGCGGAGTGACTCCAACAGCTGGTGGATGGCCTACTGATGTGGCTCAAACGCCGATCTATTTGTACTCGCGTGACATGAAATGCAGCGCCCCGAAAGGAACGTGAGTACGATATGTAAAAAGTATGTAGGGTGGAAAACATATGTAAAGCATACTAAAGTATGATTGTAAGATGGAAATATGAATATAAGCTGAAAGCTAAACAAGAGTCTAAACTAGCAACTGATCTGGAACTGAACCGAAGTTTAAGCTGAAACTGTACTGAAACTGAACAACTATCTGAACTGGTACCTGTATGGGATATATCCCCCCAATCAGGTAACTGTAGAACTGAACTAGCCTCATGCATAGTCATGTAATGCAAACTGTAGCTATATGCACATATATAATATGCATGACTGGTGTTATGGGTTATATCCCCCCAACAGGTAAATATATAATCAACAGGTTCGGCTAGTGTTATAGGCTATCTCCCCCAACATATAATCAATAGGCCTCGCTGGCGTTATGGGCTATATCCCCCATCATAATCAATAGGCCTCGCTGGCGTTATGGGCTATATCCCCCCAGTATAATAAATGTAAGCATGTTTGAGGCATAACACATGTGGAAACATCATATGGACTCAAGAGATCATGAAGAAAACCATAAACGGAATCACAAATGTTATATGATGCTCATCGTCCATAAGTTGGATAGAGGATCCTATCAACATTTTAGGAAGCAACTGAGTACGTACATGAGATACTAAGGTTACTTAACTCATTAGGATCCCTCTATAATCAATTTATAACCATGGAACTTAAGATTTATCTAACTCTTTGAATTTTCAAATATTTCGGCAGAGTTTTCCCTAAAGCTGGATGATCCCCAAAAACAATAGCAAGCACGACAATATACACGTGAATGGATACCCGACCAATATGATAACATCAAACTAAAGGATATCTATTTATCCATAACAATGTCAAACAATCGACAAAACAGAATTATAAACGTAATGTCAGCTCATAGTGGCCAACCTGTGACATGAAAGTCTAAATATGATTTAGGAATAATCTAAGAATAAACACATGATAATTAAGCTGATATAATCTTAAATGAATCTATTAGTATCATATGGGGGTTATGTATACATAAAAACATCAAAGGAACGGAACAAACGGAAGTCCGCGTGGCATAGGCCAAATATGCGATTTGCCCTTTTTGTTTTTGTTGTGTTTTGAAGTTTCACCCTAAATTAGTTTCTTCCATACCTCACCTATGGAATTGAATACTATACAATGATACAATGCATTCTGAAATTTTCCTTGAACAACTCTTAAAATATCAAGAAGAAAGGCTAGAACATAGCAAAACTAAATCATACAAAAAATGAAACAAAAACCCTACATATCTCTTGTGTTCTTGCTTCTGTACCTTGTTACCTTTGATACACACCCTTAATTATGCTTGTATAGATAAAATACATAGGTTACAATCTTCCGTATCCACGAATCTCTTTCCAAAACTCGAGTTGTATGGTGAAAGGAGGACGATAAAGTCTTACCTATGTCGTAAGGATCGCGTTGTTCACATCTTAATTTTGAGTTGCGGATGATGGAATTGCTTCAAAACCCTAAGGATGTATTTAGGATGTATACATAGACTCTTTAGGTCTGATTTGGGTATAAATGAATCTTAGAGCCGAAGGCTACAACTTTATATATCAAGATAATCCTCAACCGACCTTGTGGGTCATAAAGGGAGTTACTTGCGCAGTCTCGCGAAAATGCGAATATCTTTCCATTATGACGCCGTATCTATGAATGGTTTAATGAGTTGGAAACTAGACTCATATATATTAAATTTTGTGGGTGGATCACCCCCATAATTTAAATTATATTGAGAGAAAATCTCAGTAACATTAGACCTAAAATTTATGTAAAATTATGAACGCAACTTGTGACAGCTTGTCAACTTTTGTTTCATAAATCGCTTGACTTCAAAACTTAACACACGAATATAATACAAATAAAATACCTCATAATATTACCTCCTTATCATGTTAAGCACCCTAGTATCAATCCAAAAGTATATGTTATAACATTCCCAACTTGCCGACTTTCAATGAAACGTATTTTCTTCGATTTGTTTAGCTTCTAAACCTTCCAACCCTCTTGGTACTTGCAGTTCAGGATCTTAAATATTTATTACGCCCAAGGTAACATGATTAAATTAGTTTATGTACTTTCAAAGATGATCTAATTTTCGAGCACACATCATTTGACGTACGACGTACTTTTACGTATGAAAACATGGGATGTAATAATTTTCCTGTCTTATAATGGTTGTTAAGCCTGCTATTTATAGGTATACCTAGAGAAACAAGATCCGAGGATTAAGACCCACTTAAATAATAATAATTGAGCTATTGATAAACATGTAACGGCAGACCATGAATGCAAATATACTCTGCAATGACTACCTATTTAATGCCAGGGAATATTCTTCATTGAATGCTATCCGATGAAAAATATTTGATCTACTCAAATCGATCATACTCCCTTTGGGATCTATCCGATGTCAATTGCAGCTGTTGTTCCCGGTACTGGTTGTTACTTGGTTCGCTTTTTATCTGTCTTCAATTTCACGTGTTACGCTATCATTCGATCATTCATTATAAACCAATTCTACCCTATACAAATACTATAATATGTTTAATTTGAATACTATATTTCAAATTAGGATATTGTAGTATGTTTGCTTTGAATATTGTATTCTAAATTAGAATAGTATGGTATGTTTAATTTGAATACTATAATACATTTGGCTTTTTTAGCAACTATACTACTAGGTTATGCACCTAGTAATTATTATATATAAGAAAGCTCAAGTTGGACCAAAAATTACAAAATGTCCAAATAAAGGAAGAAAAGGAAATGAAATAGTTCAAGCTAATTATTACATAATTAGTTCCTACATCATTGTTGTGACAGTAGACTCGAATGCATTTCAAATTTATGGTTGTGCATTGTGTCAGATAGTCGGCCAAACAGTTGCGTCCATATTAATCTTCATAAGCCTTATCCTTTGACAATACATGTATGTGTATTGCACACTGGTCTCGACTGATTCTTCCCATAGCAGCCACCCTGTGAGAGGCCGTGACTTTACTAGAAATACATAGAAGGATGCATTTGCAGATTGATGTGTAAACTACAATAATTGACAAATGAACAATAGCTTCCTACATGTTGTCATTCCAAACCCAGAATGAGCATTGTACAATGCCAATACCACTGAAAAATGATACAACACCACATAGTACATCAACTGCCCAATAGAATTATCCAAAGTGGTTTCTAACCATCCAACATCCAACATTTCGAGTGTAGAAGTTGTTGTAGTCACTCCCAGAATTTTGATGAAGGAAATGTCATTGCCAAGCTTTAATAACATCTGTATGTTTAGTGATAATAGATCAAAACTGACTCGAATGATTTTCATCTAGTTGAACTTACATGTGATGTGTAATATACTCTGTACTACTTCGAAGAATTTGAATTATCGAGTAGTCAAAAAAGAGGCCAGATTTGAAAAGCAGTATGTAAACACTACAATTCATGATTCAGTTGTTCTTTTTCTTGCGACCCTAACCCTTAGATTAGGAATTTGAGTCTTGTCTTGGTTGATTATTGTCTTACCAACTGTAGGGAATTCATTGAATGATGCGAATTCTAATGTACCTATAAAAGAAGACACGAGGTTAGCTAGAAAATCTATCAGTGCATTGCCTTTCCTTAGGACATGCTGAAAGATCACATTGAATTCCCCCTTAATTTCCTTAATCTTCTCCACTTCCTTGGTAATGCTCCAAGGAACCTCCCATTCTCCTTCGATAATCTTCTTCATAGCCATTGAGTCAGTTTCAATGATAAGGGGATGCAGCTGCATTTTTAAACAATATGACAGCCCTTCCATTATTGCCTTTGCCTCTGCCACCATATTTGTTGAAATCCCTATCTCCTCTGACTTACCATAAACCACATATGCAGCACCATCCCTAACACAAAAAGCATATGAGCTAGGTCCTGAATTTCCTCTAGAAGCACTATCGGTGTTGCACTTAAACCATTTCTCATGGGGTAGCTGCCATGTAACTCTTTTGGTAATAATATAAGGTTTATAGGCTTCAAAAAAATTAATTATATCCAGCCAAAGAAGAGGTATATTTGGTAGCCAATTAAACCTTAATTTAGCTAGATAGTGTAGTGTATTGTTAATTTCATGCACCACCATGTTAAAAGAGACAGTTGTTCCTCCATGCTTCATAGTGTTCCTTCTCATCCAAAGTTCCCAGGAAATAATGACCGGAACAACCTGAAAAATTGGCTTTAGTTTAGCACAACACTCAGCTTTCCACCAGGCTTTAATAACTTGAAGTATATGTGTCAAGTTGATCACAATCCCAACAACATATAAGAAGACCTTCCATACTCGTGAGGCAGTATAACTTGTAAGGAAAATATGTTGCAGTGTTTCTTCTTGAGGAGAAATGCAACACCAACATTTTGAAATAGTTTGATATCCATTTCTCCTCCATAAGTCATCCGTAGGAACCTTTCCTCTCCATAATGTCCATAGGAAAAAAGATATTTTGAGGGGTAAGCCTTTAGTCCAAAGTTATTTGTGTTCCGGATTTGTTGGTTCTCTATGACTCAAGATGTGCCATGCACTACTAACTGTAAATTTACCTGAAGTTGTTGGCATTCATTTAGGTGTATCCCAGGTGTCATCAGTATTGTCCAAGTAAATTTCTTGCCTTATGTGGTCAGCTATGTCATCTGGGAATGTTTGATCCAGTAGCTGATCATCTCATCCATTCTCTGTTATCAATTCTGCCACCTCCTTCACGTCTTCATTGATGTTGAACTCTGGGGGGACAACATGATATAGAGCTCCAATACCAATCCAATTTTTATGCGAAACACTTGTTGAACCCCTATTTATTTGTCACAGAATTTCATGCTCAACCTCTTCTCTGGCTTTTAACATTTTCCTCCAAACATGGGATCCTTGTCTAAATTATACCAAGTAGGAATTTCTTTCTTGCAATATTTATTCCATATGAAGTTCGACCACAATGACTTAGAGGTTCTGAATTTTCACCATAACTTTGCAAACAGTGATTTGGATATATCAAATAGGGACCTGAACCCTAGTCCTCCTTCCTCCTTAGGGAGACACAACTTCAACCACTTGGTCTAGTGTCTACTTCTTCCTTCTTCATTAGTACACCAGAAGAATCTTGCAAACATCTTATGTAGGTATTCCAGAACATTGTTTGGAGGATCGAGGACTGACATGATGTGGGTAGGTAAACTTTGAAGTACACTAGTAATAAGGGTATCTTTGCCTCCAAAAGACAGTAATTTCCCTTTATAGGAGTGTAATTTTTCCTTGTCCTTCTTAGTGATATCATGATAGTAATCCTTCCTTCTCCTTGTATAAAATATTGGACACCCTAAGTAGGTGAATGGGAAGTTTTCTTTTTTGAAGCCAGTTATTGAACCAACACAATCAGCTAAGTTCCATGCCACCTTTGTATGCATATAGTAAGAGCTCTTTGACTTGTTTATTAGCTGGCTAGAAGTATGTTCATATTGTTTTATCACTTCAACGATCTTCTGTAAAGAGTAAGGGTCAGGAGATGAGAAGATAATTGTATCATATGTATAAGCTAAGTGGTTTAATGGATCTGTCCACTTTGGCATTCCAAATCCTATGAAATTCTTGTTTGTGAACAATTTGTTTAGTGATCTTGATAGTACCTCTGCAGACAGAATGAACAATGCTGGAGACAGAGGATCTCCTTGTTTCACCCCTCTACTGGACTTGAAGAAGCCTGAAGCTTGTCCATTAATTAGCACTGAGTACCAATTATTGTCCAATAATTTCCCTATCATGTTGATAAATTACTCAGCAAACCCTATTTTCCTCAATACCTGCAGAAGATATTTCCAAGAAACCCTATCATAAGCCTTTGCCATATCAAGCTTGATTACCACATTGGTTGGTTTCCCTCTCAATCGTATATCAGAGATAATTTCTTGTGTGAGCAAAATATTTTCAAAAATACTCCTTCCTTTCACAAAGCCTGATTGGTTTGGAGAAATCAAGGATGGTATTATCTTCTCCATTCTGTCATGTAACACTCTCGAGAATACCTTGCTGATGATATTACTTATACTTATAGGTCTTAAGTATGAGAAATTTTGTACTGGTATTTTCTTAGGGAGGAGTACAAGATTAGTATGTGTTATGGATTTTGGCAATGTTGCCCCTACATAGAACTCTTGGAGAAGCATGAAAATGTCTTCTCCTATGATTTCCCAGCAGGATGGGTAGAAAAATCCAGTGAACCCATCTGGTCCACTTGCACTATCAAGAGACAATGCAAATACTGCATCCTTGACTTTCTCCATGGAAGGAAATTTGCACAATTCCAAGTTTTGTTCCATATTGACCAGCTTAGGTACATTATTTAGTAATTCGAAGGTTGTTGTATCCCCTTCTTGTGTGAATTGTTTGTGAAAGAACTCCACTGCAGCATTAGTTATAGTATCTTGGCTTTCAAGTTCAGTTTCTACCTCCTCCCATTTACGTGATTGTGAAAGAATCTTGTGTTTCTATCACCCTCAGCAAACCAGTTCATTCCTGCCTTTTGTTTCCAGTACTGTTCTTCAATGCTAAGGTACTTTTTCAGTTCAGCATGTGCTTGCTGAAGCACAATCTTATTTTCAACTGTAGGTTCCTATTCAAATAGCATCTCCTTAACCCTGACAATATCCTCCCTAATAGCTAGCTGCTTGAATATATCTCCAAAAGTGAGTTTACTCCAATGTGATAGGGATGTGTTCACTCTCTTCAACTTCTGTTTGAACATCAGGAATGGATCACCTACAAAATCTGCCACCCTGTTCTGCTTGACCATTTATTCGAAAGTGGCATGTTTAGTTCAAAAGTTGAAGAACCTAAATAGTTTTACAAACTGCATAGCCTCTTGTCCACAACTCATTAACAATGGGGCATGATCAGAGACAATCGTTATTAGGTGTTCTACTTCTATATTTGGGAAGAGTGTTTGGAAAGAAAAATTGACAAAGATCCTGTCCAGCCTCTTGAAGATGCATTGTGCATTTGGTCTACCATTCCACCAAGTAAATTAACTTCCTTTGTATCCAAGATCAAATAAACCATAAGAGTTCACATATAAGGAAAAATCTTCATATTCAGGTGGATACACTGGCAAACCTCCTACCTTTTCGTCTTCATGTAAAATAACATTTAAATCACCTCCAACAACCAAAGGCAGATCCATATCAATGGCTAAGTAGTACAAATAGTCCCACAATTCCAGTCGTTCAAGTGATGAATATTTAGCGTACACAAAAGTCATGATGATATGCTGACCTATGTCTTGATGATATACCTTAATAGTAACCTTCTGGTTAGTGTCCATTACTAATTCCCATTCAACAACTGCATCAAAGAATAGCCAAAATGTTCCATTAATGTTTGACATAAGAGCTTTCATACCCAGTCTCCTCCTATAATTATGAATGTGTCTACAATGTTGAAAAGGTTCCATCAATTCAACAATTAAAAAACATGCTCTCTTTGCATATTGATAACTCTCTGAAAGGCCTCTTGTGTATTAACATACCTTATGTTCCAAATTATAGTCTTGATCATCATTTGGTTTGTGAAGCTGCCCTTCTAGGCAAAATTCTTTTTGGTGGATGCATCTCTTTGTGTTGGCTTTGTTTTCTTCCCTTTTTACCACTCTTATCTCCAGCTCTAGGAGATAAATCAACCTCCCTTGCTATTGCCTTGAAGTTACCAGCTGTGGATTCATCATCACCTTCTTCCCCAAATTGTTCGTGTTCTCCCATTGCCTCCTCAATAGTAATTGGTGCAACATTATGGGTTACAAGATCATGTAAGACTTGTATAGGTGTCTTCAAGGGAATGTTGAGTTGAATATGAAATGGCTTCCCAGTAGCAGAAGCACATGTCATAGGAAAAACTTCAGATGTAGCTTCTTGATGATTTATCATAGCTTACTGAAAGTCTTTTCCATTTGTCTCTTTTATCACCTGTACACAAGTTCTTGTTTCTCCATTGCTCATTTCTTTTCTATATTGCCGACGAGCTTTTTTTTGGTGATTTATACATTTTTTGATTTTTCGATCAGAGCTAGCACTCTTGCTCTGCGCGTGTTCTCCTCCCCTCTCGTTCTCTGTGTGTGTGTGTGGTGTGTTTGTGACCAGGTTCTACGCTTAGATTTCTGGCGCAAACTACAAGCGTCAGCTGTGGAATTCAGTTCAGGTAGTTATCCATTTAGGTGGTCGTCGTTCCAGTCGGAGGTCAGATTTCCGGTTTGTATCTTGGCTCAAGGTGACATTCAACCGGGGTCTAGTCGATTTGGTAGTCCGTCTACAATCTAGGTGTCGTCGCCCTTGTTTACTTTAATCGGGAGTTGGTACCTCCTAATCTTCAATCAGTATTTCTATTTTTCTTGTTAACCAATTAGTTTGGGATAGATTAAGCCTCATTCTTGATTGTCTACTTGTACTCTTAATTAGTGCATTTGCTTGTCTACTTTCTTGATAGTAACTATTTTGGGATTTTAGTCTGTAGATTATTAGTTCTTTTAATTACTTGTACTCTAAATTAGTGCATTCACCTATTTTTCTAATTGTAGGTTATAGTTCATTTGGTTCCTTTATTTTATTTCATCATATGTTTTTCTATCCTTTAGTTGTAGATTATTGTTCCTTTAGTTCCTTTGTTTTATTTTTTCACCTATTTTTCTGATCTTTAGTGGTAGATTATAGTTCCCGTTAGTTCCTTTATTTTATTTATTTACCTGTTTTATGACCTTTAGTGGTAGATTATATTTTGATAATTCATTGTATCTTTGGTCGCTTGTTTTCGGGATAGTGCTTGCGTAGTAACTCCTAGATTATAGTGGTTATGGTGAACGATGGTAGGGTAAGGTATTGTCCTCGGGGGTGTCAGCGAGAGGGAGGGGGTGCGAGGGGGTAATAGGTCTAAGAGAGCTACTAGGCTGAGAGTGGGGTCTTGGAACATGGGAACTTTGACTGGAAAATCACTAGAGCTAGCAAAGATTTTCGAGAAAAGGAAGGTTAATATAGCTTGTGTACAAGAGACCAGGTGGGTAGGAGATAAGGCGCGTGATGTGGGAAGTTTCAAACTTTGGTATTCTGGGAGGGTGGGGGGCAGGAATAGGGTAGGTATCTTGGTTGATAACGACCTCCGTGCAATAGTGGTGGAGGTTAGGAGGGTGAATGACAGGCTGCTGACTATTAAGCTAGTTGTTGGAGGTTTTACTTTGAACATAATCAGTGTGTACGCACCCCAAGCAGAATTGGATGAGGAAGTCAAGATGAGTTTCTGGGCGGATTTAGATGAGATGGTGTGGGGTACCCCGTATACCGAGAAGGTTTTAATTGGAGGAGATTTCAACAGCCATATTGTAGCGACGTCTGGGAGGTATGATGTTGTGCGTGTTGGCTTTGGTTTTGGAGAAACGGAGGAGGAACGTCTCTGTTGGACTTTGCTAGAGCATTTGATTTGGTGATAGCAAACTCGAGTTTCCCGAAGAAGAGGGAGTACTTGGTCACCTTCCGGAGTTCGGTGGCCGAGACTCAGATTGATTATGTACTCTGTAGGAAGTACAATAGGGGTCTTTGCACGAATTGCAAGGTCATCCCGAGTGAGAACCTCTCGACACTTCATAGGCTCCTGGTCATGGAATTTTAGATCACGAGGAAGAGGGCGATATATAGCCAACATAGGATAAAGTGGGGAGCCTTGATGGAAGCTAAAGCACAGGAGTTGGGGGTCAAGTTGGTGACTATGGGGGCTTAGAGGAGTAGTGGGGATGCAAGCGCTATGTGGACCACGACTGCGCAGTGCATTCGGGAAGCCACGAGAGAAGTATTAAGGGTCACAAATGGTTACTCTAGGGGTCAAAAGGGAGATTGGTGGTGGAATGGAGAGGTGCAAGGAAAATTGGATACCAAGAAAGCAGTGTATCTGAAACTAGTGGAAAGTGTAGACGAGGAAGAGAAGAGGGTGAATAGGGAGCATTATAAGTTGGCTAAGAAAGAGGCTAAGCTAGATTTTAGTCGTTTGTATAAGGAACTCGAGGGCCGAGGTGGGTATAAGAGGTTATTCAGGTTAGACAAGGCGGGAGAAAGGAAGGCGTGAGACTTGGACAAAGTGAAGTGTATCAAGGACGAAGAAGGTAGAGTTTTGTTGGACGAGGGGCTTATCCGTCGGAGATGGCAGACCTACTTCCATAGTCTCTTGAATGAGGAAGGGGACATGAGCATTGTACTAGGTGATTTGGAACTCGACGGGAGTCTTTGTGACTTTGGGTATTGTAGGCAGATTAGAGTTGATGAAGTTGAGGGGGCTATACGTAAGATGAGTAGGGGCAAAGCGACCGGTTCGGACGAAATCCCGGTGGAGTTTTGGAAGAGTGTGGGCAAGACAGACTTGGAGTGGCTCACTAGGTTATTTAATGTCATTTTTAAAATGAAGAAGATGCTCGAAGAGTGGAGGTGGAGCACGATTGTTCCTGTATACAAGAACAAGGGTGATATCCAAAATTACAATAATTATCGGGGTATCAAGCTGCCTAGCCATACTATAAAAGTCTGGGAGAGAGTGGTAGAGCTAAGGGTGAGAATGAGTGTGACTATTTCTGAGAACCAATTTGGGTTTATGCAGGGGCGTTCGACCACAGAAGCCATCCACCTTGTTAGGCGATTGATGGAGCAGTATAGGGAGAGAAAGAAGGACTTGCATGTGGTGTTCATCTACTTTGAAAAGGTGTACGATAAAGTTCCGAGGGAGATTTTGTGGAGATGTTTGGAGGCTAGGGGTGTACCTGTTGCCTACGTTAGGTTGATTAAGAACATGTATGATGGAGTAAAGACCCAAGTGAGGACGATGGGTGAGGACTCAGACCATTTTACGGTTATGATAGGGTTGCATCAGGGGTCGACACTTAGCCCATTTTTGTTTGCTCTGGTGATGGACGTACTGATGCGCCACATCCAAGGGGAGGTGCCATGGTACATGCTATTTGCAGATGATATTGTATTGATTGACGAGACCCGAGATGGTGTGAACGTGCAATTAGAGGTGTGGAGGCAGACTCTGGAATCTAAAGGTTTCAAGTTGAGCAGGACCAAGACAGAATACTTGGAGTGTAAGTTCAATGGCGAGACTCAAGGAGGGGAGGGGGGGTGAGGCTGGAATCGCAGGTCATCCCTAGGAGAGGGAGTTTTAAATACCTCGGGTCTATTATTCAGGGGGATGGGGATATTGATATAGATGTCGCACATCGTATTGGGGCAGGATGGATGAAATGGAGACTCACTTCCGGTGTTTTGTGTGACAAGAAGGTGCCACTGAAACTTAAGGGTAAGTTCTACAAAGTGATGGTCAGACCAACGATGTTGTATGGGGCTGAGTGTTGGCCAGTCAAGATTGCTCATGTCCAGAAGATGAAGGTAGCAGAGATAAGAATGTTGAGATGGATGTACGGGCACACTAGGTTAGATAGGATCAGAAATGAGGTTATTCACGATAAGGTGGGTGTGGCCTCTATTAAGGACAAAATGCGGGAAATGCGGCTTAGGTGGTTTGGTCATATGGGGAGGATGAGCATAGACGCCCCGGTGAGGAGGTGTGAGAGATTGACATTGGAGGGTGATGTTTGGCATATTTCGATATGTGTTGATGTTACTTTACCCATGTTTTAACCACTTCTTGATGTTATTTAATCTTTAAAACTCCCAACATGGTGTAATTATTGGTTTGATGACTAATTAAGTTATGTGTGACGATTTAAGGTGTTCGGAGTGCAAAATATGAAGAAAAGGTGGTTTAGCCAGAGGAAGAAGGGTTGGATGCGTCGCATCCAACCTAGGAAAACATCATCCTGCGTGCAACCTTAGCAGTGAAGTTGGGCCATAGCGTTCGCCATCGCGTGCGAAACTGGGAAGTAGAAGAGAAGGCTGGATGCGACGCATCCACCCCAGCATCAATCCCTGTAGCCAAGTCGGATTAGGAATAGGAGAACTTTGGCCCACGACTTTTGTACGCAATATATAAGCTAAAAACGCCTCTTTTAGGGCATCTAACATATTGGGAAGAGGAAAAAAGCCACGACAAAGCTGTGGAGGCCGGAATTCATCAAGTTCCATCTTTCTCCCACCAAACTTAGTAATTTTTATGTTTCTTTGTATGATTTGTTATTTGGCTACCATGTCTATATGGAGCTAAACTTCACGTTCTAGGGTTGTGGTTCTTTCATGACTATTGTTATTCGGATATTGATTTTGACTTCTTGATTTATCATATTAGTTTATTTATTCAATCTTGCACTTAATTATTTAATTGCTTGATCACCAATTGAATATTATCTACGAATCTAGAATTGAACTCGAAAGTGGGAATTCTATATTGCATATAGGATTGAGTAGGGCAAGTTCTTGAACTCGGGCATCGGGGAACGAATTCGTAGTTAGGATAGACATATACCTAATTGCCTTGCTTGGTTGATTTACAGGAATTATAAATGCGTTCTTGTTGATTCTAACTCCATAGACATATAGGCGTTAGGTTAGCTTGAATAGGCGAGTAAGAACTCGACAGATTCTTATGAGCATTAACCCTGTCAACCAATAAGCTAGATAAATTAGTCGGTCAATTCAATTGAAGAATACAATAGGATTGTTAGATAGCCCATAACCCTAGATCGTTTTCATTACATTGATATCATTAAAATCTGCTCTTTCTCTGTTCAAAGTTTATTATTTATATTTTTCTTATTTAATTAGTTTAGAATAAAATATTTTTAGATTTAATTCTTGTTTAGATAATTGGGATAGTCTAATTTAGTTAATAGTTAATCATAAGTCCTCGTGGGTTCGACATCCGACTTTTAGTCACTTTATTACTTTACGACCGCGTATACTTGCGTGAGTGTGTTTGGTCGCAACACGTTTTTGGCGCCGTTGCCGGGGACTTAGAAATTTGCTATTTTTCTAGATTAGACATTTTTTTTATCTATTCATGTTTTTTTATTATTTTATTTTAGTTAGTATTTTTTATTTATTTTAGCATGGCATCTTGGAATAAAAATTGTTCGAATGATGGTTATTCTTATTTTGATGATCCTTGTCCATATTGTGGAGGACCCCACTGGTGGAAAAATTGTCAGAATGTTCCCAGGAGCGAGTTGTGCGCACAATCTCAATCCTTTGAGTGGAATATTTGTAATATGTGTGGTGGTCAAGATGGCCATTGGGATGGTTGTCCTAATTTTGTTCATCCTTCTCTGAGCCCTTATTATGATCTTTCTAATGATATTTCTGAGTTTGATAGGGGCAATGAAGTGCAGGATATGGAGCCTGATGCATATATTAGGGATATTCTGAGGCAAGTAGCAGAGCAACAGGATGAACTCAAAAAAGATATGAAAAGAATGAGGGCAGCAATCACAAGAATGAAGGCCAATATGGAAGAATTGAATGAAGAGAGCGAGTACCAGCAAGAGAAAATTTTTGAAAAAGAGGAGATTTTGAGCCAAACTTGGCTGGCAGAACAGGCTGAAAAGTTAGAAATATATGAAGCTCAACATGAGGAACTTACTGATGGGATGAGACACTTTATAGAGGGAAGATCTAAACTGGGACAAGGGATCTATAAATTTGTCACTACTATTCACGACTTGCAAGATAAATTAAATGCAAAGGTTGTTGCGTCTATCGCCCAACAAAATAGTAATGAGTTGTCAGAAGCTGAAAAGGAGCTTATACGCCAAATTGAGGAGCTAAAAGTGGAGAGCCAATCATTCGAGCATATTTCTGTTGATGATGCCCATGTTGAGAAAAGTACACTAGAGCCATGCGAGGTAGCAGATAATGTTATATTTGAAGACTCTAATGTGTGCACATATGAGGATATAAATAGTAATACAATTCTAAAGTTGGGGCGTGTTGGTCCTCATTCTAAACATTTTTCGACATTGTATTTGGATGATGACATGGAAATCGAGTCATCTAAGCCTTTGGAGGAGTCAATGGAAGAGGAACATGATGCCTATATTTTTGAATTTGTCATGCCAAAAAGCAAAAAATACATTCCTCATCTAAAGGCCGAGAAGTGTAGAGTGAAAAATTTATTACTTGGCCTGGTTATCTTTGTAGCCCCACCACTGGAGCATAGCCGCAAACTGGATGCCATGTTAGGGGCTCAATTCATAAGTTCGAGGTGGAGGCAAAAAGTGGTTCACGTCGTGCCGCTACGTTAAATCAGGCGCTTGTTGGGAGGCAACCCAGCGTTACTGCTTTCTTTTATTTTTGTTCACTTTTTATTTTATTTTATTTTTATTATTTTGTAGTATTTATTTTTGTTTTGTAGGATTATGAGCATAGGAAGCAAAGCCATTAGAAGAGTGCAAAAGCGAGCTAGATGGTGAGGACTAAGTGTGGGGTGCCCACACAAAGGACGATGCCTGGGGAAGTCTGAGTACCTCGTGAGCCGCTATTGCTTCGGCCTTTGGCCTACCAGGGAGTCTCGTTTACCCTCTTATTATTTATAATGTGCATTGAGGACATTGCAAAATTTTAAGTGTGGGGTGAGGAGATCGTTTGGATGAGTTTCTGTGCTATTTTAGCTTAGTTGTAGTACTCATTCTTAAGTGTAGTAGCTTTTGTGGGGAAAAAAAAAAAGAAAAAAAGAAATTTAAAAAAAAAAAATTAGAAAAATTGGACTTTTCCCGACGATTGATCTCCTAGACAGTTTTCTTGAGGGATTAAAGTCTAAACAAAAATTCAAAATATGTCTTTTAGCTTTCTTTAGGTAGTAATAATCCCCTGTGGTTTTTCTTTGTGCCTCGGTTCTTTTCCATGGGATGTAGTTTGAACCGGGTAGCTTTTTTTCTGAGTAGATTAGGAATTTAGGGAATAAAAGGAGCAAGAATGATGAACCTAGGCGCCCTTGACTTGTTTGATAGTAACATATTTATACTTTGGCATGTGTAGTATCTTCTGTATGATTTGAATTTATTGATGATGCCTTGTTAAATTGGATAGCATGTTTTGTGGCGCCTATTTCTCATTTTCTTGACTTGTGTTCACTTTGCGCTTAATGCTTAATATCTCGTTGCTCCGTGAATACTTGCATTGTTTGAGAGTCGGAATGTGATCGTCCTTAGTGAGTCATGTGCCATGTGTGGTGAGTTTTTTGTGTTGTCCATGTATTGTACTTGTGTCTAGAACTTGCCCGGTATGTGAGTTGAAGCGAAATTTGAGGTGATGCTCAGTTTGAAAAATGATTTTAGGCTTTCTTTGAAATTTTTTTTTTTTTTTTGAGCTTAATTGCTTATCCCAAATAAAATTGATCCTTAGTTAACCCTTTTGAGCCTATTGACTTTTGTTTGGTACCCGCATTACAAGCCTACACCCTTTTTATTCTTAATTGACATTGTTTTGATCCTTTTACCTCTTAAAGCACTTTAATTGTTAGATGAGCGCTAAAAGAAGTAAGAAGGGACTAAGTGTGGGGTGACTTTTGAGTGGAACCAATGAAAGAAAGAAGGGTGCACTTATTTTGTAAAATAATACACCACTAGCGGAAATTGAAAGAAGAAAAAAAAAAGAAGAGAAAAATCTGGAAAAAGAGAAAGAAAAATATAGATGAATAAATTGTTGTCTTGTTCTTGCTAGTGGGTATGAATTAAAGTAGTGCTTAAAGAAAGAGGAAATATTGTTGGGGTGATATTATTTGTGAAATTGAAGTGGTGTTGAAGAATTTGCGCTTAAGTTATTTGATGATGTGTTAAAGTGCTTAGGAGGTTGAGTCACTATTCCTTAAATATATCCTACCCGTCCCTTAGCCCACATTACAACCATGAAAAAGTCCTAATTGATTTTAGATCGAGCGAGCTTACATTAGTAGAGATTTACATTAAGGGCAAGCCTATGGTACCAATTACATGCATGTGACTTTTTTGTGAGAGTGAGCGATTTTCTTTGATATATGTGAGTCATTAAAATATATTTGATCATGAGATTCGAATGTGTGGATTGAACTCGCTCTCTTGTTCTTGTTGTGAGGGCACATGGTTTCACGAGGGATAGGTAACGTTATTAGACTTCTCTATGATGTTGGGTGTTCAAGCCATGAGTGCATAGTGACATTGAGTCGGTTTTTGAGGTTAGGATTGTTGTGAGCATGTTGTCTTTGTTCGAATATTTTTAAAGAAGGGCATAAGAAAAGGGAAGTATGTGATGCATAGCCTAGAGCCTAATTGTTGCAAATAACCACGGTCATAGGTGCAGTGTGCTTTGAATGATAAGAGCTTAATTTTGTTTTGTCTACTATAGGATGGTTTGTTCGAGGACGAACAAAGGTTTAAGTGTGGGGTAGTGATGTTTGGCATATTTCGATATGTGTTGATGTTACTTTACCCATGTTTTAACCGCTTCTTGATGTTATTTAATCTTTAAAACTCCCAACATGGTGTAATTATTGGTTTGATGACTAATTAAGTTATGTGTGACGATTTAAGGTGTTCGGAGTGCAAAATATGAAGAAAAGGTGGTTTAGCCAGAGGAAGAAGGGTTGGATGCGTCGCATCCAACCTAGGAAAACATCATCCTGCGTGCAACCTTAGCAGTGAAGTTGGGCCATAGCGTTCGCCATCGCGTGCGAAACTGGGAAGTAGAAGAGAAGGCTGGATGCGACGCATCCACCCCAGCATCAATCCCTGTAGCCAAGTCGGATTAGGAATAGGAGAACTTTGGCCCACGACTTTTGTACGCAATATATAAGCTAAAAATGCCTCTTTTAGGGCATCTAACATATTGGGAAGAGGAAAAAAGCCACGACAAAGCTGTGGAGGCCGGAATTCATCAAGTTCCATCTTTCTCCCACCAAACTTAGTAATTTTTATGTTTCTTTGTATGATTTGTTGTTTGGCTACCATGTCTATATGGAGCTAAACTTCACGTTCTAGGGTTGTGGTTCTTTCATGACTATTGTTATTCGGATATTGATTTTGACTTCTTGATTTATCATATTAGTTTATTTATTCAATCTTGCACTTAATTATTTAATTGCTTGATCACCAATTGAATATTATCTACGAATCTAGAATTGAACTCGAAAGTGGGAATTCTATATTGCATATAGGATTGAGTAGGGCAAGTTCTTGAACTCGGGCATCGGGGAACGGATTCGTAGTTAGGATAGACATATACCTAATTGCCTTGCTTGGTTGATTTACAGGAATTATAAATGCGTTCTTGTTGATTCTAACTCCATAGACATATAGGCATTAGGTTAGCTTGAATAGGCGAGTAAGAACTCGACAGATTCTTATGAGCATTAACCCTGTCAACCAATAAGCTAGATAAATTAGTCGGTCAATTCAATTGAAGAATACAATAGGATTGTTAGATAGCCCATAACCCTAGATCGTTTTCATTACATTGATATCATTAAAATCTGCTCTTTCTCTGTTCAAAGTTTATTATTTATATTTTTCTTATTTAATTAGTTTAGAATAAAATATTTTTAGATTTAATTCTTGTTTAGATAATGGGGATAGTCTAATTTAGTTAATAGTTAATCATAAGTCCTCGTGGGTTCGACATCCGACTTTTAGTCACTTTATTACTTTACGACCGCGTATACTTGCGTGAGTGTGTTTGGTCGCAACAGAGGGCCTACGGAGATGTAGAGGTAGGCCAAATAAGAGGTAGGGAGAGGTGATTAGGCAAGACATGGCGCAACTTCAACTGACCGAGGACATGACCTTTGATAGGAAGGTATGTGGGTCGAGGATTAGGGTAGTAAAGTAGGTAGTGTACAGTATTTATAACAGTAGTATTGACACGCAATATCGCTTTCTGTTGATAGTAGGTTTTTATGACTAACCGTTGTTTTCTTTCATTGTTGATCAACTTAGGGTGGGTTTGGTATAATGGAAAATGTTTTTCGTGAAAAATGTTTTCTAAGAAAATATTTTCTTGGAAAATAAGTAGTAATGTTATTCATTTTTCGGTGTTTGGTATACAAATTAAGGAAAATTAATTTTCAAGAGTATTCATAAATAATTTAGATACAATAAACATGAAGTCATAAGCTGTCACGATCCGAAATTTCTCACCGACGGGACCGTAATGGCGCCTAACATTTCACTTGCTAGGCAAGCCAACATTAGAAAATCGTTAAACCAATTCCTTATTTCCATTCAGTAAATAACAATAATTAACTAAGATAAAATATAATAAGTACGGAATATTATAAAATTGTATTAATTACTACCACCCGGATCTGGAATCACAATTCACAAGCATTCTAGAATTTACTACAAGTAGTAGTCTGAAAGAAATACAACTGTCTGAATAAAAGGAAAAAGTAGGGCATTAAAGATAGACGGGGACTTCAAGGTCTATGAACGCCGACAGATCTACCTTGAGTCTCCGGACAACGGACCAATAATAAAATCTCGATCAACCTGAGCAGGTATCAAAATCTGCACAGAAAGTGCAGAGTGCAGTATCAGTACAACCGACCCCATATACTGGTAAGTGTCGAGCCTAAGCTCGGCGAAGTAGTGATGAGGCTAGGACAAGACACCCACATATAACCTGAAAAGTATAATCATGCTAGTGGCAACAACAGTAAATAAAGAAATAACATAGAGATAATGGTAATGGGACATACAGTGGGGGAATACAACATAAAGAATGAGAATAATGAAAAGACAGAATTAAACCGAAAATCCTTAAACGAATTGAGCCATTAAATCGACAAGGAAAACTGCACGGCATCACTCTTTGTGCTTTTACTCTCAACCTCACCAAATAAATAAATAGAACGACACGACATCACCCTACGTGCTTTAAACCTCTCATAATATACACGGCATCACCCTTCGTGCTTTACACTCTTCCTCACAATATAAATAATACATGCACGGCATCACCCTTTGTGCTTTACACTCCTCCTCACAAATCACAGAATCAATAACAACAGATAGATAAGAGTATCACAAAGAAACCAGTATTTTACCCATAATCAATATCACAATGTAATCTCAACCTTGAATCAATATTCGAAAGTTACCAAATCTTAGTGAAACCAGCTATGAGTCACCTAACATTTCAAATAACCCACTAAGCATAGTAGTAGAATTTAAGGCTACAAAATAGACAAGAATAGAATTTCACTCGCATGAAATGACTCGACAACGACGCATAGATGCTCGTCATCTCACCTATACATCGTATTTAACAATCAAACACGTAGCGAATGAACACATAATACCTATTCCCTCAAGCCAAAGTTAGACATGACACTTACCTTGCTCCGAAGGCCACTTAATTCTCAATCATAACTTTTCCTTTGGAATTCACCTCCAAACCACTCGTATCTATTCAAAAATGACTCAATAATATCAAATATTGGTAAAGGAATCAATTATATTTCATAAATTAAATTTCCCAAATTTTCCTTCAAAAAGTCAAAAAATTGACCCCAGGACCGCTTGTTCAAAACATGAGGTTCAGACCAAAATCCATTTACCCATTCACCCCTGAGCCCGAATATGTAATTAGTCTTGGAATCCGACCTCAAATTGGGGTCTAAATCCTCAAATTTCCGAAATTTCTAGCTTCTACCCTAACCCCTAATTCTACCATGAAAACTTTAGATTTTTGGTTGATAATTCAAGAAATGTAATGGGTAATTGAAAGAAAATGGTTTAGAATCACTTACCAACAATTTGGGGAAGAAATAACTCTTGAAAAATCGCCTCTCACCGTTTGGTTTTTGAGAAAAATGAATTTTTGGCTAAAATCCCGTTTTTGGATTCTGTTAAGTGCTGGGCGTCAGTGTTCATCACGTTCGCGAGAGCACTGTCACGTTCGCGTAACGTATAGGCTTCCAAGCCTTTGCGTTCGCGAGACAGTGTTCGCGTTCGCGTAGGCTACCCCCCATGGCCTTCGCGTTTGCGAGACAGTGTTCGCGTTCGCGTAGGCTACCCCCCCATGGCCTTCGTGTTCGCGTGACATTGCTCGCGTTCGCGATGAAGGAACGATCGACTCTCCCCCATGTGTGCCTAACACTACGCATTCGCGAGGAGCTGGCCGCGTTCGCGAAGGGTAACGCCCCCATCGCTTCGTGTTCGCGACCAAGCCTTCGCGTTCACGAAGAAGAACACTTCATCTGCCCAGTTTACTCTTCGCGTTCGCGAGAGTACCTTCGCGAACACGAAGAAGGACATGCCAGAACACCTGCTACAGCAAAATACCAGATTTTCAAAGTCCAAAACATCCCGTGGCCTATCCGAAACTCACCCGAGCCCTCGAGGCTCCAAACCAAATATGTACACAAGTCTATAATCATCATACAGACTTGATCGCACAATCAAATTGCCAAAATAACACCTAAAACTACGAATTTAACACCAAATAAAATAAAATTCTCAAGAACACTTTAAAATTTCTATTTTCTCAACTGGACGTCCGAATCAGGTCAGATCAACTCCGTTTCTCACCAAATTTCACAGACATGTATTAAATATCATAGTGAACCTGTACCGGGCTCCGGAATCAAAATACGGACCCGATACTAACAATGCCAAATATCAATCAATTCTTAAAAATAAATAATTTTCAGACTTTTAATTTTTATCAAAAATTCATAACTCAAGCTTGGGATCTCCAAATTCGATTCCGGGCATACGCTCAGGTCCCATAATTCGATACGGACCTACCGGGACTGTTAAAGTATGGATCCGGGCCCGTTTACCAAAAATGTTTACCGAAATTAACTAAAATCAACTTTTAAGGAAAAAATTCTTATTTTCATTAGTTTTCAACATAAAAGCTTTCCGTAAACCTGTGGTGCACTTTTAGTCATAACATTTAGAAAAAGCCCAAAAACATATATTATCTTTGGCTTTAGACTCAAAGTCATACATATTCTTTCACATGGAGCACTAATAGTCCATTTACTTTAACGAAGTAGTGCACTTTTAGTCATGACATTTAGAAAAAACCCAAAAATATATATTATCTTTGACTTTAGACTCAGAGTCATACATATTCTTCCTCATGGAGTACTAATAGTCTATTTACTTTAACAAAGTGGTGCACTTTTTGTCATAACACTAAACACATTTTAATTTTTAACAGAAATCTAAGATCTGACAAAATATCTGTTCCATTTATTTTCTTGTTTACCGAAAGAAATAAATATGACATATTTATCTAGATAGCAAATAGTAAATATACATAGAATTTATTTACTATTTATCTATTTATTATTTATTTACTATACGTAAAATATACATTTACTAAGAAATATTAAACACCGTTAATTTTTATTTGCAATGATTGTTATCTAGATAACCTCAATTGCTATCTAGATTTTTTATTATATACATAAAATTTATTTTTATTTTATGTATATTTACTATACGTTGACTCCCTTAAAATAAAAAAATCTAATAAATATATATTTATTTTATGTCAACGTATAGTAAATATTATGTGTATAATAAAAAATCTAGATAACATTTGAGGTTATCTAGATAAAAATTATTGCAAATAAAAATTAACGATGTTTAACATTTCTTAGTAAAATGTATATTTTAAGTATATTTATTTTATGTCAACGTATAGTAAATATTATGTATATAATAAAAAATTTAGATAACCTTTGAGGTTATCTAGATAAAAATTATTGCAAATAAAAATTAACGGTGTTTAATATTTCTTAGTAAAATGTATATTTTACGTATAATAAATAGATAAATAGTAAATAAATTTTATATATATTTACTATTTGCTATCTAGATAAATCTGTCATCTTTATTTCTTTCGGTAAACAAGAAAATAAATGGAATAAATATTTTGTCAGATCTTAGATTTCTGTTAAAAATTAAAATATGTTTAGTGTTATGACTAAAAGTGCACCACTTTGTTAAAGTAAATGGACTATTAGTGCTCCATGAGGGAGAATATGTATGACTTTGAGTCTAAAACCAAAGATAATATATGTTTCTGGGTTTTTTTCAGTGTTATGACTAAAAGTGCACCACTTTGTTAAAGTAAATGGACTATTAGTGCTCCATGTAAAAGAATATGTATGACTTTGCGTTTAAATCCAAAGATAATGTATGATTTTGTGCCATTTCAATGGGTATATTATGAAACCTCTCTCCCCCCCCCCCCCCCCCAAAAAAAAGAGCTCTTAGCTTTCGCTATTGCATTATTGTTGGATAAATTGCATTGTTGATAATGATCCCAACAAAAACAAAATAAAGAAATTTTCATAAAGGACTATAATTTAGAGTGCCGAAGAATACAACTTGTATCAACTATATATTCATTCGTGAAACAAATACAACCAAGATGAAATATAATAAGATAGAACGCTCTCGTTAAAAGTCGAACTCAAGATATCCGCTTACTAAGGGTTGGTCTAACCAATGCTATGGGAGGTTGTTCAGTACTTTCAGGTGGATTTGCTATAAAATTCAAATATAGCTACGAATGGTAATTTTAAAAAAAGTCTTGCTAGAATGGTAAATACAATGTATACATTTGCTGTGTCGCGTAATTTTTCCATAAAAAATATGTGTATAGCATGCCTTGAACAACATACCATCTACTATGAAAAAAAGAATAGGTTCGATTGACAGTCATCGAGTCTCCTAAACCGATCTAAATTCATCAAGTTGTTCCAAAGGATCAAAACAAGGTGTTATTTATGGATGACATAAGTATTATTATCACTATTAAGTATTTATAAATAATACTAATAATAATAATAATAATAATTATTATTATTATTATTATTATTATTATTACTATTTTGGTTTGAGAGAGAAAGTAAAAATGAAATGACCGCTAACCTGTCCATTTAGCAATTGCATTACTTAGCTAGGTAATACCTCTCAAGGAAGTTGTTAGTAGGAAATAGAAAGTTGTTAGTAGGAAATAGAATAAGGTTATTTTGACATTGATTGCTCTTAAATGGTTATAATTTAGCCTAATTATAGTTCGAAAACTTAAGCTGTCAAATAAGTAGGCAAGAAACTGTTTGATCTCCAACTAAGCACAACGAAAAGTAATCTCTTTTTCCTTTTTTATTTTTGTTTAATTTTTATTTTTATAGAAAACCAAAACGATACGATGGAATTACATGATTGTTGTGACATAAACAAAAAAGAATTAAATGAAAAAGAGCAAGAGAAAGAGGGGAGAGATAATTGGAGCAGAAGGTTCAGTGAGAAATATGGGACTTAGCAGTAAAGTTCTAGAATATGTCATTTGTCTTGAAGCAGCTTTAAACAAATGTGTGTATGTTCCAAATTGTACAAACACCAACACTACGATTTGATTCATAGTCTAGACTCAAGCTGCAGTCCAGGACTCAGCTAGAATATAGGTCATGGTTCGGTTAAATCTATTAACTTTGGTTCAAAATCCAAATTTTATGTTTGTCTCAAGAAATTTATTAAATATATACTTAATACTCAATATTCCTTCCGTTTCAATTTAGATGTGTTAGTTTGACTCGGTACGGAGTTTAAGAGTTTAAAAGAAGACTTTTGGTCTTAAAAGCTTAAGGAGTAAAAGTTTTGTGGGCTCATGACATTTGTATCGTTATAAAAACTTCTCATTAAAGGTAAATTGGGTAAAATAAAGAGTTTAAAATTGAATTATTTTCAATTGTAGAAATGTGTCATTCTTTTTGAAACAGACTAATAAAAAAAATGTGTCGTTTAAATTGAAACGGAGGGAGTAACTTAAATGAACTAGAATCTCGAACCCACAAGCTTTAGATCCTATTTCCCCTTATGAGTCCAAAGCCAAGCACTCCCGAAATTTAAATGGCTGCTAATTAATTAATTTTTACACCATCAAATTTGCTCTAACTGACGTAACGATATCTCGTTGAAGTCCATTTGGGCATGAGCAATACTAGTCATTCAGAATTAATTTGGAAACACGCTAGGTAAGCTCAATAAAAAGGTTAAGCGCTCGCTATTTAATTAGAACTTTTTTTAAGGGCTCGAACCCGAAAACTCGTAAAACGGTCTGGATAGGTAGGTAGGAAGGTGGATCTGAATTGAATGAAAACAAAGGAGGACAGTAAGTGTGAATACTTAGTGAAAGGCAAGCAGAAATTATTTCCTTCTAGAGTGCAGCCGAAATAGACACAAAGAAAACCAACTTCAGAACTTGATCAACACTTTCTATTTTTGGAAATCAGAAAAAGAGAGTCCAGGTTCATAGACCCCACATGAAGATTTGGACTAAGGTTAATGTTGTTAGAGTGGGAGGTAGTTTGGAGGAAAAATAAAAAAGGCCCATGTTGGTCCACCCCCAAAAACGGGGCTTTTGCATTTATATTCGATTTTGGGATCACAATTGAACTTATCCATTTTACAAAAAAATTTGCAAGCCTACATACTTTACGATCAACTTCAGACTTATCGAGTCTGAAATTAAAATTTTTTTAGTCTGAAGTGAAAAAATTCAGATGCACTTAAGGTCAAATAGATCTGAAGTGCAACCAATGATTTCATGCACTTAAAAGACCAATAAGTCTGAAGTGAAAAATTACACTTCAGATGCACTTAAGGCCAAAAGGTCTGAAGTGGAACAAATGTTTTCCTTCAATTAAGGCCAATAAGTCTGAAATGAAAAATTGCACATCATATGCACTTTAAGGCCAACTAGGTTTGAAGTGTAACTAATGGTTTCATGCACTTAAGGCAAATAAGTCTAAAGTGAAAAATTGCACTTCAGATGCACTTAAGGCTAAAATGTCTGAAGTTGTACAAACGTTTTCCTACACTTAAGACTAAATAAGTCTGAAGTGAAAAATTGCACTAAAGATGCACTTAAGGCCAAAAGGTCTAAAGTGCAACCAACGTTTTCATGCACTTAAGGCCAAATAGACCTGAAGTGCAAATTGCACAGAAACAGAAATTTGTTCCTCGAATTATAACAATCTAATATATTATTTAATACCTAAATCTACTTTAAATGAGCTCAAATTTGAAACATAACCTCCAAATATCAGCAAGAACAAACCCAATCATCAATTTGTCAAAACAACAATAAATCTAACGAACCCATTTTGCAATTAAGAAAAAGAAGAAGAAGAAGAAGAAACCCTAAGCAATAGTAAAAAAACAAAATGCCATAACAGCTCACCACTGTAAAACATCATAAACGACCTTAAAATATGTTCACAAATACCATATAAAATCACTATCACCCGAAGAAGAAAGAAGATAAAAATGCCTGAAATTGTTTAAAACTTTTAAAAATTAGGTATAGGTTAAATGGGTGCAACCAAAAAGGGCGTCCGTGTAATTTTTACCCCAAAAACTCAGGGGGGCCATATCCCATAAAAGTTAAAGTTAGGGACTACTCTTTTCTAAATTTAGACTTGAAGCTTTTCTCCTCCCACCCTTAAATGTATTACCTTTTTTCCAACTATTTGTCGTTTTGATAAACTCAGTTTGACGTTTTAGTAATTAACAAAAAAAGAAGTGTTAATTACGGAACATTGTTTTTTCTTTTGAAGGCACCCTTATTGATTTTGTTAGTAGAATACTCCATTAAGTGTGAGACGTTTAAGAGAGAAATAAAACTTAATAGTTTCGACAAATTGTCTTATAATCAAAGATATTAAACATCTTTCTTACTGATTGTATAAAGATCTTATAGGACATATATTATGAAACGGAAGCAATAGTTAAAAAGAAAAACGCCATAAATATTCATTTACAAGAACTTCTGTTCTTTTTTAGATTCCTCAGTCTCACAAAACCGTGTTGTCTTCTTGCATTTGCTCCGTACAATTTCTCCTAATATATAGATTGGTTTTTCTTATTTTATTTGTCTTTTATATTTATTAAATTTGTTTTTTGAAGGTTTCGAAATACAAGCTTTCCCTGCCTTCAAGCAAGGTAAAGTCTAATCCCAGACCCTTATAACAATCCCAAATTTCCAACGCCCTTCTTTAAAGTCTCAAGTCGTTTAGCATAACAGACTTTTTGACTTTTTATGGAAAAATAATGGCTAGCCTTAGCCTAACATGGGAACTTGGATATATTCTATTAATGGAATTTTCTAGGTCTCCATTCCGTGCTAAATTCTTTCTTCTTCATCATTACGACTTTAAATGATCATGAGAACAATTATTGAAAAGGCAAAAGGGTTATACTCCTTATTTGCCTTTCTACTTTCATATTTTCAAATATGAAGAATTAATCCAAATAACCGTTCACCTAATCTCTTAAATTATAAATAATCGAATATGTATATATAATTAATTATATATAATTAATGGATAATTTATATATATCGGCTAAAAAAAAAGTAAACATTGAATCTAGTCGGCTATTTGTGTAATCCGTTGTACTATTCGACTATTGTAAGCCTAAGGATCAAATCCAACCCTATTCTTTTACAAACCCAACCCCTCAAAGCAAACAGTTAAAGCTCCTTTAAGACTGTAAATAAGCTGTTTATTGTTTCATTCTTAGTTATGGTCTTTTCCTCCTTCAATAAAATATAAATATTTGGTGCATCTATTCAAATATTTGGTCTGTCGTCTTAAATACTGTAATTAATTTCAGTCTCTTATAAAAAAGTACGTACTCAAAAGAGCTTGTAAAATTACGCTAAGTTCTAAGTATTCAATCTGTTGGCTGATTTAGAGATATGCATGATTTGCCGTCTTTACATACAGATTTAGAGATACAATTCCGCACGATACTTACTAAATTATAAATGATAAAGAGCAATAATATTATTCATTATAACAAAATATACGAATTTAAGCTGCATATGTTATACTAACATATGTTGCTGATGAATTCCTAGCTTGACAACAAGGGGCATTCAACTATTTCATGATTTGAAAGGTGAAAATTAGCCCTTCAGAAAATATGTAATTGATGCCATGGTATGTGAACTCTGAAAATATTGTAATTAATTATACTAGATATAATATGATATAGAAAAACATTTTCTGCGGGTCAGCTAGGTTGATAAAACATTTTGAAAAGTGCTTTTATTCAAAAGTGAACAATAGCAATTAGTGTTTGGCCAATTCGTTTGAGTAATGTTTATTTTTGCAAGCTCATTGTATGGCCAATCTATTAAAAAAACACTTTTAAGTATCAAATTGTGAAAAAGAACAGTAAATGTTCAATTTGCGATTAGTATTATTTAGAAAAGAAAAATAAATTTAAATATTTATTATAAAAGAATTCAATTAATATATAAAACGTAAAGTAAAAATATAAATTAAAAATTCTAATTAATATAAAATATAGTTATTCCAAAGCACTAATATTGAGTGTTTGGTATACTTATTATTTACATGATAATTTAAATATGTCAAAATACATCATTCAATATACATTTAAAATCTACTCTTAGGAATACGAGACAGAGAATAAAAATATGATTAAAATAAAAAAGAAAAAGGAAAAGGAAAAGGAAAAGGAAAAATTAAATTAATGAGGGATAATTTGAAAAATATAAATTTATTGTAAGGTTATTTTTGTCTTGAATAAATTAATTTTTCGCTTCTGCTTTTTGGAAGCAGCTAGAATTTGTAACTTCTTCCCAGAAGCAGAAAAACTGCTTTTGTTGCTGTTCAAAAGTATTTTTTTTATTTTTCGTTTTGGCCAAACATCTTAAATTTTTCAAAAAGACTTTTGGCCTCCCATAAGTAAGAATCGTATAAAAAAAGAGCAAAGGAAAATAAATTTATAAAAAAAAAAAAATGAAGAGAATGAACTCTTTTTTATTTTTTCTTAATAATATGAAATCATATAATCCAGCATCTCCAAGAAAGTTTCCAACATTCTAATAGTCATATTTATAACTCCTACGAGTCTGCTTTTCTTCTGTTGACTTTCATTAACAAGAAAGACTCAAAAAGTCTAACATAAAGAAAATGAATTAAATAACTTTATTGTTTAATTATGTTATGAGAGAAGCTCAATGATCGATTGTCAAACAAAAAGAATAATGACAAGTAGCTTCCAATAGAAGATTAATGCAAACTAATGAGAAGAAAACAGTTTAAGGCAAATAATTGATCAGATATACATTGTATCTGACGATTATGTTCTTATAGTTTCTCGTTCGCACAAAAGAATAATTTTAATACAAAAGGCGTGATTAAGTCGATTACACTACTGAAAATTTAAAAAAGAAGAAGATCCAGGACTACTTTCTAATTAATTGACAAGAGGTCCGTTTCAGTAAGATTGTGTCTCGGGAGTTACATGTATAGATTTGATCACTCTATCCTTAAATAAAAGTCTCGGATTCAAGTCATCTAAATTGAGAAATTTCTATAGATAGTATTTGTGAATACTTTTTACGTGAGGCCAATTCAGATTAATCGGGCTAATGAGTATCAAGTATCTTTTAAACTAGGAATGATAGGTAAGGAAAAAATAGGTCTTGTTTCAAACCATGGCTGTCATTTGCGCTATAACAGTGAATTGATTAGTCTGCGTAATTAGTCCATGCCAAAGAGTGGAATAGTTTGGATTCTTTTGCCGCATGTCTCGGATTCGAGTCCTAAAACTAGAAAGTCTTTCAGTAAAGAGTATTTTACCCCTTAGAGGGCTTATTATATTGTGAAATCAATTTAATGATTAATTGAATTTCGAATCCCGCATGGTTATATAAATTTATCTCCAACGTAAGACTCATTGTCTTTGGTTTTAATTGTCAGAAATGATCGACGGATGTGCTCACCTAATTCGATTAATTAAGAGCTCTGTGCAAAAGTTTAATCCTCTTGTAATTTTTAAATTTCTCTGTGGTCAACGGTTGCATCTGTTGCCTTCAGAAACAAGAGATCATTTCTTTTTATTTGTAAAAAAAATGATTGTACGTCTCTTTGATAATATATTACATTCTAAAATGGCCTTTATTTTAAAGGGAATGAAAGAAAGATTGGGTGACCAAAATTTCCGATAACAACATGCGCGAAAAATTAATTCAAGAAAACAACTGATGTAAATATATGAATTGCGAAGAGAGAACTTCCTACTTCCTAGCTATTTTGATAGCACGCTTTGTACATATTGATTTTAATATTCCAATTATTATTATTCACATGGAAAAGAGGAAACAAAGACGAGATAGAAATTCTAGAAGTTTTTTTTCTTTCTTTATTCTCTGAGGATGCAATGGTTGATCATTATATATATATATATATATATATATATATATATATATATATATATATATATATATGGTCAAACTTCTTTGACAATGATCGTTCAAATAGAAAATTAGAGTGGACTACGAATTTTTCAGTGACGCATATCTTTCTATTTATATGTACGTATATATTGTGAGTATAGGTTCTTGTCTTTTTTCTTATTTGATTGCTGCTTATACTATTGATACTAATTACTATCCCATTTATACATACTCATTTACGGCTAATTTGAACTCACTCATACTTAATTCATGTAATACTTCAAAATTAACAAGTGGTTCAACCTCAGTCTAAATGTATAATAGCTGCGCATGACAACTCCATGTTTGTGGAATACATATATAATGGTAACAGCTAAACATTTATAATTATTTGCTTTAAAATTACATATATTTGAATCTAAGGAAGTTAATTAATTTCTACCGAAATAAAAGGCAGGATATTGAATACAAGGGTCAACAAAATGGTAAATGTAAACATCTATTTTTCAAGTTGTTAAAAAAATATAGTATTTAAAAGTTTTAAAAAAAATAATTGTAAATATTTTAAGAATTTACTGCAAATATTTTTTTTAGACTTCCTAGATGTAACGACTCGACTTGTCATTTTGTGAATTGGCGTCTCGTTCAACGGTTCCAGACACCGACTAACTTCGTAATATGTATTATAACGTATGTATGCGGTCGAGTTTGGTTTTCGGAAGATTTAGAATTAAAATGAAAGAACAATTCTTACTTTTGAAGCTTAAATGAAAATAGTTGATTGGAGTTTTGACTTTTGAACAAACGACTCTGGAATGAAATTTTGATGATTCAAATAGTTTCATATAATGATTTCGGACTTAGGCGTATGTCCGTAATTGGATTTGAAAGTCCGTAGGTAAATTCGACGCATTTTGGTGATAGTTGAAAAATGAAAAATTTTTAGAAAGTTTGACCGAGAGTTGACTTTATTGATATCGGGGTCGAAATTCGATTCCGGAAATTGAAACATATGCATTATGACATTTATGACTCGTGTGCAAAATTTGAAGTCATTCCGGATTGATTTGATAGGTTTCAGCATCGAAACCTAGAATTTGGAGTTCGGAAGTTCATAAGTTTCTTAGGCTTGAATCGATGCGTGATTTGTGATTTTGAGGTTCGGTGCCTCGGAAAAATTCTTGAATAAATCTTGTGTGAAAGTGGTAGTTGCCGAAATAACCTTGACCCGGGCAAAATAGAAAATATTTTTCGTCACCAGCACCAGGGTAATGTGGGGCGCTAGCCCTGGCACTGGGATTTTTGAGGTTCTGGAAAGAGGGCCACAGGTAGCGCCCCACGCCACCTGTGGCGCTCGAAATATTATATACTCACTTTGAGGGTCATTTTTCCCCATTCCTCTTTGCTGAATTTTGGGGGTTTCCTCCACTCTCTCAAGACCTCCAACTCCCCCCATCTCCAAGGTCAGTAATCCCTACTAATTTGATATTTCATTCTATCATTTCCACTCTAAAACTAACTCAATCCACCATGTAATCCTTAGATCTTCAAGAAATTTCTTCAAGAACTCAAAAGAGGGTTTTGGCAAGATTTCTTTCAAAAGGTAATCCTACACCCTTAGACATATATGAATGGACTTATTATGAGTATGTGGGCAAGAAATAAGTATTAGTACTTATTGGATGGTGTTTGGAAGTCATAAATACTTAAACTAGATTATTGGGTGTTATAGAAATTTTGTAATGAATTAATTAGTAACAATTAGGTGGATGTGAGTTCATTGATGATTTTAGTGGTGCTAAAGAAGGTTGTTTGTAGACAAATAATAGTTTAGTATCTCTTGTTGGTGGGAAGGAGGGATTGTTGGATGAAGAAACATCATTACTAGAGGTAATAAAATGCTATATACTCTAGATGTTTGATAAAATGCCTAAATGACCAAAAATCTAGAAATTTGTTTACTAGTATTGGTCCAATTGAATTATGTTGATGTAGATTAAAGTTGTAAGAGAAGTGGGAGATTTTAGTATCACTAAAGAGCTAAATTAAGAAAACTCGATTTGTTGCGATCTTATTTTCGAGGGATTTTCAAGAAAATCATCAGGATTTGAGCCATCCTGGGGTGGCTTCACTTGCGAAGATCATTTAAAGTATTGGTTTAGTTTCGTTGAGGTAAGTATCTTACCTAACCTTGAGTGGGGAAATTACCCCTTAGGCATTGAGTCTTATGTGGAAATTGTGTAATTGAAAGCCACGTACGCGAGGTGACGAGTACGTACTTGGTTTATATGTGCAAAGTATACCGGTTAAAATTTGTAGACACCCTTATGTATTAAATTGGAAAATTGTTGGAACTTATTAAATCTTTTATTTGTCATTCCTCATCCCTTGCTTGCTGAGGTTATTTTTATATGATAATTTGGTGTGATTGCCACTTTGATTTTTATGTGAAATGTCGTGGTTGGTTGGGTTGACATTTCTTGGAAATAATTTCATTATGGATTCCTTATCTGCAAATAATTAATTAAATAAGTTTAAAATGAGGCATTAATATATATATTTATCAAAATATTGGATTAAAGAAGGTGTTGTCCTATACTGAGTTACTTTTATATATATATATATATAACAAAAATTTGGATTAAAGAAGGCGTTATCCAATGCTGAGTTACTTTTCCATCTCTGTTGTTATTTTTGAGGTTTGATATACGTTGTGTGGAGCCTTGGGCTATTTGCTGTAAAATTTATTGATTTTGTTGTATCTTTGGAATTGGTTATGGTCATTGGGCAATTTGTGATATGAATTGATTGTGTTGTGTTGTTGTGATAATATTCCATGTAAATTATTGAGTGATTTGAGTTATTGTTATGAGGAGAGATAAGGGTGGCTATAAAAACGATAAAGGTGGCTATTGATATTGTCAGGGTGGAGGGAAAAGGGTGACTATTATTATGGAGTGATACGGGTGGCTATAGGAGAGATAAGGGTGACTATTGTCAAGGATGATACGTTATGATGTGGGATTATTATGTTGGTAATTTTTATGTGATGTTGTGATTTTCCTTGTGTTTATTTTTATCTCTTGTGCAACTTGTCTTGTTGTTTTGGTAAACTTGATAATAGTCTGATTCATGTTGAAATTGTGAGCCTGTGGCTATTGCCAGGAGGTTTATATTATTGGTAGGTGATTTGTCCGTGTAGATGTGGTATGAAATATGTGCACGAGATGCCGGAGAAATATGATGATTTTATTATTGGCACGTGAGTTTTCCGTGCGTTTATGAAAGAAATATGGGCACGAGGTGCCTGAAAAATATGATGGTTTTATTATTGGTACGTGAGTTGTCCGTGCGGTTGTGATAGAAACATGGGCACGAGGTGCCGTGGAAATATAAAAGTGGACTGAGACATGTAATTTTTATGATTATGAAATGAGGTGTCACATGGTGACTTTTACTTGGAAGAATTATATTCGAAAGATATTTATTTGAAAGAATTATATTCGTAAGATATTTATTTGAAGGAAGTATATTCGAGATATATTTAATTGAAAGGATTACATTCTAAAGATTTTTATTTGAAAAACTTATAGATAAAAGATGTATATTTTGAAGGACTTGATCAATTGGTTGTACTTGTGTTCATTATTCGTTTGAGCAACATTTATGGTGTTCTTGCTGCTTTACTGTTTATATCACTAGTTGATTATTATTGCTATCACTGCTATTTATTTTTTATTATTGTTGTATGCTATATTGCACAGATTATTAGACTAGTGAGTGTCTTGACTGTACCTCGTCACTACTCCACCGAGGTTAGTCTTGATATTTACTGGGTACCGACTGTGATGTACTCATACTACACTTTTGCACATTTTTGTGCAGACCCAGGTACTGGAGATATTAGACTCGAGCAGAGTTAGGGTGTTGATCGCAAGGATTCAAGGTAGATCTTCTTGGTTGTCCAGTCCCTTGGAGTCTTCCCATTTTATTATACTATTAATTATTATTCGAACAGTACTGTATATTCGATCCTTGAGATCATTTCATGTATTCAGTTAGAATTCGTGACTCAGTATTACCAGTCTTGGGAGGTTGTTATAATTATTTCCGTTGTTGATTTCGACATTTGTATTAAATTATATGTTTAAAAAAATGGCTTGAATTATTATTAAAATCGACTTATCTAATCTTAGAGACTAAGTGTCATCCCGATACCCGTGGTAGGATTTTGGGTCGTGAGTCGTGACAGTAGATAATAAAATTACAATTTTTTTTACGACGACTTGTCTTGTAATGGACAAGCATGCACGCCGGTCTCTGTCCCTCTTATTGTGCTTTAACAGGGGAATTTAAGAAAAAACATATGGATAATATAACTTGATGGTATTGAACAAAATGCACTTCCTACTCCTACTAGATAAGTGCGTTAGCTCTACCGAAGTTCCTTTTTATGGACGAATAAATTAATCCTTTTTCATTTCTTAATATGGAAATAATGACGTTATCATTAATGCATTTTAGAGTAAAGAATACTCATTCAAATGTGTGGTAGTAATATACTTGAATTGTGTTTTATTGATAATGTCAAATCTCATCTTTTATCATTTATTGTGTGATAAAAATATGCCATCAAGACTTAATTAAAGGTAAGTTCTATCGAGCAGATGTTAGGCCTACTATGTTGTATGTCACACAGTGTTAACAAGTGAAGAATTCACATGTCCAGAAGTTGAAAGTAGCGGAAATAAGGATACTGAGGTGAATGTGTGGACATACTAAGAGAGATAAGATTATGAATGAAGATATTTAGGACAAAGTAGGAGTGGCTTCCGTGGTGGACAAGATGCAGGAAGCGAGACTGAGATTATTCAGTCATGTGAAGAGGAGGTGCCCAGATTCCCCAATGAGCAGGTGTGAGAGGTTGGCCATAGGGTGTCCTAAGGAGAGGTAGAGGTAGTCCAAAAGAAGTATTGGGGAGAGGTGATTAGGCACGACATAAAACATTTGAAACTTACCGAGGATATGACCCTTGATAGGAGGGTGTGGATGTCGAGAATTAGGGTAGAAGATTAGTTGGTCGTTGAGCATGTTCTCTTTCATATACGTAGATCTCTATTACTGCCGGTTGTCTTTTTGCGTTGATGTCACGATCCAAAATCCAACTAGCCGTGATGGAACCTAACCAACTCGCTAGGTAAGCCAATTAATAATAAACCAATTCAAATAAGATTTATTGAGACAAATAAATGATAAAATAACTGAATCTTTAAACATTTTTCAAGGACTGGTAATACAAATCATGGGCTTCTACGATTTAGAATTTATAAAGTTGGTATGAAATAAAATACACCATCTGTTTGAAATGTACATAAATAAATTTTCATAAGTCTAAAGCTACCATGAGAAAGATGTAACTAAAACCGGAACGCAGGTATGTCTTCAATGCTAGCTCCCGCCATACACAGCGACATCAACATCCAAAATATGCACGCAGGGTGCAGAAGTGTAGTATGAGTACAACCGACCCCATGTACTCAATAAGTAACAAACCAGCCCTTAGGTTGAAAGCAGTGACGAGCTTGGACAAACGGTCAGAGTCTAACACCAATAGCCAACATCACTCACAATAATATAATGAAAGTAGTACAAGAAACAACTCAAAGATGCTCCGCTCCGCTCGTTCATAATTACGAAAAAATAGGCATGCTTTTCAAGTATAACAGTAAAATCCAAATCCTTCACCGAAATCACCAAAATATGAGTAAGTCAGAAAGCTTTGATTTTTCCCAAAAACTTTCAACAACAGATAAGATGATTCAATCTTAGATAGCATGAGGAAAATACATCTCTATGCCTATATGTCAATGTGCATGTGAAGTCATAAATGTCACAAAACCGTGAGAAAATGCACCTATATGCGTGTATGTTAAGTATGCATGTTAGATGCAATGCGTCACAGTGATGAACTCATGTACTCACACTCTCAGAGTACTCAATATCATAGTCTCACACTCCCACTCCTCACGCTCAATCACTCAGCACACTCAGTCACTCAACATTGTACAGTACCTGCTGCAGCGCGCAACCCGATCCCATCATGAATCAACAGTAATTGCGCTCACTGTGGGTGTGTCGCCTCCGGGGGGGCGGATCCTGCCCAAGCGCTAATATAACATGTTGCGGCGTGCAACCCGATCCACATATATCCATAAGGCCCGTTGCGGCATGCAACCCGATCCACATATAGCCATAAGGCCCGTTACGGCGTGCGACCCGATTCACATATAGCCATATGGTTTGTTGCGGCATGCAACCCGATCCACATATAGCCATAAGGCTTGTTGCGGCGTACAACCCGATCCACATATCTCACTCACAACACGACTCTCAGGCCCCAACTCAGTCATCAATCTCTCCAGTCTCTCGGGATCAACAATCTCATGCCAATCAGCCCAAATAATGATAATATATTGTGACAACAAATGATAACAAAGGCTGAAGTATGATATGAAAATGAATGAATATGACTGAGTATGTAACTACAATTTAAGCAAATATCTCAACAACTGAAATGACCTCAGTGGGCCATCAACATAATAAGCATATCGCCTAAATATGGTTTCTAACATGGATCACATCTCAATTACTCTATCACGTAGAAATTTCATGGATAAAGACAAGATTAAGTAACTACACAGTACCACAGAATTAACCGAGTCATATTTCACACGGTGCACGCCCACATGCCCGTCACCTAGCATGTGCGTCACTTCACACAAAATACATAACACGTATATTCAGGGATTCATACCCTCAACACAAATCCAATACCGAGCAAGCCAAACGATGCTCCAAAAATGACATCTCGCGCGCACCGACCTCTGAACGGCTCGAAACTAGCCAAAAGCAACTCAAATACATCAAATGAAGCCCAAATAAACAATTCCAAATGATAAAGGTCGAATATTTAATCAAAAGCCCAAAGTCAACCAAAACATCAAACCTAGGCCCGCAACTTGGAACCTGAAAATACTCACAAAATCCGACAACCCATTCTACGAGCCCAACCATACTATTTCACACAAATCTGACTCCGAATCGATGTTTAAAACTCATGAATTCGCTCTATGAAACTTTGGTAAAAAAAAAACCCTACTTTCTCTTTGGAAATGATCAACCAAATGCTAAAAATGAAGATAGATTCATCAAATATAAATAAAATCGAGTATAGAATACTTACCCCAATCCATATGGTGAAAATTGCCCAAAACATTACTTCAATCCGAGTTCCATAGCTCTAAATATGCAAAATGGAAGAAACCTACGAAATAGAGTACTTTATAATCACTAGGCAAAATAATGAACTGCGATCGCGGAACAACCTTCGTGATCACGATGAATAACCTACACTGCCTCCATAAATATGCTACGCGATCGCGAACCTAGTCATTCGAACGTGAAGCACACAGGCGCCCACACTCTGCGACCGTGTTCCCTCATACGCGAACGCGATGAAGAAGCTCCCAACTCCAATTCTCAGCTCAGGCCTATGCGAACACAATGGCTCTTATGCGAACGTGATGCTCAATCTCTAGAAACCAACGCGAACGCGGATATCTACTCGTGAACGCAAAGAAGGAACTACTCAACTCCAGATTTTCATCTACGCGATAGCACCTCTAACTTCACTATCGCGAAGAAGACTTGGTGCACCAGATACTAGCAGGAACTAGCAAGGCCAAAATGAAGGAAAATGATCTGAAACACGTCCGCAACTCACCCGAACCCCTCGAGACCCCGTCCGAATATACCAACAAGTCCCATGACCTAACACAAACCTACTCAAGGCATCAAATGATGCATAACAACATCGAAGCGATTAATCACACTTCAAATCAAACCTAAGTGAACTTCGAACTTTCAATTTTCAAAATTCGCGCCGAAACATATCAAATCAACTCGGAATGAACTCAAATTTTGCACACAAGTCCCAAATTATATGACGAAGCTATTCCAATTCCTAGAACCACAATTCGAATCCGATATCCTCAAAGTCAACTCTCGGTCCAACTTATAAACTTTCCAAACTTTCAAATTTCCAACTTTCGCCAATTAGCGTCGAAACCTTCTAGAATTATCCAAATGCAAATCCGGGAATACGTACGAGTCCAAAATCTCCATCCAAACCTAACAGAATCATCAAAACTCCGTTACGGGGTCAAATATACAAAAGTCAAACTTGATCAGCTCTTCCAACTTAAAGCTTCAAACATGAAATTCATTCTTCTAAATCACTTCCGAGTAACCTGAAAACCAAAACCAACGATTCACACAAGTCATAATACATCATACAAATATACTCATGCCCTCAAACTACAGAGCTAAGTGCAAATTCTCAAAATGACTAGTCGGGTCGTTACATTCTCCCCCACTTAAACATACGTTCGTCCTCGAACATGCCAAGAGTTGTTCCAAGGCCGTCAATCACTCAGTAACCTTACCATGGACATACCCAGGGGTGATCCCACGTCACCCTATTCCATATAGGCCCGACAACACAATATAACTGAAGATCATTACTTTGACCTTAGCCCATAAACCATAGAATCCAATTTTCAACATCCGGAATTTCCTAAAAGACCTGAACCTCGCGTCCACACACTGTATAAGTCTGAACAAGCTATATCAAGCCATAACCATAACCCAAGATGTAATCACATGACATACCATATAACTCGCATACCCGTAGCAAAATTTTCGATCACAGTAGCTGCTCAAAATAATCCAATACCGGTAATAAACCTCATATCAATCAAAACCCCATCCTAAAACCTCTGTACACTACCGATGATGAAAGAAATACGTAGAAATTAATAACCATTCATCAGATCAACAAGTCATGGAGCTCCCTCTCGTTCGACAAGAGCTATAGACAATATCTAAACCGACTTCCGATATTATCTTTCCAAATATACTGTAATCAAATCCGATAGTACCCATTCTAGGTCTAACGACCCATCATATCAAATACAACCACCCTACTAACATGCCACTCTAATTCAACCTAGATTCACAACCGTGCAATCCGTGTACCAATAAGCTATAATTCAAATGTGTTCAATCATGGAAAATGACTCAAATGATAGAGCTGCCCTGCAAGTTCAACAGATACCACCACAGGCGCAATGCTATGAACCCATCACACATAGTAGAATTAAGATACACAAATCTAACACAAAGGATCATATCCCAACATAACCCAGTTGCAATACGTGACCCCATCCAAACACGGGTCCATATGAAATACCTCAAGCCACCATGCTCAAAATCAACAACTACATACAATTCAACATCAAATACATGAAGTGTATGGCCATAACCACGGAGAAGAAAATAACACAATATATCACAGCCCGGAGAGGACATAACCAAGGTCCAATCAAGCATTCGACACCCCAATAACCATCTCGTTCAAATCCCGCTACAAGATCCAAACAGAACCGCACCATGTGTGCTTATAACCAATCAAATCACAACCCCTCGTAGCATAGAGGAGTAGCACATATATCATATCAGAACTCTAATAAGCTCAACTCTTCTGAATGGCACACCCTTCAACAATAGAAGTACGGAGTCAACCAATCCGGCCTGGTGTAGAATACATATCCTCATTGGGTCTACCAAATGGGCCCCAAATCAACTCTGGTCATCGATAAATAGATAAATAACCCTCCGAAGGTTCACAATGACCTAACCATAACACATACTATCATCTGGTTAGCTTTATCCACACATTCACAGTCCACAACCACGAAACAATCTGCTTCTGAGAATTCCCGGTCTCCAAATCCATAGAACACACGAATCACCATATCTGATCCCAATTTCATCGCTCGAATGTCTAACACATCTCTCATACATGATCTTCCCACGAGGAATACTTCTAAAATTTTTCCATGCCAGATAGCAAAAATCTGAATATCAGCAGCCAATCAATGAGGAGAGTACCGCAGTACCAATGAAGCATCCGTAAGTCAACACACAATGCGCCTTCTGAAATGCGCACCCTTCTCAGGAATTACCAAGTAGTGCCGACATCCGATATTGTTTGTGCTGCATAAACCCATGACCTTTCTTTTGGAACTGAATCGTATACTTGCACATACAAGTCTCAATCCCACTCAACACACCGCATGTATCATGCCACCATATGAAAAGTACGGGAATCGCATAATCAATCCCTGAGTTACAAATAGAATACATATCTGATCAGCCAGAAACCTTTCATTTGATTCCATCCAATAAAAAATCACAATACTCAACATGCTCCTCACGCCGGTAGGAAATATCCATCTCAAACCGTGGTAGAAACCATTGAGAACCCCTCCAAAACCCATTTGCGCGTCATCAAACCATCACAACTGGATCTCTCTAACTTAACCAAGTCACGCAGGTCGCCTAAACCCAAGAGCATTTCCACAAAACACCTGTAGAACCTCACCACATCACACATACCCAAAGAACCGACCATAACCATTATCGTGCTGATCCAACCTACTATCAAGCTGTCTAACTTCTCCGAGTTTCTTTTGAATTGCCTTCAAGTTGATACTTCTCCTTGCCAGAACACCACGATCCTTACCCAAAATTCACCACAAGAGGTTCTAACATAAAACCACACGCCTTAAAACCCATAAGTCGATGTATTCCCTCTTAAGCACCCCAGAAGTACCACAACTGAGACACCCACACTGAAGAGACCTTTTGTGAGTCTAAAGTCGTTTCCTTCACCTTTCTGATATTGAAGTGTATAATCCCTAGTGATATAGAAATACCGCGAGTCTCGACACCATCTAATGTAAATCTCAGATTCTAGCCATATACAAATCCGAAAAATTCTCAACTACTACATATAAATCTTGAACCTATTAGAACCTTCTCTAGAGTCATTTACTCTACTCAAATACCAATTTCACCACCCACGCGAGCCGAATGACCTGTGCCCCATTAGCACAATAACACCCAAAGAAGTAACTCCGCCTTAATGCAACCGAGTAAATTCCTACTCTATGCGCACTCCATCCGTTAGGAATAACAACTCAAATCATTCCACGATTTCCATATACAAATAAAGTATAATATAACCTGTATCCGGAAATTCCCTTACTCAAGTCATCCTCGATCTCAACCTCTGCAAGTCATAATTGATTCACAAGTATGCCTCAAACCAAAACCATTACAACATATAACCATGAAATAAAATTGTTGATAGCCGACTCCCCAACTTGGATCAAAGCCATAGATCAAACACTCGATAACTCGCAATACCCATACTCTATTACTACCATAATACCGCAGGGAGATTCAACTAAATCCTTCATAAGCTCACATAACAAACCATATAGTACCTCAAATCATCTACTAAACTCGCATGCATCCATGTGATGGTCATGTCAATTATTACAACAGATCCAAACTCAAATTGCACAAATATAACCCACTAGTAGAAAAGAAATCCTCCACACAACATCATAAGGATCACACATCCGTAAATTACCCCGCATGTGATAACCCACCCGTTTAGCTTCAAACCGACATCTCTCTATAACCTTTCACAGCCACAACTACTACGCCATCACTTAATCTTCCTGAGTTTGAACTCACAACAAGACTTAAAAATCTACTTCGTCCCACAATTAAACAACATGAAAAATCTTCCAACACACTCATAACTCGAGACTATATGTCATATCAAGACATAAATCAAGCACTCAATAGTCCTTTTCACATCCCAAGAAAAATCTTACCGTCACATTCAAACCATCCGAACACATCCCGCAGTCACATCACACTCATCATATGGTCATCCAACCACTCATCGAGCCACAAATTCCACTAATAGGGACACTGTCGGACTTATAAGTCCAAAAGCACGTGCTCACTCACCCGAAATCCCCATGCTCGAGCTACAGTCAAAACCCGGCCTTAAGTCCTTCAGACTGGCCCATCATCAGCAAACAAAAATCACATCTTGGACATCATCCATGGAATCACAAGATGCCGATGCACAGCTGATATCGAGCGCTCACATATGCATATGAATGCGTGGAAAGAATTCAAAGAGTTACGCTTCAAGCTGAATCAATGCCGCACAATAAGGAAAGAAAGATGGGAAGTTTATCCTAAATGCCCTCTAGCCTCTCGAAGATAGGTATGGATGTCATCATACCGATCCGCAAGACTCTACAATACACTTACTCATGACTGGTAGAACCAATAAGCCTAGAGCTCTGATACCAATTTGTCACGACCCAAAATCCAACTAGCCATGATGGCACCTAACCCAACCCGCTAGGTAAGCCAGTTAACAATAAATCAATTCAAATGAGATTTATTGAGACAAATAAATGATAAAATAACTGAATCTTTATACATTTTCCAAGGACTAATAGTACAAATCATGAGTTTCTAAGATTTAGAATTTACAAAACTGGTATGAAATAAAATATATCATCTATTTGAAATGTAATTAGCAGATTTTCATAGGTCTAAAGTTACCATGAGCAAGAGGTAGCTAAAACCGAAACACAAGTACGTATTCAATGCTAGCTCCCGCCATAAATAGCGACATCAACATCCAAAATCTGCACGCAAGGTGAAGAAGTGTAGTATGAGTACAACCGACCCCATGTACTCAATAAGTAACAAACCTAACCTTAGGATGAAAGCAGTGACAAGCTTGGGTAAATGGTCAGAGTCCAACACCAATAGCCAACATCACTCACAAAAATATAATGAAAGTAGTACAAGAAACAACTCAAAGATGTGATGCTCAACTCGTTCACAGTTATGGAAAAATAGGCATGCTTTTCAAGTATAATAGTAAAACCCAAATCCTTCACCGAAATCATCAAAATATGAGTAAGTCAGAAAGCTTTGATTTTTCCCAAAAACTTTCAACAATAGATAAGATTATTCAATCTCAGATAGCATGAGAAAAATATATCTCTATGCCTACATGTAAATGCGCATGTAAAGTCATAAATGTCACAAAACCTTGTATCATGATTCATGAGAATGCACCTCTATGCCTGTATGTTAAGTATGCATGTCAGATGCAATGCGTCACAGTGATGAACTCATGTACTCACACTCTCAGAGTACTCAATATCACAGTCTCACACTCCCACTCCTCACGCTCAATTACTCAACACACTCAATCCTCAACACTGTACGGTAGCTGTTGCGACGCGCAGCCCGATCCCATCATGAATCAACAGTAATTACGCTCGTTGTAGGTGTGCAGACTCCGGAGGGGCAGATCCTATCCAAGCACTAATATAACCTATTGTGGCATGCATCCCGATCCACATATAGCCATAAGGCTTATTGCGGTGTGCAACCCGATCCACATATAGCCATAAGGCCTGCAACCCGATCCATATATAGCCATAAGGCATGTTCCGGCGTGCAACCCAATTCACATATCTCACTCACAACATGACTCTCAGGCCCCACCTCAGTCATCAATCTCTCCAGTCTCTCGGGCTCAAAAATCTCATGCCAATCAGCCCAAACAATGATAACATCTTGTGACAACAAATGATAACATAAACTGAGATATGATATGCAAATGAATGGATATGACTGAGTATGTAATTGCAATTTAAGAAAGTATCTTAACAACTGAAATGACTTCAGTGGGCCCTCAACAGAATAAACATATAGCCTAAACATGGTTTCTAACATGGATCACATCTCTATTACTCTATCACGTAGAAATTTTTTGGATAAAGACAAGATTAAGTAACTACACAGTATCACAAAATTAACCGAGCAATAATTCACACGATGCACACCTACACGCCCGTCACCTTGCTTGTGCGTTACCTCACACCAAATATATAACACGTATATTCAGGGATTTATACCCTCAGCACCAAATTTAGAAATGTTATTTACCTCGAACAAGCCAAATCTAATACCGAGCAAGCCAAACGATGCTCCAAATATGCCATCTCGCATGTACCGACCGCCGAACGGCTCGAAACTAGCCAAAATCAACTCAAATACATCAAATGAAGCCCAAGGAAACAATTTCAAGTGATAAAGGTCAAATCTTTAATCAAAAGCCCAAAGTCAACCAAAAAGTCAAACTTGGGCCCACACCTCGGAACCCGAAAAAACTCACAAAAAGCTGATAACCCATTTAATTACGAGTCCAACAATACTAGTTTCACTCAAATCCTACTCCGAATCAATGTTCAAAACTCCAGAATTCGCTCTATGAAACTTTAGTCAAAATCCCCCAACTTTATCTTTAGAAATCATCAACCAAATGCTAAAAATGAAGATAGATTCATGAAATATAAATAAAACTGAGTAGAGAACACTTACTGCAATCTATATGGTGAAAATCGCCTAAAACATCGCATCAATCCGAACTCCATAGCTCCAAATATGCAAAAATGGTCGAAACCTCCAAAATATAGCACTTTTTAATCACTGGGCAAATTAATGAACCGCGATCGCGGAACAACCTTCGTGATGAATAACCTACACTGCATCCACAAATATGCAACACGATCGCGGATCTAGTCATGCAAACGCAAAGCACACAGGTACCCACACTCCGCGACCGCGTTCCCTTATACGCAAACGCGATGGAGAAGCTCCCAACTCCAGCTCTCAGCTCAGCCCTATGCGAATGTAATGGCTCTTATCGAACGCGATGCCCAATCTCCAGAAACTAACGGGAACGCATACTTCTACTTACGAACGTGAAGAAAGAACTACTCAATTCCAGATTTTTCATCTACGCGATCGCACCTCTAACTTTGCGATAGCGAAGAAGACTTGGTGCACTAGATACCAGTAGGAACCAACAAGGCCAAAATGAAGTAAAATGATCCGAAATACGTCCGCAACTCACCCAAGCCCCTCGGGACCCCGTTCGAATATACCAACAAGTCCCATAACCTAACACGAACCTATTTGAGGCCTCAAATCATGTATAACACCTAAACGACGAATCACACTTCAAATCAAACCTAAATGAACTTTCAACTTTCAACTTTCAACTTCCAAAACCCGCGCCGAAACATATCAAATCAACCCGGAATGAACTCAAATTTTGCACACAAGTCCCAAATGACATGACAAAGCTATTCCAAAGTCAACTAATTCGAATCCGATATCCTCAAAGTCAACTCTCGGTCAAACTTATGAACCTTCCAAACCTTCAAGTTTTCAACTTTCGCCAATTAGAGGCGAATCCTTCTAGAATTATCCAAATGTAAATCAGGGCATACGTCTGAGTCCAAAATCACCATCCGGACCTAACAGAACCATCAAAACTCTGTTTTGGGGTCAAATACATAAAAGTCAAACTAAGTCAACTCTTCCAACTTAAAGTTTCAAACATGAAATTCATTCTTTCAAATCACTTCCGAGTAACCTGAAAACCAAAACCGACGATTCAGACAAGTCATAATACATCATACGGAGCTACACATGCTCTCAAACTACGAGTGAAGTGCAAATGCTCAAAATGACCGGTCGGGTCGTTATAGTTAATTGTCTTATTATCATGCTGTTGATACTGCTCTTTGCTACTGTTTTTTTTACATGCCTTGTCCATTGATGTATTTCTTTTCAATTATATTGTGACTATACTTTTCTGGGTCGAGGGTCTCTCGGAATTGTCTCTCTATCTTCACAAGGTACGATTAAAGTCTGCGTACACACTATTCTCCCCAGACCCACTTGCAGCATTACAATTAAATTGTTGTTGTTATTGTTATATCGGCTTATTTGTTTTTTAAATGTTCTTGATCTATGCCATTGTGTTGGGTATTATAAATTGTACTTACAGTAAGTCGATGCCATACTCATATATTCAACTTCTGCGTATTAGTTCAAAAAGCTGCATGAAATGTTAATGTAATATAATAACCACGAAGAGAAAGGGCAAAAAGGTCAATTCACAATATGCAACAATGAGATAGTCGAACAAGGAAGCTCAAAAAACGTCCGTTTCCATAGAGCCCAAACTTGACTTAGAACAATTTTTTTTAGAGAGAGAGAGAGAGATGCTGAAACTCTGGATATCCTTCAAGACCTACCGCTTTATCTGAAAAAGAAAATATTTTCTTTTTTGTATTCAAAGAAAGTCGTCTTCTTCTTCTTCTTCACTAGCTAAAAGCTTAAATTAACTTTGTCCGTTTGCTTCTTTAGCATTCAATTCTTCATTTCCTTATCCTCTCTTCACAAAAATTAGTATTCTCACCGACTGGTGCTAGCTGTCTTAGATTTTATCTCTATATATATGTAGTGAGTAAAACGACGTACCTATATTAGAACAGCAAGACAACTCTCTATAAAGAACTCGGGAGGTCGCAATTTTATAAATAGCTGTGTAGGAGAAAGCTATCAGTTTTAATAATTATAAAAAATGGGGCTTGAAAGTGATAATCAGATTTCTTTTGGCAGTGATCATCAGCAACATTTATTATTCCATAATTCTCAGCATCAGATTTCTTTTGGAATGTTACAGCAGTCATCTTCTACATCATCTGTCATTCCAGGAAACTTTATGTAGTACTTATATTTTTTCTTTTTGTTGATTAATTCAAATTAGGGATACAACAGAAATCTGATTTCTCCAATATTTCTCTTGAGTTAATTATTGTTTTTGATCCACGAGCAGAAGCAAAGACATTAATACTGGTGGAGCTAATTATGATTTAGGTGAACTAGATCAAGCCTTTTTCCTTTACCTTGATGGTCAAGATCCTTCTTCAAACCATCTAAGAGGTGAGCTCTCCTTCCTTTCATTTTTCTTCTTCTCTCAACGGCGCGATTCAGAATTCTAAATTTGATTGCATTTTTTACCCTTGAATTCATTATACTTTTAAATGTACGAGCTCAATTATTTTTCTCACGCACATTCGGCAAATTTAAAATCTGATAGTACGTCCTTTGACCACTTCCTCACAGAATCAAAAGCAAGTTTTTTTTTTTCTGATTATAAGGGAAGATATATATTGTTTCCTCCCTTTTTGATTTTATTCTATTCCTTTATGTTTTCAGATATAAGAATTCATAAAGCAGGTTGTACAGTAAAATTTACAAATGAAATATTTTCTTTTTCCTCTATTTCATGATCTTTATAGCTTTTAACTTCAATTTTTTTTCCTTTATATAATTTGCAGAAAATAATTCTGAGATGAGACCACCGACTCTGAACATTTTCCCATCACAGCCCATGCATGTTGAGCCATCATCAACTAAGGTATACAAAATCAAACATGGATAACAAGTTAAATATTTTTTTGATAATTGGAGTGGAACAGCTTGCCTGTACTTCAACTAATTTCACGAAAAATATCCTACCTGTTACTAGTATAAGTAATTTTGTCTACCAAGACTTGGACAGATGGTCTAACTTTTATATGTGCATAGAAAGCCAATATAACATTTAGTTTCATATTCATGCTGTTTTCTAATTAAGAACTAATGGCTTGTTATTTTCTGATTATGGTAGGCAAATACTGGATTGGTTTCTAGTGGTTCCCAGAAATCATCTCAGCCGTCTATAATGGAGTTAACGAATTCTAAAAATGATGTTCTTTCTGCAGCTTCTGGACCTGAACCAAAAGTTGCTAAGGTATGTTTTATTGATTTCTTCTTTAGCAAAATACTACCCTCCGCCGTTCCAGTTTATGTGGCTGGATTTTGAAGTACGAGAGGCAAACTATTTATGAAGATGGGGATCAAATAAGAACTTTATTAACTTCTCTAAAAATAATAGTGTCGCATAAATTATAATTTTTTCCTTTTCCTCTCTTTTTATTTAATTTCCTCTAAAAAGTTTTTATTGGTGGTGGTAGCGAGAATGGAACAGGAAGGGTCTAAATTCAGGTTCAGAGAAAGATGCACCTAAAATACCAGATCATAAGGTAAGACTTGTGGTTTCTAATCTTTTGAGAAAATATATGTCTTTTCTCTATGAGTTATTTATTTATTTTTTGGGATAATTTCAGAGAATTCCCCTCATAATTGATCTCGTAACACTAGTCATTCTCGTGATTTGCAATATTATGCTTATCTCCTTGTTTTGAATTTCTATGTGAATATTTGTGTTTGGCAATTTTAGTTAATTGCTTTTCTCTTCAGACATTGAGGAGACTTGCTCAGAATAGGGAAGCAGCTAGGAAAAGCAGACTTAGGAAAAAGGTACTGTAATTCATTTGCTTAATTATTTTCACTAATTATATTGGTTTGACAGTTAAAACACAAGAGGGTCATCTTTGAGCGATTGTTTAATTTATGGAAATTTATTTCATCTATTTATTCTTCCATTGCAGGCTTATATTCAGCAGCTAGAGTCAAGTAGAGTAAGGCTTGCCCAGTTAGAACAAGAACTACAAAGGGCCAGATCTCAAGTAATAAAATTTAATTTCCCTTACCAGCTCATCCTATTATAAATCTTTTATTCATAGAATCATTTGGTGTTGCTTCTATATTCACAACAAAAAATTTAATATGACCCCAAGAAAAATCAAATATTTGTAGGGATTCCATTTTGGGGGTAATGCTCTTTTAGGAGGAGACCAAACCCTACCTGTTAATAGGGGCAGCATGAGCTCAGGTACAATTTGAATCCCATAAATTAGGAAAGTGTTTGGTATAATAGAAGTTATCTTCATTATTATGGGAAAGTCATTTTTAGGTGTTCTGTTACAAAAGAAAAGAATTTTGTACTATTAAGATGAAGAAAATTAACTTTTCCCTCACTTGTGGCCGATGGTCTTTTCTAAAAATTTATTTTAAATTTAGGCCAAATACATGAACAGGCAACGGAACTTGACACCGATTTTTACATAAACACGTAAAGTTTGGCTCTTTCCTATCAGGCACGCGAACATCCTCGCATGTGTGCCAATTAAACACAGACTGTTGACTTGTAATATAGCGTGACTTTAAACAAAAATATGTGAAGATTGATTTTTTTGCCGACATGGAGGATTCCAACAGTCGAAAAGCGGATTCTTTATAATCCCTTCCCCAAACCCGAAAATCTACCATATTTTCCCCCTAAATAAACCCTATGTCGTCTCTAACATAGGAGATCGAAGATCCAAGCTAAAATTTCTCAATATCTTTCTCTTGTTCATACCAGTAACTGAAGGCTCGAACAAGTAATTGATTTTTAACTCCATGTTACTTGTAACTCTAACTAATGTTTAGACATTTTTATTAATATTTATTACTCTCTGTTTCAATTTATGTGAACCTATTTCCTTTTTAGTCCGTGCTAAAAAGAATGACCTCTTTCCTTATTTGAAAACAATTTACCTTTATACAATGATTTATAGCCACAAAATATATGTGCCTCATTTTACACCACAAGATCAAAAGTCTTCTCTCTTTTCTTAAACTTCGTGCCCAGTCAAATGAGTTCACATAAATTGAAACAGATGGAGTATTCAAAATTTTCATCAAAATATTTTAAATATTATTACCAATCTTTAATATACATTTTTCATAAACATATTTCCCGTGCATGCACTCATCAATCAAACATCAAAAAATATTTTTCACGGTATATTTTTCATGGAAAATGACTTCTGTCATACTATAGATAGCAGATATTCATATTTGTAGCTTTATGTTTTTTTCAACTTGTTATGGATTTAGATGCTGCGGTTTTTGATATGGAGTACGCAAGGTGGGTGGAGGAACATCATCGTCTCATTTGCGAGCTTAGAAGTGCAGTTGTGGAGGAACATTTGCCGGAGAACGAACTTCGGATGTATGTCGACAATTGTTTGACACATTACGACCAGATTATGAACCTCAAGAGCATGCTTGCAAAATCCGACGTCTTTCATCTTGTTTCCGGCATGTGGAAAACTCCGGCCGAGCGCTGTTCTATTTGGATGGGAGATTTCCGGCCATCCGAGCTCATCAAAGTATGTCTAAAAATAATTTTTATATCATCATATCACCTTAAAAATAATTACTTGTGACTGCCAATAATAAGTAAAACATCTAGTTATCTTGAATATTAAAACAAATGGAGTATAACTTAATAACTATGCCCTCTTTTTCAATTTATGTTACACTTTTTGCTTTACATGATTTAAATTTCTTAATTTTGACAGTATATTCAGATATGGAATGCTTAATTTTTTTAAATAAATTTAAAAATTACATAAAAAGTGCTATAAGTCACAACAATTAATCATTCAAAATATTTGAAAGGCATATAAAAAATTACAGTAAAAGATACAAATATAAAGTTCTTTACACTGTATTATAAGAAATTAAGAGAGATAATAAAAGAAGACAAACACCGTAATCGATATTACTAAAGAATCATTGAAACCCTGGCTAGTTTGCCTAAGATAAATCTGTGCTTTCTTGTCTTTCTTTTGTCTTTGTTTTTCCTCATTTCTGCTTTTCAGCAAAGAAGACTATGTATATATATCCAACTTAGTTGGTGATGGAACAAATTAAGAAAGATGAGGGAAGTACATAAAGACATGTTTGTTACTACTTCATTTTCCGTAATTTTTATGGATGAATATTAGATGTATATATTTGGGAGTTTTATGTATATCCCGATAAGTTAATCTTGGTTTGTTGTTTCTAATGATGCATGATTAGATTATCCTGAGTCAGATTGAGCCATTAACAGAAGAACAATTTGTGGGGATTTGTGGGTTGCAACAATCAACGCAAGAAGCTGAGAGTGCCCTTTCACTAGGGCTGGAAGCTCTGAATCAGTCTCTTTCAGACACAATTGTCTCTGATGCATTGGCTAATTGCCCTCAAAACATGGCTAACTACATGGGCCAAATGGCCCTTGCAATCAACAAACTTTCCACTCTTGAAGGTTTTTTTAGACAGGTATGTGAAAACTTACATTATTATAAGTTTTAACTTATGAATGCCGGTAGTATAAAAGGCTTTTTATACTATCAATTTACATAAAAGTAGCTACTGGTAACAGCCCATAATTGATGGAGTTAGTCCCCGAAAAATAAGATAGACAATCTTCTAAACACATAGTATTAAATTATACGGATAATTCTTGCATTGTTAGTGTTAATATGTTTAAACCTCTAATTATATCACAAAGGATTGTGCTTTTTCGAGGTTATCTTTTATTTCTTCAGAATTTAGCGCTAAAATAAATCTTTTTTGCATTATGTGTATGAGATAAGATATCACACTAAGTAATGGTGATAGATTGGTAGGGCCGAGGAGAAGAAAATGTATATCTACTCCTACTTTAGTTGGAAAACCTACTCCATCTATGACCAATTTTCTCTCACAGCTCATTCCATACACACACACACACACCCATTTAATGCATTCAATGTATACCCAAGCAGGAGCTTAAAACCCATTCGTAGAGTATGCCATTTAAGTTATATACACTAAAGAATAAAGATGTAAACAAAATTACACTATCAGTAAACTTCAATATATGATATTTGGTTAGTTACCATTTTTATTTGGTTCCCAAGTAATGTCAATCAAAATATTTATTCTATAGTTATCTAACAAGTAATGCGAGTGTTTAGATAATTTTTCTGAATGTCATTTTGCATGAATTTCGGTCCAAAAGAAAACGCGAGCACAATCTTGTACAACTTATCACGCTTCCAAATAGGGGAGGGATACAAAAATATAAGTTCATGGTTCATATTGTATAAAGCCATAACCATAAACCTTTTTAAGAAACACATTTGAAAGAGCACACATCCACGTACCATAACTCTAGATTTTATTAGAATAAATTTACAAAAAATTTACATCAGGGTCATGAACTCGACTCTCTTCAAAGTCATTACTAGTTCTCATGAATATTGAAGTAGTTATTGTAAGCGGCGGAACCAGAATTTTGGTTAAGAAGTGTCAAAATATATAAAAGTAAACATACCAGGAAATTAAGGGGAGTCAATACATAGTATATATACATATAATTTATTTTTTTACTTACCTACATAATGTATTTTTTTCGCGAAGGGGTATCATTTGACGCCCCTTCCTATAAGGTGGTCCCGCCACCGGTTATTGTGTACATGTTCTATAACATTAAAATTTCCGATTTCCCAGCTCATATCCAACATATAGCATAAGGAAACTAACATGCCTTACCGTCGTTTGGTACGCGGACTAAATTATGGCGGAATTATAATCTCAGGACTAATTTATACCATATGAGAGGTGAGATAAAATAATCCCAAGTTTGATGGGATAAGATGAGATATCTTGGATTAAGTCTGGGATTAAATTTATACCGTATTTGGTTGGCGGTATAAATTTTATACCAACCAAACACAGCAGGGAATAAAATTGCAAAAAAATAAAAATACTTTCACATTCTGAATTTATAATAAAATGTTACGAGCGTGCTCTCAAGTCAATTCAACCATCAAATCAATAACAACCAGAGTCTCAATAGTCATAGGGTGCTACTTATTTTGTTAAAACTTATGGTGATTTAAAAATCTTACATAAAAGCATAAAAAGTCAAACATGAATTGACTTCTTACTTAATTACGTATTTAATACTCTCTTGTCTCATTTTGTGTATTAAAGTTGAGTTATTGTACTAAATATTGATGAATAACATCTTCTTGTATTATAGACGAAAAAGGAAGAAATATCATACAAAGATTGAGACATATGGAGTACAAGTGATTGACCAAAGAAAATAATTTATTAATGATTATTTTTTACTTACAGGCTGAGAATTTGAGGCACCAAACAATTCATCGGCTGCATCAAATTTTGACAAGTCGTCAAGCGGCGAGGTGCTTTTTGGCAATTGCTGAATATTTCCATAGGCTTCGAGCTCTTAGCTCTCTTTGGGTGGCGCGACCTCGTCAAGAATAACAAAAGAAGTTTTTACTATAGCTACTATTGGCTTGGTCTAAATATTTGAGCGCGGATAAATTTTTATCGCTAGAGCCAGGCCATTATTGCTATTTTTCCCCAAACTTTTAGTTTTTCACCTTTTCATTCCTTTTTAGTTTTAAAATTTTATTTTATAGTATTTCTTTTGCCCTCTAACCTCTCCTCTAATCCTCTCCATAGAGATGTATAGCAGACAAAGAAATAGAGACAATTTTTCCGAAGTATCTTTGAGAATATTTCTCCTTTGTTTCCTCCTAAAGACTTTCAGTAATACTAAGAAAAAATTGAGTAAATTTTCATTATAAGAAAGGAAACTTGACAACATATAATACAAGGGAAAAGGAAGCCTACATGACTAAATTTACTATGTAGTACATAATTAATGGTTTGTATATTTGAGTAGTCAATTTTTATATTGGAATTGGTTATTTCAATTTGGAGGATAAAAATGCGCTTGGATTTCGGATGGGGTTCAAAATTGTGTGAAGGATATCTTTTTATTCGAAGGATATAATTGTCATATCAGTTTCATTTTTATACATTCTTGACGATTATTTGTTGACAACACTAGGGGTGGGCGTTTGGTACTTCGGTACGGTATTTAAAAATTACGGTTCGATACTTCGATATTTGGTATATCAATTGTGTATATCAAATACCGTATCAAATTAGTTCGGTATTTTCTTGTTTAGTGCGATATGATTTCGGTACGGTTTTGGTGCCGTTATTAGTAATAACAATAAAGAAATAATATCTTCAAATGGTGAATGATTTGCTAATAAATTTTGATTTCGTTCGTAGAGTACTGTAGACAAGTTCTTCTATTTATTGTGTAAGCAGATAATTGAATCTTTACACTCTAATCTAATAGATCCATCAAGGATGGCTGAGTAATAATTCCAGGATCAACATTCAATGGAAATGATATTCCACTCGTAATGTCAAAGATGATCATTTTTACTTTCAGTGTTCGGTTGGACATGTCTTAGTTTTACTGGCTAGGGCTTAAGGGTTGGACTTGGGCTTAGTTTTACTACCTAGGTTTACTTAAAATATTTAGTATACCGAAGTATCGAAACCTCAATATCGAGAACCGTACCAAAATACCGAAATACCAAAAAATTAATATCGAATTATATCAAAATACCGAATAAACCGATACCGAAATACCGAATTAATTCGGTTCGGTTCGGAATTCAATTTTTTGGGTTTCATGCCCACCCCTAGACAACACTCTTTTGTCTTAATTTAATTTGTCCTAGGAACCATCTTCTAGATGGGAGAAGCAAGAGTCCGAAACTAAAGTAGTGATTAATCGAATTCAAACGATCAAAATAGGGGAAAACAAGGGAGCATGAAATATATGCTCTATACAACATCTTGCTAACGGCCAAATGTAACGTCCGTTTGTTAGCCTAAGAACATATAACGCTATGTATTTTATGCGATATACATTTTCTTTCTACAGTACAAATTTTCTGGCTTTCTAAATAATTGCCCAGGTAATTGTGCTATAATATCTATAAAATACAATTATAGCGCATGAATAACATGCACCATATGCTCATTTTCTGACTGTTTGAATCACAAATCTGAAAATTATACCAAAGCACCTATACTACACACATTTTTTATGTGCCAAAGGCAGTTTTAGTTGCTTACTTAAGTTGGATTTTCATTCGTGAAGAAGTCATTCTTGAGTGAATTTGAACCGAGTTTGCCATTTTTCTTCAACATTATTTATATTTCTATTTATCTTAATCAACCTATACGAAGTTCCCTCTGAGCATTTCTACAATGACGGATGACCGAAGAGTCTAGCTTGCGTTATACTGGGGCGGTGAGGCTGTGGTGGAGTATAACTTGGTGCACTATAGTTATTCTCCATAAAGTGTTGTTAAATTGCCACAGATATTGAAATACCAAAAATTAGTATCTCTGGTACGTAAAAGAATGAGTGTGAATAAATATTTGGTGAATCTTAAGGTAACCAAAAGATATCTGTGTTCGCTTATACTACAAAGTGTAGCCTGTTATGCTGATTTTAACATCGATGATGATCAGGTATAGCGCATGAATAACATGCGCCATATGCTCATTTTCTGAATGTTTGAATCACAACCCTGAAAATTATACCACAAAGAACCTATAGTACACACATTTTTTATGTGCCTACGGCAGTTTTAGTTGCTTACTTATGTCGGATTTTTCATTCGTGAAGAAGTCATTCTTGAGTGAATTTGAACCGAGTTTGCCATTTTTCTTCAACATTATTTATATTTCTATTTATCTTCATCAACCTATACGAAGTTCCCTCTGAGCATTTCTATAATGACGGATGAGAGAAGAGTTTAACTTGCGTTATTCTGGGGCGGTGAGGCTATGGTGGAGTATAACTCGGTGCACTATAGTTATTCTTCACAAAGTGTTGTTAAATTTTCACAAACATTGAAATACCAAAAATTAGTATCTCCGGTACGTAAAAGAATGAGTGTGAATAAATATTTGGTAAATCTTAAGGTAATCGGAATATATCTGTGTTCTCTTACTCCACAAAGTGTGGCATGTTATGCTGAGTTTAACATCGGTGACGATAAACTCTGCCAAATCTTTTAAGGACTCTGGACGAACACGAGGATGTTGTGATAAGCATGCTGGAAATGTACGTAAGGTCCGAAGCCGTTAATATGATTGATGTTCCGAAAACTACAACTAACACTCAACCTCTTGGAGGTGTTTAGAGTTGTTTTATCATAATAGGTTCCCTACGAAAGAGTCTGCCCTGATCTGAACGTATCTCCATGGCTTAACGAGGAGAGAGGACACAACTTCTCGCCAATGCAGCAGCATGGAGGATCGACAAATTTACAGGATTCACAGTCTAAGTGGTAAATACTTACTTACTGATTATAGTGTAAATATTTATTTTCTATATATAATAACAATATGTATTTCTTTCATAAAGGTTATCGACCTTTTACTAGTTATAAAAAAACTAACAATGAAAATCTACCTAGTTTTGGAGGGAGGGATTATGCTGGTCCATCCTCGAGTCATTACCAATTTGACAATCTTGAAATATGTTTTTAGTTTTGAAAGGATGGATAATGATTTTTCATCCGGGACTCAGCATCATGGGGAATATACAAGTTATGAATAATAGGTTTAAGCATTACAGCTAATAAATTGTATTGAGATGTCCAGAGTATTAATTAGTTGATCGTTTGTGCAGGTAAAATGAGCAACATGACAATCCTATCCTAACTTAGTTAGAGGATGATGATATATTGAATCACGATATGCATATGCACAGAGTGAGGAAGATGATAATGACTACGACAACAACGCCGATGAGTCAGGCGATGAAGCACCCTTCACAGATAATAGTAACAATGAGGAACTAGATTTGACAATGGAACATGATGCCTTCACTGAGCATGCTCCATATCTTCTCCACCTACTGCGAGACCATCGGGGTACCAGTTGCGTTTGACATTCCATTCTAGGGAGATTCCCTACCTTGATCACTTGCCATGTACGCTGGGTGTGGATGCCCTTATAAGGGATCTTGCTGAAATTCGTACAACAATTCGGGATGAAAGTAGACTAATGGATCTCCACACAAACGTGCTTTTCAATGACAAGGCTGGAGTGATTAAAGCAGTGCGAATTTTCAGCATAAAAACCGTCGTGAGATCGAGGTTGCCGAGTCATCAAAATAAACATATAAGGTGATTTGTCGCCGATGGGATCAAGGTTGCAGTGGATGCTTCATGGGAGAAAGTCGGAAAGTAATATGTGGGTAGTTGAGAAATACATTAGCAAACGTATTTGTAATATGGACACATTCGGTGAAAATTATTTTAATTTGAACATTGATTTGATTTTCCTTATCTTGATTTTACACATTAAAAAGATGTATATGCACTTGTACCATAAAGACACTTTTACTAGTACAACATGGCGCATGTATAAGAAAGGCATGCAATGGTACCACGAATATTATCGTACGTACTTCAGAAATGGTACAAATTAAATTCGGGTCTTATCTTGTCTAACCGAAAAGACGTATATGCACTTGTACCCTAAAGATTTTTTTACTAGTACAATATGTAATAGTATAAGATGTGTTATGCAACTGAACCACGAATATTATCGTGCATACTTCATAAAGGAACAAATTAAATCATTCAGAGTGGTTAGTATAAAGTGTCACTAATGTCTACCAACCAATAACGTAATCCATTAGCTATGTCAGAGTGGAACCATTTTTCGAGTTCGAATACTCGAACAACACAAATCACCGTTACAATCGACGTTACGTTACAAATATGAAATGACACCTGAATGGAACTGGCGTGTAGTTCAGGCTAACGTACTCGAAGAAAAGCTGCGGGGACTCGATGTTAAAAGACCAAAGAGTGTTGCAAAATCTCTGTGGTGCAATACACCACAATTGTTAAATGTGGCGTTGAATCGTATGTGCGAAGAGAACAATCATATGAAAATACGCAGCATCCGACATAAATCTTGTAATGATGAATACGTCGCAACATCTTATTGGGATTCAGATTATGAGATGTCTGATGATAATATATCTTCTTAAGGGGTCGTTTGGCAGGGTGCATAAAAATAGTGTGGAACACGGTGTATTAGTAATGCAGGGATTAATAATGCATGGATTAGTAATGCAAGCATTAGTTATGCAGATATTATTTCTTATAAACTGTTTGGTACGGTGTATTAAAAGTTATAATGCGTTACATAATTTTTAAGAAAAATAATTGTTTACAAATATGCCCTCCATATTCTTTAACTTTAAGGACAATTTTGTCTACTATACTAATGCATGCATTAATAGCCTTGATATTACTAATGTCATGATTTTCTATTCATTACTTATACATATAATATCAAGTATGATGTATAACTAATGCAAGTATTAGTTATACACAAGTTGAAAAAATGTACCAAACAAGATATTAGTAATGCACAGAGCTAATGCTTGCATTATTTTTTCTAATACCTCCTACCAAACGACCCCTGTGTTCCGCTTTTTTATTATATAGGACATTATGTGCAATTTGCATTGTTATTTTTACTTATATAAGCATGTATCCTTTACGTAGAAGGATAGAAAAACATTAACATTGTTAGCCATGTCAGGCAGAGGAAACATAAACTGGTCAATATTCTTTCCGAAGGACCCGAGTACTAGTGATAGAAAGAAACTCTAATCAAACTAGTCTTTCTACTGATTCATATACAGAAAACAACCAAAACAATTTCGACACATATAATCCTCACCTCCTGATAGAGCGAGAAGACGATTTTCGTGAAGTAAAGTACTCTGACCCCGACGAGTATTACTGCTGACTACGACAAGAGGGGGCACATCCGTACGCCGAATCACAATGCCTTGTTCATGTCTTGGCGAGGCTAGAGGCTCCCATCCCAAAAAGATTCTCACAATCCATGCCTCGAACTGATCGAGAATTCTGAGAGTTGCGGTGACAGGATACGAAAAGAGAACAACCGAATGTTATTAATATGTGGGCGATTCTACTTAATTTTGTAGAGGAACACGCGACATCAACTGATAGGAGTTGGACATTAGCAGAAGGAAGAAGTGTTCTAGCAAACGAAGATTTTCTATCGGATGATGATATTGAGAGCTTCTATCCTACTAATTGGTAGACTTTCTATTATTTCATTATTGTATGATGTTTTAACCAAAAGTGTGTTCATCACCTTATAGGATTCCTATAACTCAATAATACTGATATAATGATCTTCCCTCTATATGATCTCCAAATTACTCATGCCCCGTCTATGTATTACGTGAAATTTTATTTTTCTTCATCATTTCAAACTATATAGTACTCTAGTGAGGAACTGAGAACTGTATCTATCTATCTTGAACCCTTGAAGCTTAATAAGCACTAGACTTTAATGGCAGCGGCAAAAGTCTTCAACCAGAAGCTGAAGAGGGGAAACCACCACCAAGATCTTCGTCAGATTATCACTTACCACCACCACTACCAAGTGTTTTTTTCCGAGCCCGGGCCCTTGAAGTTAATCTCATTACTAAAAAACGTGTACACCATGTAACGATCCGACCGATCATTTTGAGCTCTAGCATGTCGTTCGGCGGTTTGAGACCTTGAGTAGCTTCACTTCATATATTATGACTTGCACGTATAGTCGGATTAGATTTTCGTGAAGATCAGAGTTGGTTCGGAAGAATAATTCTCAATTCGAAAGCTTTAAGTTGGAAGATTTGACCAATGTTTGAGTTTTGAGTAAACAATCTCGGATCAAAGTTTTGACGATTCCGTTAGGTTCGGATTATGATTTTGAACTTAGGCGTATATCCGGATTTGAATTTAAAAGTCCGTAGGTTGATTTGATACTTTTTAGCAATAGTTGGAAGATTGAAGGGTGATAGGTTTGACTGAGAGTTGACTTTGTTGATATCGGATCCGAATTATGGTTTCGAAAATTGGTATAGGTCCGTTGTGTTATTTAGGACTTACCTGCAAAATTTGAAGTCATTCCGAGTTGATTTGGTATGGTTCGGCATGGATTTTAGAAGTTTAAAAGTTCATTAGTTCATTAGGCTTGAATTGATGTGCGATTCATGGTTTTGATATTATTTAGTATGATTTGAGCCCTCGAGTATGTTCCGGTTATATTTTGGGATTGGTTTGTGTGATTGGATAGGGTCTCGGGGGCCTCGTATGTGTTTCAAATGTGTTTGGATTGTGTCGCGCTGTTATTTGATGTTTTGGTGTCGTTTTCTTGGGTATAAAGAATACTATATGGAGAAAACGACCTTTGATTTGTGATTTAATTGAACCATTAGATATGTATTGTAATTACGGAGTCATAGCAATAACAATCATCGAATTCTGATGTGGTATGAGAGAGTTATGCCCATTTCCGTGTCGGGAAAGATTGTTGGTTTCTGGTGCAAACTTTTGTTCTTCGCGAACGCGACGAAGGATTTCTTGGTTAATCGGTCAACGTAAAAAATTGCTCTTCGCGAACGCGAAGGTGACCTACGAAGGTAAAGAACAAAAATCATCTCGACAGTATTTTAAATGGACGAACCGAGCAATTTAGTATTTTGAGCATATCTTGAGTTCTAGAGCTCCGTTTGAGGTGATTTTCGCGGCATTGTTCCTTGATTATTTTCGTTGGTTATCATTTTTATCCGTGTTGGGATTGTAAAAATTGGAGTTTTGAGCCCTAAAGTTATGAGATTGTAAATTCTTGATTTGAGGGTCAATTCATGGACGAAATTGGATGATTTTCGGAATAAATACTATATAAGTTATGGGTAATAAACATTTTTGATAATTTTCGAAAATCGGACACGTGAACCCGGGGGTTGACTTTGTTGACTTTTCTTTAGGAGTTGGGAATTTGTTTCTAATTTTTATTGTATGAGTATTGGGGTATATTTTGATTGGTTTGCACGTTGTTTCATTAGTTTCGGATCGTTTGGCATCGGTTTGTGGCTTTAGAAAGGCCCTAGAGCTGGTTATCAGATTTCGGAGTGAGGTAAGTCTTCTGTCTAACCTTGTGAGGGGAAAATTACCCCGTAGGTGTTAGATTTATTACATGCTATATGTTGTGGGAGCTACGCACGTATGGGGTGACGAGTGTCTGTATGTATGCTAGAATTCTCGATTACGTCCGGGTAGACTTAGACTCATACAATGCTTTAATTATACTATTTGAGTTATTCTTGCGTGTTTAATTGCTTTAATTCGCATTATGACCCGAGACTGAACTCGCGTAGAGTAATGGACTCTCTATTTTAGATACTTGTCAAGCTACTTGTTTAGCCGCAAGAATTGTACTTTCCTTATAGATTTCTCCCGCGTTGTGTATTCATCGAAAGTTTTCTTGAATCTCATAACTCATACGTATATTCGTGAGTGGGGTCAAAGTTCCATAAAAGCTTCATATTCTAATGGGATCGGGTTGAACGCCTCAGCAATACTCTTATGGGATCGGGCCATTCACCTCGGCAGTATCATGTATCACACTCTTATGGGATCGGGCCGTTTGCCTCGGCAGGATATTGTAACACACTCTTAATGGATCGGGCCGTTCGCCTCGATAGTTTCATGTATCACACTCTTATGGGATCCGTCCGTTCACCTCGGCAGGATATTGTAATACACTCTTATGGGATTGGGTCGTTCGCCTTGGCAGTTTCATGAAATACTCTTATGGGATCGGGCCGCTAACCTCGGTAGAATCGTGCATAATATTTGACAAGAAGCCAGCGTACTCGTGAGTTTTCCTGACTTGAGATGTAACGCTCTATCTGGTGGGGACCATATTATATACTCCATTTGAGGACTTCGTGTTTAGTGTTCAGATGAAGATCGTATCATGTACCAATATTTGTTTTCACTGTTTAATTATCATGTTTCGTACTTGTCTACTTTTACTGTATTTGATTTATTAGACCTCTAGTAAGTGTCGATCGATGTCGACCCCTCGTTACTACTTGTCCGAGGTTAGGCTAGATACTTACTGGGTACGCGTTGATTTATATACTCATGCTATATTTCTGTACTTATTGTGCAGGTACATATTTTTGTGGTGGTTGGGCGCAAAGGAGAAACTATTACGAGGACTTTATAGTGAGCTGCATCCCATATTATGATCCGCAGCACACGGAGTCTCCTTCATGTTCGTTATTATTATCCTGTCTATTTTACATTTCAGACAGATGTTGTATTGTTATGGTACTTACTAGTAAATACTCATGCATTTGTGACACCGAATTTTGGGGGTTCCTAGTGAATGTTCATTATTGTAGTTCACGTTATTATGATCACTTCACTTTATGATTTATTTGGAAATTTGGTAAATAAAAGCACAGGTTTCCATGAGTTCCAGATTTTATTCTATTTATTTAATGATATTTCTGATTTTAAAAATTAAAATGAATAATTTAGAGGAGGTTCATGCGTTGGCTTGCCCACCAACACAGTTGGGGGCCATTAGACTACAACATTGTAGGCCTACAACCACACTACACCATTTTAGGTCTACAACTATACTAATTATAGACCACGCTTGAAAAGTATTGCAAAAGATATCTATAGATACACTTTATAAGTGTCGCATTTGATTAGAGTTTTCGGCCACGATTTTTAAGGCCACTCTTAAAAAGCATGTTCTTAAAATATAAAGATCACACTTTTTAAGTGTTGCCAGTACACAAATTATCTGGCAACGCTTATTAATTATAATGCAACATTTTTGAAGAGTTGTTATATTGTTATACTAATTCTAAAAGTTTCTTATATAAAATTTCCCTCCAAATTTTCCCCCAAATATTACAATTAATGAAAATATTTCCCCCAAGTACAAGACAATGAAATCATCGTCCAAATAATACTAGTGGGAAAACTTTTCCCAATTCTTTTCTCTCCTTTGCCGCTTCACGTTCATTGCCTCCCTTAACCTAATTCATTGCTTGCCATTCATTGCTCCATGTGTCTTCCAGATTACTCTCATCCATAGCAAATCTTCATCCCTTTCTCTCTTGGTAAGTATTTCTTTTGCTCAAAACTTTTTAGTTTTTTCCAATTTTTAGTTTTGTTCTTATACTTTAAAATTCAATTTTTTCTAGTTTCTTACTAATGGTGATGAAAAATAATCTTCTATTGTGTACTATATTTGGGTATCTTGGTACAATCTTTGTTTTATATTCAAAGTTTTGAACCTTTTCTAATTTTAGATTCTTGGGCTAAAAAGAAGTAATTTTGTTTGTTTAATTTTTGGGTATCAAAGTTTTTTTTTTTTTTTTTTTTTTTTTTAAACTGATTTCAGATTCTTGGGCTGAAAAAAATAATATTTTTTTAATTTTTGATATTTTTGTATAGTTTTCGATCTTATACTTAAAGCTTCAGTTTGTCTAACTTCTTATCGATGAGGTTGATAGAAGTTATTTTTTTTTCGAATAATTACTGGGCTTTGTATAGTCTTTATTTTACACTCAAAGTGTGGTAGGGCCTGAGGGAAGTCATAGCAGGGGCTGGTTGTAAATTGGGTGGAAAGATCTAGCATGTGTGTTGGACAGCAAAAAGGAGTTTCAGATCTATATTTAATGAAAAATTTAGATGACTATAAATGGTTTATTACAAGTCAGCATTGCTACTAATGTCTGTACTCATTTGCTCAAGGTCTTAAAACTAGAGTTGTATCCAGTGGTTGGGGAGAAAATTTGACTGATATAGGGCGGGGAAGAAGAAGAACTAAAACTTATTTGTGAATCATGCCTGATGTCTAGATCAACCAATCCACGTTTTCACCCAAAACATTATTTTTCTAATATTGTGCGAACATTTTGAGGAGTAAAAAGACTTAATTCTGTTGCTAAACAAGCCATTGCTAGGTTAACTTGGCAACTAGATTATGTCAAATTGAAAAATTTGTGCATCTAAAATTATGTCACTTTTGGTGGAGCTTTGTTCTCCAAATTACTTTCAATGGCTAAGAATCTAAAATTTCATTACGTGCATCTAATACTTTATGCGCCAGCTTTACTGTATATTCCTTTGCGGGGGAGATCGATCATGACCTATTATGGAATTTAGGTCGTGACACACCACAACTTTACTTCACACCTCTAGTTTGTAGATTAAAAATAAATACATAATACATAAATACTATTGAAAAGTTGATGAACATAACCCTAATGAAACACAAAAATGAACTAGGATTTAGGGAAAATGGAGCGCGAAATTAAACTAGGGTTCAAGAAAAAAAGGAGAAAACTGTATAGCACATGAAATACACGTGCTATACATCCCTGGGCCAACAAACAGACATCACATTTGGCCGTTAGCTAGATATTCTATAACACATGTATTTCGTGCGTTATATGTAGATTGGTTCTTTCTTTCCCCCCTCTATTTTGGTCGTTTGAGTTCAATTAGTAGCTAGTTCCAAGCTCCTCTATGTACAACATACATGTAATGTAGAAGATAGGGTACTAGGAGTTTAAATAATACTTTAAATAATACTCTTTTTGTTAAAATTTATGTCATACTTTTTTTAATAAGTTATAAAAAGAATACATAATCTTTTTATATTTAGTAATAATTTAAATTTAAAATTCTAATTTTTTTCTAATGGGATGATTTATGTCACCCAAATTTTTCGATTTATTCTAGACAATAAATTTTAAAATTTTATATTTTTTTTCTACCAACCAACTAAGGACTACTATATGACCTTTTCAACTTTTCCTCTTTGGTCACTCTTCGTCAAAGTCTTAGACAGTTGCCTCCCAGATTGGCAAATAGCAGTGCAAATAGTTGCTTTACCATTGCCTTTGTAACAAAAAAGGTGTAAAATTTCACTTTACAAAATGGACATCTGCTCCTGTTGTTCGAGACACGAGATTGAGTATTCTAGGATGCCGTCTGACCTTTTTTTTATATAAATTTTTCCAGTGATGATCTGGGTGTAGTTGTATTCACGAGAAAGAGAACAAGAGGGGCTTGATCAGTTGATCTTACCTCAAAATTGCAACACACATACAAGCAATTGTCCTTCAAAAAAGGATGACCTTAAAGCAATAATTTTTTATTCAGCCCTCCACCGCCTAAAAAGAACTAATTAACAAAGAAATTAACCTTGTCGTATCTTAGCCTAATAGTAGGCATCCAACATGAAGGGGGCCTTCGCACTTTAAGGAAGGTCCTTGAAGGCAAGGCGGAGCAAGAATATGAAATTTTTGGGTTCGGAATTTTAGTCCTTTTAAGTTATTGAGTTCTAAATTTCTTAATAATTTGAATTTCTTAAGACAAATATAAAGTTTGGACCAAAGTTACTAGGTTCGGTCGAACCCGCGCTTCGGTCTCTAGCGAAGGTGTAATAGAAAGAGCCTTGTTGACTATCCTTGGCACTTTTTTCTAGATAATCCGCAACACTATTAGCCTCCCTAAAACAATAACTTACTATAATATTAGCTTGACTCAACATTTGAGAGATGTCCATGATAATACGAAGCAACTCATAATTGTTGGCTTGTTTGTCAATAATCATCTGAATGACTTCAAGGGAATCAAGTTCCACTGTGAAATCGTTATAGCCATTCTGCGTACACCATTCTACACCCAATTTAGTTGCATGTGCTTCTGCTATGATATTGTTGCCCTTACAATCTCTTAAAACACCTCCCAACCCTGCATTACTTGTTGATGAGGTATAACTTCCATCAGTGTTTAGTTTGAATGTGCCAGGCTTTGGCATCTCCCAACATACTATTGTTCTTCTGAGAACATGTTGTGGCATGAACATTTTGTCGCAAAAATTGACCCAAGGTAATGTCATATTAACTTTAGGGAAGGCTTTCTTAATAGCTTCCCGGATCATCCAATCCCATAAATTAGAATGTATTTGGTATATATATATATATATATATATATATATATATAGTAAATTTTTTAACATAAATACAATTAACGTTTTGGTCAAAGTTATTGAGTATTGTCGAACCTATAGCCAGAACTCTAATTCCGTCGGTTTTCAGGTGTTTGATTACAAAGAAAGTAATTTTTATTAAGAGGAAGAAAATGACTTCTCCCTCACTTATGACCGATAGTTATTCTCTTATTTTAGTTTAAAATAACTCTGTATTACTTATTCTAATTAATATTTAGACATTATTATTACTTATATTTAGTATTCAAAATTTTCATCAAAGTACCTTCTAGTTTGCTAATATTATCATTAATTTTTAATACTCCATATATTTTAATTAATGTGAACCTATTTGACTGAGCACTGAGTTAAAGGAAAAATAAGACTTTTGAATCTTGTGGTTGTATATATACCATAATATTTGTACGATTATAAATCTTTTGAAACTTGTAGAGTAAAACATCTTGTTTTAAGGGTAGTATTGAAATCCTAAAATTAAAAGTTTCCTTATTAGAAAAGTGTTCACAATTTTTAAATTTATGAAAAAAGAAATAGATTCATATAAATTAAAATGGATGGAGTATATATTTTTCTCTGAGACATATTTCCCATGCACTAACCAATCAAACATCTTCCAAGAAGATATTTTCATTGAAAAATTACTAATGTCGTCCTATATAATCAGGGGCGGCGAGAGGTCAAACAACTAAAACAATAGCTTTAGGCCCAAAAATTTCAAGGCCCCCAAAAGTTTAGGGGCCCCATTTTATTTATTTATTTATTATTTTTATTTTTTATCCGTATTTGGCTTTCACATTGAGACCTTGATTGATTTGAATTCGCTCTGCATAAGGCTTAATAAAAGTGAAAGCGCACTCTAATAGGATATCATTCATAGGGCCCGAACCCAAAATATCTGATTAAGATAGGTTAGATCATATCCATCCCAGCACAAGCCTTGGGAGTGAAGCCTAACTTTTACCAATAATAGATTTATGAGTAAATTGTTTTTTTAAAAATATTGATTATTTCAAAGTAGAAAAGGAAATGTTTTATAAAAAAAGTAAAAATAACTTTTAGTTATTATTAATATAACCAATTGAGCAAAAATTCGAGAAGAGAATCACTCCCCCTAAACTCTTACCTAAATATAAGATTTTGGGTTATTTACATTTTACGATTGACATTATTAATGAAGTACCTATATTATTCTTCTCTTTTTCACATTTGTCACTAGAAAATGTGTAATAAACTTCTAGAGTCTCTTTTTTTTCAATATCAAGTTATCAACTTCTTGAACCTGGTTCTATTTTCTATGATCAAAAATATCTTAGGAGAGATTAATTAAATGAGCTATAAAGAAATTATTAACAACTATACATCTCAAAAAGCTAGAAAAAATATACTTCAAATACACACACACACACACACACACACACACATATATATATATATATATATATATATATATATATATATATATATATATATATATATATATATATATATAATGGCTTTAGGCCTCCAATCTTGTTGAGCCGCCCCTATATATAATATTCCTTTCGTCCCATTATATGTGATCACTTTGATTGGACACATAATTTAAGGAAAAATATATTATTAAAACTTGTGGTCTAGAGTAAGTTATAAAAAAATTTGTGACTATATGTCACGATCCGAAATTTCCACCGTCGGAACTGTGATGACGCCTAACATTTCACATGCTAGGCAAGCCAACGTTAGAGAATCATTAAACCAAATTTTTATTTCCATTAAGCAAATAACAATAATTAGTTAAGATAAAATATAATAAGTGCGGAATAATATAAAAACTGCCTTAATTACTACCACCCGGATCTGGAGTTACAATTCACGAGCATTCTAGAATTCACTACAAGCAATAGTCTGAGAAAAATATAATTGTTTGAATGAAAGAAATAGTAAAACAGAAAAGATAGACGGGGACTTCAAGGTCTGTGAATGCCGACAGATCTACCTTGAGTCTCCGGATAGCGGGTCCAACAGCTAAACTCTCGATCAACCCGAGCCAGTACCAAAATCTGCATAGAAAGTACAGAGTGCAGTATCAGTACAACCGACCCCATGTACTGATAAGTGTCGAGCCTAACCTCGACGAAGTAGTGACGAGGCTAAGGCAAGGCACCTACAAATCAACCTATACAATTTAACAGTGTATATACCAATAACAGTAATGAAGAATCAGACAAGAATTATCGGGGGGGAGGGGGGATACATGCTGGGGGGAAATACGAAGTAAAAGGGCTACAACATAATGAGAACTGAAACAATCAATATAATTTAAATCAATAGGAGCACGAATATAGTAAAGGAATAATGCACGTCATCACCCTTCGTGCTTTTACTCTCGATCTTACCATAAAATCAATAAATATGGCACGACATTACCCTTCGTGCATTAACTCTCATATCATAGCACGACATCACCCTTCGTGCATTAACACTCACAATATGGCACGGCATCACCCTTCGTGCATTAACACTCTCCCTTACCATAATGCAATGAATAAATAATAACAGGGAGATAGAATAACAAGTACAAACCTTACTTAAACATTTAGTTCCACAATATCAATCTCAACTTTAAAATAAATATTCAATTATCACCAGAAAATCAGTAAACGTGATAAGAACGATCAATTTAACAGCACTATTATAAACACGTAGCAATTAGGCATAGGAAAGAGACAATATAAGAAAAAAAGGGGAAAACAGGGAAAAACAGGTAAATTGGTGCCACATAAGTACTCGTCACCTCACATATACGCCGTTCACGTAACAAATAGTCTGAAGTTCCTAATTCCCTCAAGTCAGGGTTAGACACAACACTTACCTCGCTCCGAAGGCCACTTAATTCTCAATCACAACTTTTTCTTCAGAATTCACCTCCAAACCACTCGTATCTATTCAAAAATGACTCAATAATATTAAATATTGCTAAAGGAATCAATTATATTGCATAAATTAAATTTCTCAAATTTTCCTCCAAAAAGTCGAAAAATCAACCCCGGGCTCGCTTGGTAAAAACCTGAGGTTCGAATCAAAATTCATTTACCCATTCACCCCCGAGCCCGAATATATAATTGGTTTTGGAATCTGACCTCAAATTGAGGTCTAAATCCTCAAATTCCCGAAATCCCTAGTTTCTACCCTAACCCCAAATTCTACCATAAAAACTCTAGATTTTAGGTTGATAATTCATGAAATGTAATGGGTAATTGAAAGAATATAATTTAGAATCACTTACAAACACTTTGGGGAAGAAAATGACTCTTGAAAATCGCCTCTACATGTTTGGTTCTTGAAAAATGTTGAAGAAATGGCTCAAACCTGTGTTTGGATTCTATTAAGTGCTGGACGACAGTGTGCATCACGTTCACGAAGAGCATTGACTTCCAAGCCATCGCATTCGCGAGACAGTGTTCGCGTTCGCGTAGGCTACCCCCTGGCCTTCGCGTTCGCGAGACATTGCTCGCGTTCGCCTATAAGCCTGGTGGCAATGCAAGCCTGTAAGCCACCTCTCCCACTCTCTCCAGATTCTCTAAAGGGCCGATATACCTAGGGCTCAACTTGCCCTGCTTTCCGAACCTCATTACACCCTTCATGGGTGATACCCGAAGCAACACTCTCTCCTCGACCATGAATGCAACATCACGAACTCTGCGGTCGACATAACTCTTCTGCCTGGACTGAGCTGTGCGAAGTCGATCCTAAATAATCTTGACCTTATCCAAGACATCCTGTACTAAGTTTGTGCCCAACAACCGAGCCTCTCCCGGCTCGAATCACCCAACTGGAGACCGACACCGTCTACCATATAATGCCTCATAGGGAGCCATCTGAATGCTCGACTTGTAGCTGTTATTGTAGGCAAACTCTGCAAGGGGCAAGAACTGATCTCACGATCCTCCGAAGTCTATAACACAAGCGTGGAGCATATCCTCTAAGATCTGAATAGTGCGCTCGGACTGTCCGTCCGTCTGAGGATGAAACGCTGTTCTCAACTCAACCCGCGTACCTAACTCACGCTGTACTGCCCTCCAGAAGTGCGAGGTGAACTGTGTACCTCTATTAGAAATGATAGACACGGGCACACCGTGAAGACGGACGATCTCACGAATGTAAATCTCTGCCAACCGCTCCGAAGAATAGGTAACTGCCACAGGAATGAAGTGCGCTGACTTGGTCAGCTTGTCCACAATGACCCAAACTGCATCGAACTTCCTCTGAGTCCGTTGGAGTCCAACAACAAAATCCATAGTGATGCTCTCCCACTTCTACTCAGGAATCTCTATCTTCTGAAGCAAACCACCAGGTCTCTGATGCTCGTACTTTACTTGCTAACAATTTAGACACCGAGTTACATTTGCAACTATGTCTTTCTTCATCCTCCTCCACCAATAATGCTGCCGCAAGTCCTGATACATCTTGGCGGCGCCCGGATGAATAGAATACCGGGAACTATGGGCCTCCTCAAGAATCAACTCATGAAGTCCATCCACATTAGGCACACAAATACGACCCTGCATTCTCAAAACTCCGTCCTCTCCAACAGTAACCTGCTTGGCACCCTGTGTCTCTAAGGACAAGCAAATGAGGATCGTCATACTGCCGATCTCTGATACGCTCAAATAAAGAAGACTGAGCAACTGTACAAGCTAGAACACGGTTGGGCTCAAAAACATCCAACCTCACGAACTGATTGGCAAGGGCCTGAACATCCAATGTGAGCAGTCTCTCACCAACTGGAATATAAGCAAGGCTACCTATACTTGCTGACTTTCTACTCAAGGCATCGGCCACCACATTGGCCTTTCCGAGTTGATACAATATGGTGATATCATAGTCTTTCAATAGCTCCAACTACCTCCTTTGCCTAAAATTGAGTTCCTTCTGCTTGAAAAAATACTGCAAGCTTCGATGATTCGTGAATACCTCACATGGCACGCCGTAAAGATAGTGCCTCCAAATCTTTAGCGTGTGAACAATGGCCGCCAGCTCTAGATCATGAATATGGTAATTCTTCTCGTGAACCTTCAGCTGCCATGAAGCATATGCAATAACCTTGCCACCCTGCATCAATACCGCACCCAGACCAATACGAGATGCGTCACAATATACTATATAAGATCCTGAACCTGTAGGTAATACCAATACTGGTGCAGTAGTCAAAGCTATCTTGAGCTTCTGGAAGCTCGCCTTACACTCTTCTAACCATCTGAATGGGGTACCCTTCTGGGTCAATCTGTTCAACGGGGCTGCTATAGATGAAAACCCTCAACGAACCGACGGTAGTAGCCCGCCAAACCTAAGAAATTACGGATCTCTGCAACCGATGTGGGTCTAGGCCAGTTCTGGACCGCCTCAATCTTCTTATGATCTACCTGAATACCCTCTGCTGATACAACGTGACCCAAGAAAGCAACTGAACTCAACCAAAACTCGCATTTGGAGAACTTAGCATATAACTGGCTGTCTCTCAGAGTCTGATGAATGATACGAATGTGCTACTCGTGCTCCTCTCGGCTGTTGGAGTAGACCACTATATCATCAATAAACACAATCACAAAGGAATCCAAGTAGGGCTTGAACACCCAGTTCATCAAATCCATGAATGCTGTTGGGGCATTTGTCAGCCCAAATGAAATCACTAGAAACTCATAATGCCCATACCGAGTCTGAAAAACTGTCTTAGGGACATCAGATGCCCTAATCCTCAACTGATGGTAGCCAGATCGCAAATCAATCTTCGAAAATACCTTGGCACCCTGAAGCTGATCAAATAAATCATCAATCCTCGGTAATGGATATTTGTTCTTAATGGTGACCTTGTTTAACTGTCGATAATCTATACACATTCTCATCGATCCATCTTTCTTCTACACAAACAACACAAGTGTACCCCAGAGAGAGGCACTAGGTCTATGAAGCCCTTATCAAGCAAATCTTGTAATTGTTCCTTCAATTCCGGCGGGGCCATGTGGTATGGCGGAATGGAAATGGGCTGAGTGTCCGGAGCCAAATCAATGTAGAAATCAATGTCCCTATCGGGTGGCATCCCCGGTAGGTCTACAGGAAATACCTCTGGAAACTCACGAACAACTGGCACTGAATCCATGGAAGGAACCTCCGCACTAGAATCGCGGACATAAGCCAAATAAGCTAGACACCCCTTCTCTACCATATGCCGAGCCTTTACATAAGAGATAATCCTACTAGCAGAATAGCCAAGAATCCCTCTCCACTATAATCGAGGCAACCCCTGCAAGGCTAAGGTCACCGTCTTGGCGTGACAATCTAATATGGCATGATAAGGTGACAACCAATCCATAGCAGTATGACATAAAAATTAACCATATCGAGAAGTAGAAGATCTACACGAGTCTTAACACTCCCAATGGTGACCACACACAAACGATAAACACGTTCTACAATAATACCATCCCCCACTGGCGTGGACACATACACAGGAGCACTCAAAGAATCATGGGGCACAACCAAATATGAAACAAAATAGGATGACACATAGGAGTAAGTAGACCTCAGATTAAATAGAACTGAAGCATCTCTACTACAAACTAAAACAGTACCTGTGATAATAGCGTTAGATGACTCAGCCTCAGGTCTGGCTGGGAAAGCATAACACCAGAGTTGGGCCCCACCACCCTGAACTACGTCCCTGGGACGGCCTTTAGCTGGCTGGTCTCCACCTCTAATGGCCTGACCTCCACCTCTAACTGTCTGGCCTCTACCTCTGGCTGCCTGACCCCTGCATCTAGCTGGCTGAGCAGGTGGTGTAGCAACTGGTGCCGGAACCATGGCACGCGAACCCTGATACTGTGAGCTGCCCGTTGCTCGAGGGCAAAATCTAGCAACGTGCCTTGGATCACCACAAGTATAACATAACCTCGGTTGCTGTGGCTGCTGACCCTGAAACTGACCCTGTCGACCTGAATAACCACTCTGATAACTCTAGAGTGGAGGTGCACTAATAAGAGCTGGTGGTGCATTGTAGGATAGTTGGTCAGAATAATGCATCTAAGGGCCACGACCACCTGAGGCACCGTGGGATGCCTGGAGTGCTGAATGAAACTGCCTGGGAGGATGGCCTCTACCAAAAGTACCCCTTCCTCTAGATAAGACACCGCTGAACTCACCGGAATAACGAGGCCTCTTGTCAGACCCCTGACCTCCCTGAGTAAGAACCATCTCGACTCGTCTGGCGACATTAGCAGCCGCCTGAAAAGAAATCTCACTCCCAGTCTCCTTAGCCATCTGCAATCTGATAGGCTGAGCAAGTCCATCAATAAACCTCCTCACCCTCTCTCTCTCTTGGCGGGAAGCAGAAGAATAGCATGACAGGCCAAATCCACAAATGTGTCTCATACTGAGTAACAGTCATACTGCCCTGCTGAAGACGCTCAAACTGATGGCGACGCTCCTCTCTCAACGTGATAGGCAGAAACTTCTCTATGAAGAGCTGAGAGAACTAGTCCCAAGTAAGAGCAGGCGACCCAGCTGGTCTGGTTAATAAAATAATCTCTCTACCATTTCTTGGCAGAACCAGTCATCTGAAATGCAGCAAAATCGACCCCATTGGTCTCAACTATACCCATGTTTAGTAGATCATCGTGACAGCTGTCAAGATACTCCTGGGGATCCTCTGAAGGAGCACCACTGAAGTGAACTGGGAAGAACTTGGTAAACCTGTATAACCTCCACAAAGCCTCAGAAGACATAGTTGTCACATCTCCGGCCTGTGCCGCAATAACTGGCTGAACTACTCCGACTGGCTGAGCTGCTGGGGCATGATATTGGGGAGCTATCTGCTACGGAGCGGGAGTAGTGGGAGTCTGGGCTCCTCCTCCATCCTGAGAGACTTCTGGTGCTATGGGAAATGCGCCAGTCTGGGCCACACTCTCCATAAGGCCCACCAAACGGACCAAAGCATCCTAAAGTACTGGGGTGGCAATGAACCCCTCCAGAACCTGAGCTGGCCCAGCAGGAACGATCTGGGCTGGAACCTCTTCGTCAAGATCTATTTGAGGCTCCACTGCTGGGGCTGCTGCTCGGGCTATGGGCTGAGCCCTGCCCCTACCTCGGCCTCTGGCACGGCCTCGGCCTTGACCTCTGCCCTTCGTAGGAGCTTCCACTAGAGGCTCTGGCTACTGCTTAGCTGAGGAAGCGGTACGTGTTCTCGCCATCTGCGAGAGAACAAGAGTAGAAGAGTTCAATCAGTATTGAGAAAACAACATCGCACGACAGAGGAGAATAAAAGTGAAATTTGTTCCTAAACTTCATAGCCTCTGGAAGATAAGCACAGACGTCTCCGTACCGATCCTCCAGACTCTACTAAGCTTGCTCGTGAATCGTGAGACCTAGGCAACCTAGTGCTCTGATACCAACTTGTCACGATCCGGATTTCCCATCATCGGGACCGTGATTGCGCCTAACATTTCACTTGCTAGGCAAGCCAACGTTAAAGAATTATTAAACAAAATTCTTATTTCCATTCAGTAAATAACAATAATTAGCTAAGATGAAATATGATAAGTGCGGAATAATATAAAAACTGCCTTAATTACTATCACCTGGATCTGGAGTCACAATTCACGAGCATTCTAGAATTCACTACAAGCAATAGTTTGAGAAAAATACAACTGTTTGAATGAAAGAAATAGTAAAACAGAAAAGATAGACGGGGACTTCATGGTCTGTGAACGCCGACATATCTGCCTTGAGTCTCCGGATAGCGGGTCCAACAACTAAAATCTCGATCAACCCGAGCCGGTACCAAAATCTGCACAGAAAGTGCAGTATCAGTACAACCGACCCCATGTACTGGTAAGTGTCGAGCCTAACCTCGACGAAGTAGTGACGAGGCTAAGGCAAGGCACCTGTATATACCAATAACAGTAATGAAGAATCAGACAAGAATTATCGGGAGGGGATACATGCTGGGGGAAAATACGAAGTAAAAGGGTTACAACAGAATGAGAACTGAAACAACCAATATAATATGAATCAACAGGAGCACGAATACAGTAAAAGAATAATGCACAGCATCACCCTTCGTGCTTTTACTCTCGATCTCACCATAAAATCAATAAAAATGGTACGGCATCACCCTTCGTGTATTAACTCTCATATCATAGCACGATATTACCCTTCGTGCATTAACACTCACAATATGGCACGGCATCACCCTTCGTGTATTAACATTTAACACTCACAATATGGTACGACATCACCCTTCGTGCATTAACACTCACAATATGGCACGGCATCACCCTTCGTGCATTAACACCCCCCCTTACCAAAATGCAATGAATAAATAACAACAGAGAGATAGGATAACAAGTACAAACCTTACTTCAACATTTGGTTCCACAATATCAATCTCAACATTAAAATAAATATTCAATTATCACCAGAAAATTCGTAAACATGATAAGAACGATCAATTTAACAACACTAGTATAAATACGTAGCAATTAGGCATAGGAAAGAGATAATATAAGAAAAACGGGAAAAACAGGCAAATTGGCGCCGCATAAGTACTCGTCACCTCACATATACGCCTCTCACATGAATTTCACATAATAAATAGTCTTAAGTTCCTAATTCTCTCAAGTCAGGGTTAAACACAACACTTACCTCGCTCCGAAGGCCACTTAATTCTCAATCACAGCTTTTCCTTTAGAATTCACCTCCAAACTGCTCGTATCTATTCAAAAATGACTCAATAATATCAAATATTGCTAAAGGAATCAATTATATTGCATAAATTAAATTTCTCAAATTTTCCTCCAAAAAGTCGAAAAATCAACCCCGGGCCCGCTAGGTCAAAAACCGAGGTTCGGACCAAATTTCATTCACCCATTCACCCCCGAGCCCGAATATATAATTGGATTTGGAATCCGACCTCAAATTGAGGTCTAAATCCTCAAATTCCCGAAATCCCTAGTTTCTACCCTAACCCCAAATTCTACCATGAAAACTCTAGATTTTAGGTTGATAATTCATGAAATGTAATGGGTAATTGAAAGAAAATGATTTAGAATCACTTACCAACACTTTGGGGAAGAAAATAACTCTTGAAAATCGCCTCTGCCCGTTTGGTTCTTGAAAAATGTTGAAGAAATGGCTCAAACCCGTGTTTGGATTCTGTTAAGTGCTGGGCGACATTGTGTATCGCGTTCGCGAGGCCACTGTCGCGTTCGCGAAGAGGATTGACTACCAAGCCCTCGCATTTGCGTAGGATACCCCCTGACCTTCGCGCTTGTGAGTCATTGCTCGCGTTCTCGATGAAGAAAAGGCTGACTCCCCCTGCCTAATACTACGCGTTCGCGATGAGCTCGTCGTGTTCTCGAAGGGCAATGCCCCCATTGCTTTGCGTTCGCGACCAAGCCTTCGCGTTCACGAAGAAGAAAATACGGCCTCATCAATTTACTCTTCGTGTTCGCGAGACGACCTTCGCGAACGCGAAGAAGGACATGCCAAAACACCTGCTGCAGCAAAATACCAGATTTTTCCAAGTCCAAAACATCTCGTGGCCTATCCGAAACTCACCCGAGCCCTCGGGGCTCCAAACTAAACATGCACACAAGTCTTAAAACATCATACGAACTTGCTCGCACGATCAAATCGCCAAAATAACACCTAGAACTATGAATTTAGCACCAAATCAAATGAAATTCTCAAGAATACTTTAAAATTCATATATTCTCATCTGGACGTCCGAATCACGTCAAATCAACTCCGTTTCTTACCAAATTTTACAGACAAGTCTTAAATATCATAATGAACTTGTATCGGGCTCCAAAACCAAAATATGGACCCGGTAATCACAATGTCAAACATCAATCAATTCTTAGAAATAATTAATTTTCCTCAAGAATTCATAACTCGAGTTAGGGACCTACGAATTCGATTCCGGACATAGGCTCAGGTCCCATAATTTGATACGGACCTGCCGGAACCGTCAAAATACGGATCTGGGCTCGTTTACAAAAATTATTGACCGAAGTCAACAAAAATCAACTTTTAAGGCATAAATTCTTATTTTCATTAATTTTCAACATAAAATTTTTTCGGAAACACGTCCGGACTACGCACGCAAATCGAGGAGGGTAAAAATGAGATTTTTAAGGCTTAAGAGCGTAGATTCGAGTTCTAAAACATAAGATGACCTTTTGGGTCATCACACTGTAAATCATCACATTAAGGAAAAATGAGATTATGATATCATTCTTTTGGGAACAACTAAAGAGGTAAGTGCATCACCTATTTTGACGAAGGGACTAGTAGATACTATCGATTTAAACAAAAAAAAAAGATACTCTCATGTGCCATATAACCCGTAGCTTTGTGTTTTATTATTATTCTGATTATGGATAATTGGATAAATCCTTTTGAGAGTGTAGTATTCATGTTAATTAAGTTTGCATGAATTTAGATGCAGCAGTTTTTGATATGGAGTACACAAGGTGGCTGGAGGAACACCATCGTCTCATGTGCGAGCTGCGCAGTGCAGTACTGTAGGAACATTACAGAAATCAATCAATCAACAATTCTAACAACTCACTGCAAAAGCCACCTTCCACCAAACCACAAAATCAACGAATGGAAGAAGGCACACTGACCAATAAAGAAAAAGACTTGCTTTTACGTAGTACACACAGACCAAAAAATTACGACACATCTATGGAGACACAGGTCAGTTATAGATACAGTAATCCCAAAACAAACTTTTTCTGTCATGGATTTTGATTGCATCATTTTTAGCAATCTTAATCTAGAAGAGAAAAAAGACAACCCATCAAACTATCCTAACATTATACCCATTATAATAGCGGATAAAACCAGACTATATAAGCCTGGGAAACAATCCTTAATCATCAAACTATTGAAAAAACGTATGGGCTACAACTTATTACGCACAAAAATCCAAAAAATCTGGAACTCATCAGAATCCGTAAACCTCATCGATTTAGGTAATGACTACTGCCTGATTTGATTCTAATCCCATGACCGCTACCAAAGAGCCATCAATAACGGACCTTGGTTTATTGGCTCACAGTACCTTAGTATCAGGAAATGAACACTGAATTCAATCTCAACGCAAATCACATTAATTTTTCCACAATATGGGTACGCCTTCATTACCCACTAAGTATTACGACCTTGAAATACTGAAAAAAAATTTGGCCAAATGATTGGGGACGTTTTAAAGATTTACAGCTGCACTACGAACATGACAAGGGGACGTTATGCACGCCTCTGTATTCTGGCACCCCTAGTAAAATCGCTACCAAGAAATGTCATGATCGAAAAATATCTACAGAATATTCACTATAAAGACACCAATCTACTGTGCACAATAGGCGGATGCCTGGGACACAACCTATATCAATGTCAGAACAAGAACCTAACATCTACAAGCACAAATGACAACTCTACATCAGACACAACCAATGAATAGTGGAAGATGATGTCATATTCAAAAAAAAGGTACACCACTACAACTCAATATTCAAAAAATTTAGAAAAAGAAAATACTAAAAAAGAAAAAAAAGAAATGGAAAAAAGAAACAAAGAAAAAGAAGAAAAAAGGAAGGAAAAAATCAAAGAGAACTTCCTGTCGGAAAAAAAGAAGAGAAATTAAAAGAAAAAGAATTAGGTAAAGAAAAAACAAATATATCAATTAGAAACAGTAATCTGGCCCCTACTAGCTCAAATTCTAGACAATCCACCCCTATACTTACCCCAATCTTTAGGACCAAGAAACAAACTGTTTTTCCACCCCTACCACCTCTGAAGGGTCAATTAGTTATATACAACAAAACCAATTCTCTATCCTAAGTCAACTGGATTTAGAAAATAAATTACCAAAATAAAAAAATTGCCAACCTAACACTACAACCCCATAAACAACGACATCATCAACCTTACATCATCAAGAACAAAAAATTCATCCGTTTCAATTTTCGGCTACAACAACTAACTGCCCACTAACTGTGCCATAAACCAAAAATTACTTTACAACAAATGACAATATCGAGCCCACAAAATCACTGACAACAACACCCCAAAATAGGCACAACAAAAGAGCATATATAGAATCTCAAGGACACGAGCAGATTACCAAATCGGGGAAAAACAAGAAAATATACAGTACTAAAAATAACAACAATACCATGAACACTACTCCTAAGAAGCCTATCATGCATGAAATCATTTCCCTCTGCGAAACCTACTCCCTCCCTACTAGCCACCCTACCCCTGCCGCTGCCACATCCCATCAAACCCATCACACACCCCATCACTCACTATCTATCATTTCACCCCCACAAACAAAAACCCCAAGTAACCTCCCCTACCATCCGGTCACCCCCACAATCTTCCCTACCACACTCTCTTCCAAAGACCAAGTCCCCACTCTCCCACCCACTGAAAATGTGTCGCCATTACCACCAGCGTTCCAACAATCACAACCACATATGCCACCTCACCCACGTTACAATAGAGAAAACAACCAACACTTCCCATGTCACCACAGCCACACCCAAACATCCAACTACTTTGTTCAAACAACAGTAATCCCAGTACTAGTTCCCATGGCAATACCACAACAACCCATAATACTTCCAGTCGTGCACCACCCACCACCAACTCCATGGTTGGATGTAGTAGGGCTACACCAGCATACTTAGTTCTTCTTGGAGAACACACAGGACCTCATCGAGCAGATACAGGACTGGGGGCCCAACGCAGAAATACGAATAGAAATAATGCACAACCTGAAAATAGCCGCGGTGGAGATGGTAAACCATCTGAACACAGCCACACAACAACCACTACAAGTTCAGGGATACTACCAGCCACTACAGGTACAGGAGAATCAGCAGGTACATGAGGAATAACAAGTTCATAGAGCCCCACCAAACACATGGTTGCTCTCATCACCGAAAATAGAGGAGCTAGCACTACAGGAAAATCTGGACATAGATCCGGAGGCACAACCAACAGAGCTATTATCCCTTTTGAATCCGAAGGCCGATATAATCATCCTAATAAACCCAAAAGTGCAGACACCAAGAATTCTATATCAAATGCTTCAACACATTACACTGCGGGAATCATTGTCAACCACACTCCACGAAAACAGAGGAAAATGATACTTCATCACAGTTCCAAAAAATGTGCTTCGAATAGTAGTGAACATCCGCACCTACCCTTTATCGATCATCCACAAATATGCAGAATTGATTCTGTCAATACTGATGGAGAAAGACTTGCCATTGCCAGTACACAATGTGGAGGATCATCCACTAGTTGCACAGTTGCGCATGTCACTGGTCCCGGGTGGGAGCTCACATATAACAAATGAACTCAAAATGAAGATACTCCTTGGAACTGCAGGGGATGCAACTACCAAGAATTCCGGTGCAACTTCAAAGACATTATCGATTGGAATAATCCATCAATCATCTACCTCACTGAAACGTGCATGCAGAGCCACTACGAGCTCATGAAATTTATTGATTTCACTGACTTGTTTGAAATTAGCACAGATGGCTAATCAAGTAGAGTCGTAGTAATGTGGAAGCATGAAGAGCTGGACATGGATCCAGTAGTAGTTATTGATCAGGAGATCCATGTAAACATCCAGGTCAGTAGAACTTCAAATCCTTGGCTATTTTCTTTAGTTTATACCAGCACTTTATTAGTAAACAGAAAAATTCTATAGAATAATCTGCAAATAGTTGCTAAAAATAATACCTACCCGTGGATATTATGTAGAAACTTTAGTGAAGTCACATCCGCCTTCGAAAAGTTTGGAGGTAGGCCCATAAACAGTAATAGAAGTACTGCCTCTTTAAATTGTCTTGATGCTATTGATATGATTGACTTGAGTTTTGTGGGTCTACGATTTACATGGACAAATAAAAGAAAAAAACAACAACAATAAATCTTGGAAATATTAGATAGATTTCTTGGAAACTCGGACTGGGTGGAAATGTTCCCGGATGCCACTATCACACACATGCCACGTACACATCCGGTCCACTGTCCACTACTGCTAAGTCTGTCAAAAAATATTAGTAAAGCAACACACGTTTCTGTTTTGAAATAATGTGGCTTAGTCACCCACTTTTTCCAAACATAGTTAAGCAACATTGGAATAATAATACAAATTACTCAAATGCTATTTCCACCTTCACATAACACATGGAAGAATGGAACATATCCACATTTGAAAATATTTTTAAAAGAAAGAAAACTCTTCCTGCACGAATTCTGGGGCTCCAAAACATGCACCCACAAAATAAAACTCAGTTTCACTATAATCTTGAAAATAATCCTATCCATGAATATAAATTAATTCTCCAAAATGAACAAAATTTTTGGAAATAATAATCTAGAGTTCAGTGGATAAATGATAGATGCCAACACAAATTCCTTCCATATATCCGCCATCCAAAGGAGCAGGAAAAATATGATACTAGGGCTAAATGACACAGTTGGTAATTGAACTTTCGACCCCTAGGGAATACATGATATTATTATTAAACACTTCTCAAATAGCTACAAAACTGAACTAGATTCATGTACATATACCATAACACCTAACCCAAGCCTACTCTACATACTAACAGATCAGGATAAGGAAGCACTTATTAGACCTATCTCAATAACGGAGATCAATAATGTTATAAAATCCTTTAAACCACTAGGTTCAGATAGCAATCACCCAATTTTGTTTTCAGAAATACTGGTCCTATACAAACTTATATATCATAGATACGTGTACACAAGCCTTTGCTACCTTAGTAATACCAGCTGAAATAAACTGGACCTACGTAACTCTTATTCCCAAAGTCAAACACTCACAAAATATTTTTCAATACAGGCCCATCAGCCTTTGTAACACAATCTATAAAACTATAACAAAAATTATTGTAAACTGTATTCGCCCCTTCCTCAATAAAATTATTAGTCCTAATTAATGTAGCTTTATTCCAGGAAGGAGAGCAATTGACAATGCAATAGTTGTCCAAGAATCCATCCACTCATTCAGGAACTCTACGGTGAGGATCAGGAAGATGATGCTGAAAATTGATCTTGAAAAGGCATTTGACCGACTTGAATGGTCATTCATCAGGAGCTCACTACACATATTAAATTTTCCACAAGACCTTATGACGCTTATCATGAATTGCATATCTACCACAACAACTTCAATCATCGCGAATGGAAAACCTACAAAATTCATCAAACCATCAAGAGGCATCCGACAAGGAGAGCCGCTATCTCCGTACCTATTCATCATCTGTATACAATCCCTAACACGTTGCATCGATCATGAAGTAGATATTTTTAACTGGAAACCCATTAAAATAAGCTAGAATGGCCCAACCATATCCCACCTCCTATTCGTGGATGACCTTGTAATTTTCTCCGAGGCAGATAATGCTAGTGCAGCTTCTATCATAAACATATTCAACTTCATTTCCCATCAATCCGGGCATCGCATAAATTTCTCCAAAACTAAAATATTTTTTTCCTCAAACGTACCAATCACAAACCAAACATCGCTAGACAACACACTATTCATTAAGATAAAAAATAATGTGGGGAAGTACCTGGGATTTCCAATTACCAACTTACAACCAAAAAGCTCGGATTATCAATTCATACTTGACATGATGAATACTAGACTAAAAGGGTGGAAAGTAAAACTATTAACTTTATCTGGGAGATTAACTCTTATACAATCGAATCTATCAGCCATTCACACTCATTCCATGCAAACGAACCTTCTACCAGCAAAGACTAGAAACAATATTGATCGCATCCTGAGAAACTTCCTGTGGGGTTTTACGATGGAACACAGAAAAATCTATCATATCAACTGGAACAAGGTAACATCTCCTGAGCAAGAAGGAGGCCTTGGGCCGTATAAAGCAACAAGGAAAAATATCGCACTACTATCAAACCTACTATGGAGATACCTCTCCAATCCTGAATCTCTATGGGCTAAAATTATCAAGGGTAAATACCTTAGCACTCCAAGAAGGAATCCTATGGTTTACAAAATAAATGACTGCTACATCTGGAAAAGCTCTACAAAAACTTATGCCTTCTTCTCCAAAGGCTTCTCCTGGAATGTTGGATACGAGAGCCAAATAAGTATTTGGGATGATAGATGGGTTATTAGCAAACACACCTTAAGGGAACTAATCGAGGGGCCTTTAGGCAAGGAAGATAAAAATAAAAAAATTAACCACATCATTATTAATAAAAATTGAAACCTAGAAGCTCTTCTATACGACCTACCAAATATGATCTCTGACCTCGTAATACAAACATATATTTCGTTCTCTGAAAACTTAAATGACTCATTCTTCTTGAAAGAAATGAAAGATGGAAACTTCACAACAAAATTTGCATACAATCTCTTTATTAGGCTCATAGAGGCAACCCAATCTCACGAAGCCTTCCACCACTTCTGGATATGGAAAGCACCCTACCACAACCAACTCAAAACATTCCTCTGACTATTAGTACATCAACGCCTAACCACTGCAGCTGTCCTAAGCTAAAGAAAGATAATCGAATAAAACTTCTGCAAACATTGTGGGACAGAGGAAAACACAAATCACTTGTTCTTTCATTGCACTATGAACAGTACAATATGGAGAGATCTAAACATCACCACCCCAATCTCAAACCAACTAGATTGGATAAAAGATATTTGTACCTCCACTACGAGCATACTTCTACCAAATAACTCATCAATCCCTTTGACTGTTATCACCCCAATTATCCTTTGACATATTTGGCTCAACCGAAATCATAACTATTTCAATAACTGCTCAACAAAATTTGACAGGCTAAAAATAGTTACACACGCAATAGAATATCTCTGCCTAACAAACCATAACTTCAAAAATGTCTTAACCATAAAAATCTCAATAAAATAGACACCCCTACCACAAAATATCTATAAACTCAATATAGGTGGTGCACACCAAAAAAACTCCAACATTGAAGGAGCAGGTGGAATCATAAGATATTCCAAAGGAAAATAGATTGATGGATTCTCCTGTCATATAATGGTTTCGTCAATCATCCAAGGAGAAATTTTTGCCCTACTAAAAAGATTGGAACTTGCTTTCACAAAAAATTGAATACCGATTATAGTGAAAATAGATTGCCAGGTATTACTCTACCTATTACAAGACAAACTTCACAACAAAGCTAATGCTAATTTTCTCTATGATTGTAGGCTCCTACTCGATGCACTGGCCAGCCGGATGTTAGGCATGTCTACCATGAAGGAAACCAAGTGGCGCACACACTGTCACAATTTTGGATCAACTGTAACTCACATACTAACGATGAGTGTGAAGAACACTTCTGGAATAATCCACCTTTATTTGCTTTCTCTACTTTTAGCAAAGATTTACTTGGGACTGCTTCGTTAAGATCAGTCTGAGACTATAATAACTCTCTTTAATTTTTTGCATAATAATAAGATATTGCCTTTAAGCAAAACAAAAAAAAAAATAAAACTTCAGATGTACGTTGCCAATTGCGTGACACATTACGACGAGATCATGAACTTAAGAGCACGCTTGCAAAATACGACGTTTTTCATCTTGTTTCCGGCATGTGGAAAACTCTGGCAGAGCATTGATTCATTTGGATGGGAGATTTTTGGCCATCCGAGCTCATTAAATTACGTAAAAAAAGAGTTTAGCATCTATACAATCATAGTATAAAGTAATTTTTATACTATTAGATCACCTTAAAGATAATTACATGTGACTTACTGTAATAAGTGTATAATCTAGTTATCCTGAAAAACAAAACAAATTAAACAACTTAATAGCTACTACTACTGTTACACCCCGACCTTGGGGAACGCGACCGTCGCTCAATCGAGATAACCCGGTCGAGCAAGCCTACTTGATGTCGTCTAACCAATCTTACCTATGAATAATATAAACTCAATATCAAGAGATATACATGAGGAGAGTGAAATGTTCCCCATTCTTTTCCCATTACTAAAGGATATTCATTTACGATTTCTAAAATATAACACGTTTATAGATATGATGAAAAATAGGTTTTCCCAAATACCAACACTTACTAGTGCAATTCCCAACGTTAAACACTACCCACAACCTATCTACGGAGCCTCTAAGTACAATAGAAGAGAAGAATGGAATTGTCAGCGACAAGGCCCTGGCTATACCTCAAAACATAAAGTACAACGTCAAATGACATGAAGCCCGGAACAGAGTAAGGCTCACCAAAATCTGCTGAATAGAGAGTAACTGCTAACGAGGATCAAAATCGCCCGCTGATGAACCACTTGTATCTATTGAAGATACAATACCCCGACAAAAAGGATGTTAGTACAAATAGAATAGTACTAGTATGAAAACTAAAATACCTATTCAAGGACTTATAAATAAAATATGAATATGATGAATCAAAGTTAGCTGCTAAAGCCACAACAAATTATTAAAAGCTTTCAATAATATTTATAAATTATTAAGTCGGGGATCCTCTACAACTACCTTTACACAAAGCGGCCCTGCCGCCTCACCCCAATGTATGCGGGTGGAGGTGCAATCACGATACCCTCAATGCTACACAAAGCGGCCCTGCTGCCTCACCCCAATATATGCGGGTGGAGGTGTATCACAATATCTACACAAAGTGGCCATGCCGCCTCACCCCAATATATGCGGGTGGAGGTATATCACAATACTACAATCTCTACAAAAAGCGGCCTTGCCGCCTCACCCCAATATATGCGGCTGGAGGTGTATCAAAATACCACAATCCCTATACAAAGTGACCCTGCCGCCTCATCCCAATATATGCGGGTGTAGGTATAATCACAATACCACAACTCTAGATTCCCAAAATGATAATAGTTTGTACAAGGGGTTCTCTTCCAATCAACCGTTTGGCACGTTTGGCCTTAGCGGGGGTAGGTTCATAAGGTTTCATCATATGAGAAATAAGTGTTTGATTACATTGATTTCATACAAGGTTTTCTTCCCAAGAAGGGGGTATAACATAATTAAGTCACAATAGAAAATCTTTAACACATCATTCATTCTTGAAATACTTTTTCCCAAAAAGGACAATACACAATTTTAACTCATGAACATATAGGAGCTCAAAACACTTTGGAAATACTTACAAAGCATAGCATTAATTAAGACAACCACATTTGGGCATGACCTGAGCACATAAGCTTTTAGGCACATCTATTTTCGAAGTCAATTTGGGACAGTTGGATCAAGCCCTATTTCATAACCTTTCTCACATCATTTCATTTCCTCGGCACCATTGGCTACAAGTATAATTTTTATTCTTGGCACGTTGGCCACACTTTATATCTCTAACCCATTTCTCTCACTTTCAAGCATCCTTAAAGATTATCAACAACAAGGCATTTCTACTCAAGAATTTATATGCATATTTGAGCAACTAACCAAATTAAGGATCTTAGGCACATGTGATTTCTTACACAATTCGACATGCTAGTTTTCATTAGAATAATGTTTTCAAATCATAACATATTAACACACAACCCATGCTTAATCACCTTCTCAAATAGTAACTCAACATAACAAGTACATTTGGACTACAAATTGAACGTATATATCTATGATACAAGGCTTATTCGGAATAATCAATTTATAATGAGCATCACGGGACTTACAAGGCCATTATAGGGGTTCAATTCTAAAAAAAAGGAGTTTAGCCAACATACATGGAATTCGTCCCTTAATAATACTACGACGTTCCACCACACTAAACAACTTCAATCTACAACAATGCAATGCAATTGCACCAATATTAGCAAGATTTCTATATTTTAAGTCATTTAGACTTTTTATCAAACATCTAGTGTGCATATCTGTCTATAACCTCCTCCCATGGAATTTCTTCACCTAACAACCACCTTCCATACCAATGATTCACCTCACAACTTCCATTAGCACATGCATGCCCAACACTTCACTCCCAACCCATAAATGTTATCAATTAATTCATTTTACAATTTCTACAATACCAACACAACGTAGGTTAAGGAATTTGTGGCTTCCAATCACCATCCCATAAGTCTTAACACATATTTCATTCATAAATAATCACTATGAATTAGTTAGAGATGGTAGACATACCTCTTGTAGACAAAATCTTGAAAGATAACTTTTGGGGTGTTCTTGAGATTTTGAAGAAATCCTATGGAATCCAATCAAAACCTTGTTGTAACTAGTGATTGAGAAGTGAAATCCTCATAAATACACACTTAAAAACTCACCTTAGGAGTGTATTGGAAGCCTTGGTCGATGGGTGATGCAGAGAAAGCCCTAGTCTTGAAGAAATGACTTAGCCCCTCTCTCTACCCAGCCTTAGAGGTATTTAATGGGCTCCTACGTGCGCGGCCATGCAACTGGGCAAGTGACCGTGCATCTGGCCACGCACACAAGGTGGAATACCCTCTAATATGCGCGGTCACGCATCTGGGCATGCATATGGTATAGATCCGGTAAAATAGCCATAACTTTCTGTATACATATCCAAATAACAAACGGTTTGATGAGTTAGAACCTAGATTCAGAGGGAATGTCGAGAAGTGGAAAAAGTGACATTATTTTAGGACAGGTACAACTAAAGTGCGCTGGCGGTATAATGTTTTTCCTCTATGTTATTATAAGTTAATTAAAAGTGTAACGACCCGACCGATCATTTTTCTTTCTAGATCCCCGTTCCCATAAATAAGACTTCCCATATGTGCTTTTATAGTTTTATGACTTGCGGGGATGGTTAGTTCGGGATTTGGAAAGGTTTGGGTTGAAATCGAAACACTTGGTTCCTTAAGGTTGGTTGAAAAGGGCTAAGTTCGATTTGACTCAATGTTTTGAGTAAATGACCTCAGAACCAGGATTTAACGATTCCAATAAGTTCATATGATGATTTTGGACTTGGGCGTATATTCGGATCGGATTTGGGATGACTCGGGAGCGTTTCGGCGCTTAATATTGGAAGTTGACACATTGAAGGTTTTAAAGTCCTTTAAATTTGGTTTGAAGTAGGATTTGGTGTTATCGAAGTCTAATTGTGATTCCGAGCCTGAGAATAGTTCCGTATGGTGATTTAAACCTGCACGTTAAATTTGGAGTCATTCTGAGTAGTTTAAGTATGATTCGGCGCATTCGGAGTAAGTTGGAAGAATTTGAAGTTCATAAGTTGATTTTATTGGTTTTGGCGTATGATTCTTAGTTTTAATGTTATTATCTGTGTTCTGAGGGTGAGAGCAGGTCCGTTTTATGATTTCAAACTTGTTGGTACGTTTGGGCGGGGTCTCGGGGGCCTCGGATGGCATTCAGACGATGCGCGAAAGTTATTTGGCCTTAGTTGGATAGCTAAAGCACCCAACTTCTGGTGCAATCGTACCTACGGAGGGCCAGCCACAGGTGCGAGCTCGCAGAAGTGAGCCAGCAGCCGCAGAAGCGGCCCAGCATAGGCAGCCCAGAAATCACAGATGCGGACGCGTGGGCGCAGATGCGTGACCGCAGAAGCGGTCAAGGGACCGCAGAAGCGAGGATGGAGCTAGCAGAAGCGCTCGAGCGCCGCGGGAACGAGCTAGCAGAAGCAAGCCATTCTTCCGCAAATGCGGACTTAGGCCATCCAAGAGAGTACCGCATCTGCGATGAACCTTTTGCAGATGTGGCCCAGGGACCGCATAATCGAAAGTTCTGGAGGCAGTGAGGTCCATTTATTTCGGACTTAGGTCATTTTTGGTTCATTTATTTCACTTCTTGTGGTGATTTTGGAGCTTCCTCGAGAGAGATTTCCACCTAGCTATTGGAGGTAAGTAATTTCTATCCAATGTAAGTTAAATACATAGATTATGGGTAGATTTTAACATGAAAATTCGTTAAAATTTTGGGTTTAGATGAATAACCCTAGGTTTTGATAAATATTTCTAGAATCCGGGCACGTGGGCCCAAGGGTGAATTTTAAGAATCTTCCAATTTGGGTTGGATAATTACTCTAATAGCTAAATCATTTACTTTCAGCGTATATTGATTAATTTATACAACATTTGACTAATTTCGGAAAGCGAGCGTTGAGACAAGGTAAGTCTGTTGCCTAACCTTGTAAGAGGAAATTTACCCCATAAGTAATTTAAATTTCTATTTGCTTCTAATAATGGGGGGCTACGTACGCACGAGGTGATGAGAGTCCGTGCATAGCTACTAATTATGCTTGTGTCCAGGTAGTTTAGGACCCGAATCACGAAATACTTGTAATGTTTGCACCCTACTTGCTAAGTACCTAAATTATATTGGAACTTGTTAGAGGAATTGTAAAAGACTGAATTTCACTTACTTGAGTTTTGGCAGGTTACTTGACCGTTAATGAAAATTTTGTTTCGTTGTACATTAGCTTTGTATTAGCTCTTAAACCGGTTATTTATAAAGTATCCTTTCTTCTTGTGGAGCAGGCCGAACGCCTCGGCAGTAGATAGATGCATCTATGATTTGTGCCGCTAGACCCTCGGCAGTGTACACATTATTTTGGATCGGGTCGTATGACCTCAGCATAATCGTGCGTGATAACACTCGAAGTGTAATTATATATTTGATATCTTTTCCTGGTTTGAGAGGCAAAAATTATATAAGACATAAATTTATTTGGAACTTACCATGTGTGAAAGAATTATTTACTTTCTGCTTGTTATTGATTTATTATTATTATTAACATAACCCATGCTCATTTAGAATTTTGTATTTCTTTACTGTTAGTCCATAGTAAGTGTCGATGTCAACCCCTCGTCACTACTTTTTCGAGGTTAGACTTGATACTTACTGGGTACATGTTGTTTATGTACACACGCTACACTTCTGCACTAACCGTGCAGGATCTGAGGCAGGTGCATCTGGCGGTCATACCGGCGCGCATCCCCGATACCTTGAGGCCTAGTGGTGAGCTGCTTCCTGAGCCGTTCTGCAAAACTTAGAGCATTTCTTTTGTACCTATTTTCTGTCTATGTTATTTCAGACAGTAGTTAGAGTTTTGTATATTTTATTAATGCTCATACACTTGTAACACCAGGTCTTGGCATACACTCTAGTAGACTTTATGGTTTTGGAATATTTATATATCTATGATTGCACTCAGTTGCTTTCGTTTTATTTATTAAATCTTCTACTTCTTAAATCTCTTAATAAATGAAATTTAATTACTTGGAAACATATTAAATGGATTAATCACATAGTTAGTTCACCGTTGGCTTGCCTAGCGGCGACGTTGGGCGCCATCACGGCCTATAGGAGAAATTGGGTCGTGACAACATGGTATCAGAACACTAGGTTCACGTAGGTCTCACAAGTTATGACCAGGCCTAATATAGTCTTATGAATCAGTGCGGAGATGCCCGTACTTATCTTCGAGAGGCTGTAGGGTGCTAGGAAACTACTCTTTTCTCTATCTCCTATCGTGTAGTTGATGTTGTGCTAAGTATCATTCTCTTATTCTCTCACAGATAGTGAGAACGCGCGCGGTAGATGTACCTGATCATGGAGGAGCTGCTTCCCTATTGCTAGAGGTCGAGGCAGAGGCCGGGAGAGGGATACAGCTCGTGGTAAAGGACGAGGGCGTCCCAGTGTTGTTCCAGTCATGCCACCAGAGGATCCAGTAGAGGATCCTATTATTGAAGAGCAGGGCGAGGTGTCTGAAGCAAAGCCAGCCCCGGTGGATTTCATGTCCGCACCGAGATTCCAGGAAGTCATGGGCCATATGCTGTGGTTCATGGATTCTATGACTCAGGCTGGTTTATTTCCAGCAGACCCAGCCACATTTTAGGTGGGAGTGGGAGCACAGACCCCTACCGCTCAGGCTCCAGGGCATGAAACTGCCGTCTATCAGATCCCGAGCGCACTACCCATGGGCGGAGCCCAGGAAGTTACAGAAGCTATACCTGAGCCCAGACCAGCTGCGATCTGCAATCCGCATAAGCTATTGGACCGATGGACCAGGCTACACCCTCCTGTCTTTAGAGGTGAGCGACATGAGGAACCCCAGGACATTATTGATCGGTGCAGGGACAGACTGCACAACATGAGGATATTGGAGTCCCATGGGGTGGATTTTACTATTTTCCAGCTGGAGGGTAGGGCCCGTAGGTGGTGGTAGTCATATCTTCTCGGCAGACCAACAGGTTCTCCTCCTATGACTTGGGATCAGTTCACACGCCTCTTTTTGGACAGGTATATTCCACCCTCTCCGAGGGAAGAGTTGCGATTTCAGTTCAAGCAGCTCCAGTAGGGTCAGATGTCTGTGACCGACTATGAGGCGAGGTTCTCTGAGTTGTCTCGCCATGCACTTATGATACTTCCTACCGATGGAGAGAGAGTGTTGAGATTTGTTGCCCGTTTGTACTCTGGCATCCAGGCCACCATGGCACGAGAGGTGGAGATGGGTACTTCTTACGGGCTAGTTGTGGAATAGCTCAGAGAATCGAGGGTGTCCGTCAGCGGAGTTGAGAGCAGGCGACGAGGGATAAGCGGTTTTGATATTCTGGAGAGTTCAGTGGTGCCCCGGCTGGGGGAAGGGGTCAGTCTAGCAGGCCCACAAATCCAGTATCGCCGCCTCCTCAGGATGCTCCAGTGTGACCTTATTTTAGCACCATGTAGAGAGTTCTTACCGCCCACTAGCTATTCAGAGATCCTCCAGTAGGTATTCATGACATCAGGGTCAGACTTCAGGTCAGCAGCCCAACGTACCGAGAGGTTGTTTCGAGTGCGGGGACCTTAGTCATGTGCGGAGGTTCTACCCCAGGCTTTGGGGAAAGGCAGTGCAGCAGGGTCAATAACCTATGATTCCAGCACCAGTTACCCCACCAGTCATCCGACCACCCAGAGGCGAAGGGCAGGTGGGTATGGGCCGTCCTAGAGGTGGAGGCTAGATTCTATGCCTTCCCAGCCAGACCAGATGTAGTAGCCTCAGATACCGTGATCACAGAAATTATTTCTATCGGCGGTTGGAATGCCTCGGTACTATTTGATCTAGGGTCTACATATTTATATGTTTCATCTCTGTTTGCTCATTTCCTGGGAGTTCCTCACGAGTCCTTGGGTACTCATGTTTATGTGTCCACACCAGTGGGCGATTCTGTTGTCGTGTATCGAATCTATCAGTCCTGCATTGTTACTTTCTGTGGTGATGAGACCCGAGCGGATCTTCTGTTGCTCGATATGACCAACTTTGAGGTAATACTAGGCATGGATTGGTTGTAAGGATTCGTCTGTCAGTACATCCAATCGGGTTATCTCCTTTCTGAAGGCTCGACACATGGTCGAGAAGGGTTGTTTGGCTTATCTAGCTTATGTTCGAGATACTACTGCAGAGACTCCGATGATTGATTTAGTACATGTGGTCTGGGAGTTCTCCGATGTGTTTCCTTCTGATCTACCAGGCATGCCACTTGATCGTGATATTGATTTCTGCATTGATTTGGCTCTAGGTACCAAGCCTATCTCTATTCCACCTTACTGCATGACTCCGACAGAGTTAAAGGAATTGAAGGAACAACTCTAGGAGTTGCTAGCAAAGGGGTTCGTCAGACCGATTGTGTTGCTTTGGGGTGCACCAATATTATTTGTGAAGAAGAAAGATGGGAATATGCGGATGTGCATTGATTACCGCCAGTTGAACAAAGTTACCATTAAGAACAAGTACCCGTTGTCGCGTAGATGATTTGTTTGACTAGTTGAATGGTGCTAGGGTGTTCTCTAAGATCGACTTGAGATCGGGGTACCATCAGCTGATGATTCGGGATTCTGATGTTCCGAAGACGGCTTTTCGGACTAGATATGGCCATTATGAGTTTCTAGTGATGTCCTTCGATTTGACTAAGGCCCCGGCGACATTTATGAATTTGATGAACCGGGTGTTCATGCCATATATTGATTCGTTTGTCATTGCCTTCATTGATGACATTTTGATCTGCTCGCGTAGCATGGAGGAGCATGAGCAACATTTGAGAGTGGTGCTTTAGACCTTGCAGGAACAAAAGCTCTATGCTAAGTTCTCCAAGTGTGAGTTCTAGTTAGATTTTGTGGCATTCTTGGGACATGTAGTATCAGGTGAGGGTATTAAGGTAGATCCCAAGAAGTTTGAGGATGTCCAGAGTTGGCCTCACCCTACCACAGCGACTGAGATCAGGAGCTTCCTGGGGTTAGAAGGTTATTATCGTCGGTTTGTGGAGGGATTTTCATCTATTGCATCACCTTTGACTAGATTGACCCAGAAGGGTGCTCTGTTTCGATGGTCCGGTGAGTGTGAGGCTAGCTATCTAAAGCTCAAGACCGCATTCACTTCTGCACCAGTGTTAGTGTTTCCTTCCTGTTTAGGGATGTACACTGTGTATTTTGACGCTTAACACGTTAGTTTGGGTTGTGTATTGATGCAGGAGGGGTGAGTTATTGCATATGCTTCATGTCAGCTGAAGCTCCACGAGAAGAGTTACCTTGTACATGATTTGGAGTTGGCTGCGATTGTTTATGCACTTAAGATCTAGAGGCGTTATGTTTATAAGGTGTCCTATGAGGTTTACACCGATCATCGCAGCTTGCAACATTTGTTGAAGCAGAGGGATCTCAATTTGAGGAAGCGCAGGTGGCTCGAGTTCCTAAAAGATTATGATATTACCATCCTTTATCATCGGTGCAAGGCAGATGTAGTTGCAGATGCCTTGAGCAGAAAGGTGGAGAGTATGGGTAGTTTGACATTCATTCAGCAGAGAAGAGGCCACTAGTTTTGGACTTTCAGTCCTTGGTTAACAGATTTGTGAGATTGGATATTTTAGAGCCCAGTAAAGTTCTTGCATGCGTTGTTGCCCAGTCTTCACTATTCGAGCAAATCAAGGCTCGCCAGTTTGATGATCCGCACTTGTTGATTCTCAGAGAGACGGTTCTACAGGGTGGTGCCAAGGAGGTTACCATCGGTAAGGATGGTGTTCTGTGACTCCAGTATCGCCTATGTGTTCCTAATGTTGATGGATTGAGGGAGAATATCCTAGAGGAGTCACACAGTTCTCGGTATTCTATTCATCCAGGTGCTACAAAGATGTATCGTGACCTGAGGCAACATTATTGGTGGCGGCGAATAAAGAAGGACATAGTTGAGTATGTAGCGAGGTACCTTAATTGCCAGCAAGTTAAGTATGAGCATCAGAGGCCAGGTGGCCTACTTCAGCAGATGACTATACCTGAGTGGAAATGGGAGCGCATTACTATGGACTTCATAGTTGGGTTTCCGCGGACCTTGCGGAAGTTTGATGCAGTTTGGGTGATTGTCGACAGGTTGACCAAGTCAGCACACTTCATTCCAGTTGTTACCACGTATTCTTTAGAGAGGTTGGCTTAGATTTACATTCAGGAGCTTGCCGGTTGCACGATGTGCCTGTCTCCATTATATTAGATAGAGGCCCTCAGTTTACTTCGCATTTCTGGAGGGAAGTACAGAGTGAGTTGGGGACTTGGGTAGAGCTCAGCATAGCCTTTCATCCGCAGATCGACGGGTAGCGGAGCGGACAATTCAGATCTTGGAGGATATGCTCAGAGCATGTGTGATTGGCTTCGGAGTGCAGTGGGATCGATTCTTGCCTTTGGTCGAGTTTGCTTACAACAACAGTTATCAGTCCAGCATCGAGATGGCTGGCGATATCGTTCACCCATCGGATGGTTTGATCCCGGTGAGGCTATGTTATACGATACTAATTTAGTGAAGGATGCCTTGGAAGAGGTAAAGTTGATTCAGGAGCGGCTTCGCACAACATAGTCTAGACAGAAGAGTTACACAGACTAGAAGGCGCTTGATTTATCATTTATGGTAGGCAAGAAGGTCTCTTGAAGGTCTCACCGATGAATGGAATCACGAGGTTCGGGAAGAAGGGCAAGTTGAGCCCAAGGTTTATAGGTCCATTTGAAGTGTTGAGACGAGTTGGGGAGGTTGCTTATGAGCTTGCTTTGCCTCCCAGTCTATCAGGAGTTCATCCGATTTTTCATGTGTCTATGCTCCGGAGGTATCATGCCGACAGGTTACATGTGTTAGACTTCAGCACGGTTCAGCTAGATGAGAGCTTGGGCTATGAGGAGGAGCAAATTGCCATTGTTGACAGGCAGGTTCGCCAGTTGAGGTCCAAGAAGAGTTTTGCAGTAAAAGTTCAGTGGAGTGGCCAACAAGTCGAGGAGGTGACTTGGGAGGCCGAGGAGGACATGCGGAGCAGATATCCACACTTATTCAGCACTCCAGGTATGATTCTAGACCCATTCGAGGACAAACGTTTGTTTAAAAGGTGGAGAATGTAACGACCCGACCGGTCATTTTGCTTTCTAGATCCCCCTACCCCTAAATAAGACTTCTCGTATGTGCTTTTACTATTTTATGACTTGGGGGGATGGTTAGTTTGGGATTTGGAAGGGTTCGGGTTGAAATCGGAACACTTGGTTCCTTAAGGTTGGCTAAAAAAGGCTAAGTTCAACTTGAGTCAACATTTTAAGTAAACGACCTCGGAACTGGTATTTGACGGTTCCAGTAGGTTCATATGATGATTTTGGACTTAGGCGTATGTTCGGATCGGGTTTTGGATGACCCGGGAGCATTTCAGTGCTTAATATTGGAAGTTGGCACATTGAAGGTTTTAAAGTCCTTTAAATTTTGTTTGAAGTAGGATTTGGTATTATCGAGGTCCAATTGAGATTCCGAGCCTGAGAATAGTTCCGTATGGTGATTAAAGACTTGCACGCAAAATATGGAGTCATTCCGAATAGTTTAAGTATGATTCGGCGCGTTCGGAGTAAGTTGGAAGAACTTGAAGTTCATAAGTTGATTTTATTGGTTTTGGTGTATGATTCTTAGTTTTAATGTTGTTATCTGTGTTCCGAGGGTGCGAGCGAGTCCGTTTTTTATGATTTCAAACTTGTTGGTACGTTTGGGCTGGGCCTCGGGGGCCCTATATGCCATTCTACCGATGCACGGAAGTCATTTGGCCTTAGTTGGATAGCTGAAGCACCCAGTTTTTGGTGCAATCACACCTGCGGAGGGCTAGCCGCAAGTGCGAGTTCGCAAAAGCGAGCCAGCAGTCGTGGAAGCGGCCCAACATAGGCAGCCCAGAAATCGCAGATGCGGACGCGTGGGAGCAGATGCGCAACCGCAGAAGCGGTCAAGGCACCATAGAAGCGAGGATGGCCGCAGATGCGGCTCGAGCACCGCAGGAGCGGGCTCGCAGAAGTGAGCCATTCTTTCGTAGATGCGGACTTAGGCAAGCCAAGAGAGGACCGCATCTGCGATGAACCTTCAGCAGATGAGGCCCAGGGACTGCAGATGCAAAAGTCCTTGAAGTTTATGGTAATTTTAGGTTCATTTATTTCACTTCTTGGGGCGATTTTGGAGATTCCTAGATAGATATTTCCACTTAGCTATTGGAATTAAATAATTTCTATCCAATGTAAGTTAAATTCATAGATTATGAGTAGAATTAACATGAAAATTCGTAAAAATTATGGGTTTAGATGAATAACCCTAGGTTTTGATAAAAATGAGATTTACCCACGAAAATGGTTATGGGATTGAGTGAAAATTATATATTTGAGTTCGTGAGGTTATGGGTAACAACTTTCTTCAAAAAATTTCGGAATCCGGGCGCGTGAGCCCGGGGGTGAATTTTAAGAATCTTTTAATTTGGGTTGGGTAATTACTCTAATAGCTAAATCATTTACTTTTGAGCGTATATTGATTAGTTTATACAACATTTGACTGGTTTCGGATTGATCGGCACCGAGTTAAGGCTTTAGGGTGAATTTGAGGTCGGAAAGCGAGCTTTGAGACAAGGTAAATCTCTTGCCTAACTTTGTAAGAGGGAATTTACCCCATAAGTAATTTAAATTGCTATTTACTTCTAATTGTGGGGGGTTATGTACGCATGAGGTGATGAGGATCCATGCGTAGCTACTAATTATGCTTGTGTCTGGGTAGTTTAGAACCCGAATCATGAAATACTTGTAATGTTTGCACCTTACTTGCTAATTAAAGCACCTAAATTATATTGGAACTTGTTAAAGGAATTGAAAAAGACCGAATTTTATTTACTTGAGTTTTGGCGGGTTACTTGACCGTTAATAAAAATTGTGTTTCGTTGTACATTAGCTTTGAGTACGTTAGTTATGTACTCCCGCTACACTCCTGCTCTAACCGTGTAGGATCTGAGGCAGGTGCATCTGGCGGTCACACCGGCGCGCATCCCCGATACCCTGAGGCTTAGTGGTGAGCTACTTCCTGAGCCGTTCTGCAGCACCTAGTGCCTTTCTTTTGTACTTATTTTTCATCTATGTTATTTCATACAGTAGTTAGAGTTTTGTATATTCTAGTAGTGCTCATACATTTGTGACACCAGGTCTTGGCACACACTCTAGTAGACTTTACATTTTTGAAATATTTATATATCTATGATTGCACTCAGTTGCTTTCGTTTTATTTATTAAATATTCTACTTCTTAAATCTCTTAATAAGTGGAATTTAATTACTTGAAAACCTATTAAAAAGGGGTAATCACGTAGTTAGTTTACTGTTGGCTTGCCTAGCGGCGACGTTGGGCGCCATCACTGCCTATAGGAGAAATTGTGTCGTGACAAAAAGAGATAATAAAAGAAAACAGACACCATAATCGATCGTATTAAAGAATCATTCAAACTTCAAGCCCTAGATTTTCAAATATAAATCTGTGCTTTTTTGTCTTTCTTTTTTTCCTCGTTTCTGTTTCTCAGCTAGGAAGAATATTAGTAGTATGTAACGTAAAGAGAGATTCCGCAGCATTCACTTATAGGATCGTGTTAGCTATTTTTCCTACTCAACCGTACCATAAAGACATGTCGGTTACTACTACTTTCTGTGATCTTTCACTTTCTGTAATTTCTGCCATATATATGGATGAATATTAGGTGTATATTTTGGAGTTTTATGCATGTATATGTCGGGATAAGCTGATTAATCTTGGTTTGTTGTGTCTAATGATGCATGATTAGATTATCCCGAGTCAGATTGAGCCATTAACAGAAGAACAATTTGTGGGGATTTGTGGGTTACAACAATCAACACAAAAAGCTGAGGATGCCCTTTCACAAGGGATGGAAGCTCTGAATCAGTCTCTTTCAGACACAATTGTCTCTGATGTATTGGCTAATTTCTCTCACAACACGGCTAACTACATGGGCCAAATGGCCCTTTCCATCAACAAACTTTCCACTCTTGAAGGTTTTGTATTTGGCCCTTTCCATCAACAAACTTTCCACTCTTGAAGGTTTTGTACGACATGTATGTCACAACTTACATTTAATAAATTTAATTTATAATATTGGTAGTGTAAAAAGCTTTTTACACTATCAGGTTACCTAAAATAATTACAGATAACTGCCAATGTTTAATGAAACTAGTCACTTGAAAAATAAGATAGACAATCTTCTAGAACAGATTAAATTAAATTATATTACATGGATAATCTTTATATTGTCAGTGTTAATATGTTAAAACCTCTTATTATATATGTTTATCCAAAAAATGAGTGTTTACCCAAAAAAAAGTAACAATTGAATTTATACGCGGTTAAAGGATATGTTATTTAATTTAATATGAATGAACTATTAACAATAAATAATGGAATTAAAGGAAATCATAGCGATCAAACCAAAAGTAATGGATGAATAAATCTAGCTTTGCAATGGACGTCTGGAAATCGGTTCTGATTCAGCCCTCTGAACGAGCTCGGTTACAACTTAATAAGCAAGCAGCTGAAGAACACTTTGAATAATAGCTAAAGGACAAATATTAGCATTATTGCTTTGATATACGTGTCAATAATGGTTCTTAAAATATAAAAGTTCTCTCCTTTATATAGTAGGGGAGTTTCACTCCTAGTACAAGTCTAAGTAAGGTAAAGATCTTTGGCTTCGAGTAAACATTATTATGCACTTGATACCGGGAGAGATTTGCGCTGAAATATCCGGTGGTGGGCGAATATTTTGGCCCCCTATTTGTTCTGTCTAACTGCCTTTCTCTTAGCCCTCGGTTCTTCACTTTGTTCGAGTTCAATGCTTGACAATGTCTGGTCTTAGGCGCACTATTTCTCTTCCCCGGGTTCTGGTTTGTGAAAGCCCTAGGCACTACCCGAAGTCATATCGGGTTGCATTGTCCTCTCGTGTCTTTACCGAAAAATTAGGGGTAACCTTTATCCCCGATTTTACCCGCACATAGATAGTCCCCTCACTTTTTGGAGAGCAGATTTATAGAAATGACGAGAAGTGACACATTAACCCCAGTTTCTTCCTCCGTACACTACAATCGGATCAATGAGTTAGTGAAATGCTCCATTAATCATGTCGTTCTGACTTTGGACACGTGTCAGCTGCCGGTTGACCATCCTCGAATGCAACGCATCACGTATTAACTATTTCCCTACTATAAAAGCTTCGGTTCACTTTTTTCACCTTTTTACTTTCCGATTCCAAATCTTCTTAAGTTACCCCCAAACTTTTTACTTGCTCATAATTCCTTAAAATCTTCATATATTGTTCTTCACATTTTCATTTCTTCATCCCCAATCTTCAAATCTTCATATTTCATCTTTGAATCTTCAAGTTTGACCTTCAAATCTTCATACCCATCTTCAAGCCTTCATATCCTCCTTCAAACCTTCTTATTCCCAGATACTGATGGCAAAACCTCGAAGTCTGTGCCTCAAAATACCACTCCTTCAACTTTTACCATGGACGCTGATGTCGAAGCGACCCTCCCGGTAGCATCCCCAAAACCTTCCCTCAAGGAATTTATTCTCGGGGGCTGTTCCATAGATAATAATTTTAAAGTAGAGAAGGTCTCAAAACAAGGGGATCGTGGTGAGAAGGTGTAGAGGTATATCTGCTACATCATCGAAGACACGTTCCCGAGAGTTCGGGAGGACTGCAAGTGGGAAGTCTATAAAGTAGTCATCTCCGATCCCGATGAAGACATCACCACGCACGTGGAGGGGTACATAAGCGTTTATACGTAACCCTTCACGCTTGGCCTGATGGATATGATAGTCCTTGATTTCTACAAAAGGTACGAAGTTTGCCTCGGGCAGATCCACCCAACATTTTGGAGGATCGTGATAATCCTTCGTCACTTTGTCAACAACAAGGAGGAGCCCCAGTTCACTATCGACCATCTGCTCCGCATCTACGGCCCCCGAATGCGAAACGTCACGTATTAACTATTTCCCTACTATAAAAGCTTCGGTTCACTTTTTTCACCTTTTTACTTTCCGATTCCAAATCTTCTTAAGTTACCCCCAAACTTTTTACTTGCTCATAATTCCTTAAAATCTTCATATATTGTTCTTCACATTTTCATTTCTTCATCCCCAATCTTCAAATCTTCATATTTCGTCTTTGAATCTTCAAGTTTGACCTTCAAATCTTCATACCCATCTTCAAGCCTTCATATCCTCCTTCAAACCTTCTTATTCCCAGATACTGATGGCAAAACCTTGAAGTTTGTGCCTCAAAATACCGCTCCTTCAACTTTTACCATGGACGCTGATGTCGAAGCGACCCTCCCGGTAGCATCCCCAAAACCTTCCCTCAAGGAATTTATTCTCGGGGGCTGTTCCATAGATAATGATTTTAAAGTAGAGAAGGTCTCAAAACAAGGGGATCGTGGTGAGGAGGTGTAGAGGTATATCTGCTACATCACCGAAGACACGTTCCCGATAGTTCTGGAGGACTGCAAGTGGGAAGAAAATAAAGTAGTCATCTCCGATCCCGATGAAGACATCACCACGCACGTGGAGGGGTACATAAGCGTTTATACGTAACCCTTCACGCTTGGCCCGATGGATATGATAGTCTTTGATTTCTACAAAAGGTACGAAGTTTGCCTCGGGCAGATCCACCCAACATTTTGGAGGATCGTGATAATCCTTCGTCACTTTGTCAACAACAAGGAGGAGCCCCAGTTCACTATCGACCATCTGCTCTGCATCTACGGCCCCCGAATGCGAAACGTCACGTATTAACTATTTCCCTACTATAAAATCTTCGGTTCACTTTTTTCACCTTTTTACTTTCCGATTCCAAATCTTCTTAAGTTACCCCCAAACTTTTTACTTGCTCATAATTCCTTAAAATCTTCATATATTGTTCTTCACATTTTCATTTCTTCATCCCCAATCTTCAAATCTTCATATTTCATCTTTGAATCTTCAAGTTTGACCTTCAAATCTTCATACCCATCTTCAAGCCTTCATATCCTCCTTCAAACCTTCTTATTCCCAGATACTGATGGCAAAACCTCGAAGTCTGTGCCTCAAAATACCGCTCCTTCAACTTTTACCATGGACGCAGATGTCGGAGCGACCCTCCCGGTAGCATCCCCAAAACCTTCCCTCAAGGAATTTATTCTCTGGGGCTGTTCCATAGATAATGATTTTAAAGTAGAGAAGGTCTCAAAACAAGGGGATCGTGGTGAGGAGGTGTAGAGGTATATCTGCTACATCACCGAAGACACGTTCCCGACAGTTCGGGAGGACTGCAAGTGGGAAGGAAATAAAGTAGTCATCTCTGATCCCGATGAAGATATCACCACGCACGTGGAGGGGTACATAAGCGTTTATACGTAACCCTTCACGCTTGGCCCGATGGATATGATAGTCCTTGATTTCTACAAAAGGTACGAAGTTTGCCTCGGGCAGATCCACCCAACATTTTGGAGGATCGTGATAATCCTTCGTCACTTTGTCAACAACAAGGAGGAGCCCCAGTTCACTATCGACCATCTGCTCCGCATCTACGGCCCCCGAATGCGAAACATCACGTATTAACTATTTCCCTACTATAAAAGCTTCGGTTCACTTTTTTCACCTTTTTACTTTCCGATTCCAAATCTTCTTAAGTTACCCCGAACTTTTCACTTGCTCATAATTCTTTAAAATCTTCATATATTGTTCTTCACATTTTCATTTCTTCATCCCCAATCTTCAAATCTTCATATTTCTTATTTGAATCTTCAAGTTTGACCTTCAAATATTCATACCCATCTTCAAACCTTCATATCCGCCTTCAAACCTTCTTATTCCCAGATATCGATGGCAAAAACCTCGAAGTTTGTGCCTCAAAATTTCGCTCCTTCAACTTTTACCATGGACGCTGATGTCGAAGAGATCCTCCCATTAGCAGCCCCGAAAAGATCATGGTGAGAAGGTGTGGAGGTATATCTACTCCATCATCGAAGACACGTTCCCGACAGTTCAGGAGGACTGCAAGTGGGAAGGCAAGGAAGTAGTAATCCCCGGTCCCGATGAAGACATCACCACGCACGTGGAGGGGTACATAAGCGTTTATACGTAACCCTTCACGCTTGGCCCGCTGGATATGATAGTCCTTGATTTCTGCAAAAGGTACGAGGTCTGCCTCAGGCAGACCCACCCATCATTTTGGTGGATCGTGATCCTCTTTCATCACTTTTTCAATGACACGGAGGAGCCCCGGTTCACTATCGACCATCTGCTCTGCATCTACGTCCCTCGAATCCTCCGAGGGGGGTTAATCAAGCTTGACCGTCGGACAAAGATGGCTCCCTTCTCGAGCATTGACGAAGATAGGGATCGAGGCTGGCAGGGGAGATTCATTCGGGTGAAGACCAATGATCTCATCCCCTCCAAGTTCCTGTCATTCCCTGAGAAGTGGAACCTAACACGTAAGTTCATCTCTACTTAAGTTGTTAAAATAATCCTTTGAATTTAGTCTTTTTTTCTCATTGCATGGCTTTCCTGTTGTACAGCGGTCGCCCGAGTCCCCAATGCATTCCCCCATTTCAAGGAGTAGGTCGAGGTGATCTGAAAACAATTATCATACTCCGAACGCGAGTGGCGCAAACTTTCAATGGGAAAATGGGAGGCCCGTTCCCATGGTGAGTATTCTTCTTCTACTGATTGAATTTCCCTTTCATTTCACTGTCATTTTGGGTAAATTTCATTCTTTGTTTCACAGGTTTACCCAAGACTACTGAGCTTCGAGCAGTGGATGAGAATGCGGTCTCGTCCTTATCTGCAACCTTCGCCTGGGGACAGCCTGTCGCCGAGGCCGTTGTGAAGAAGGAGGAGAAAAAGAGAAGAAAAAGTTCTTCTGACCCCTCGGACGCTCCCGCCAAGGCCAAGAAAAAAATGGTTACGGTTAGGGTCCGAAAGAGTACCAAAAAGAGTACTCGGGCTAGGGTACCAGACCCTGATTCTCTTTTTCGGCTCAGAAGATGACGACATAGAGTTTGTCGTCCATGAGTCAGCCGTCATCTCAGAAGAATGGGCAGCACCGGAGGGAGGTGACTATAAGGCCGAACCCTCTTTAGTTCGGGAGCAGAAAAGCTTGTGGCTACAGCCTCTCGAGAAGATACTCTGGTACCGAATGAAGTCGTCAATGTCATCGACTTTTCGTAGTCTCCTTCTCACACAGAGTCTCTTTTTGATGAGGCCCGATGTGTTAGAGAAACGGTGACCGAGGAGTCACGGGCCACGGATGAGGCCCTCAACCTATTTTCGAAGATACGGATGTAGGTGCGCTAGAGGACTTCTCCGGCTTTGGCCACCTGGAGATCCCAAGAAAGGACGTGCTGCCGGGGTTAGATAGGCTGAGCTCAAGACCAAAGCTTGTGAAGCAGTTCCCCACCTTGAGCGTGGATCCCGACCATAAGAGGATGATCGTGTTTACGATACCGGCAGATACAGGGTGATATTCGAGCCGGTTGGCGTGGCCGGCTAGCTTCGTTGCTTGGTAACCGAAGAGGACCAAGTGAAGATGAACTAAGTGGACATGCCTAGCCTTTTCAATGAGGCACAATAGGCACTGATCATGGTATGTTCCCCTTTCCTTATATCTTTCAAGAGTTCATTTTGCCTTAGCATATTTTAATGATTCCAACATTTATATTCCTCAGGCCTCAGTGCTTCATCATGAGAGCTTCTACCGGTCTCGGATAGAGGTTGATCATATTGATTTTAAGATCAAGGAACATATCCGGTAGAAGGATATTTACAAAGCTCTTAGTGAGTAAAAAGACGAGGTCCTCAAGGACCACTCCTCCTCCAAGACGAGCTGGAAAAAGCTCAGAAGGAGGACTCTAAGGTGAAATGGGAACATGACCTTTTGGTCAAAAAGGTAAGAGTGTTTGAGATTAATAACGAGAGGCTAAGTGCAACTGCTAACGCCATAACCTCGCAGGTCCAAGAGAAGATAGACCTGATCGACCAGCTTAGGGCCGAAATGACTGAGGTCAAAGCCTTAGCCGAGGAGTTGAGGAGCAAAATGGATCTCATGGCCTCGGAGCGAGATGCCACCAAAGAGGATTGGGCATTGACCAAGGATCAGCTTCGGGTGATGAAGGATAAAGCCGACAAATGGTCTCGGCTAAATGATCAGCTCCGAGCTCAACTAGATTCGACCGTCACGTAAAGTGATTCTCTTGGCCATGAATACAATGCACTGAAGTCCATGTTGGATGCCACTTCGAATGAGGCCTCCGAAGTTCGGGACATGTTGGCCCAGTATATGAATGATGTGGAGGTAGTCAAGGCCCGTGTGATAACAAAGGCTGAGTATGTGAAGTGGTTGTCCCAGAGGGAGACCCTTGAGGAGATACATGCCCGGGGTTTTGAACTAGCGGCCGAGATCAGAGAGGCTAAGAGGCCGAGGCCAAAGAGAGATACCAGCCCGAGGGTTCGAGCAGCGAGTCGGGCTCCGACCGGGATTAGGCAGGAAATGCCTTAGTTTGTTTTTGTTTTTTCATTGTAGCTACATATTTTTGTATTCTAGGGTCATTTTACGGTGCCTTTGTAAATACCTTTATGTATATAAAAATTTTCTATTCAGATATACATTGTGTCATTTATTTTTCAGTATTTGCTTATGTTCAATGCTTCTAACTAGTGTTTTAGTCTTTAAAACATGTCATCGATTCCTTAGCATAGAATTTGACATAACTTAGACTGTTCGTTCCCCCAAAGCCCGGATGAGGCCTGTGTTAAGTAACAATTCGGAGTTGCTTTCACTTCGGAAGATTCGATAAAAAATGGAGTCTTTGTTAAAATATTTTAAAGTTTTAACCGGACACGATTATTCTTTGCCGAAGTTGGCTATTTTCATGGTCAGGTCTGAAGTAAGTTTTCATAGATTAAAAAACGTGTAAGGACCTTACTTTTCATGTACGAACTCGGATATCTCCAAGCCTTTTAAGTTGACCGTAGCCTTTCTTTTTTTGGGACCTGCCTAATAGGCTTGTTGCCTTCGGGGTTTGATAGCCCGAATTCCCCGATCTTATTGTCGGGTAGCAGTCCCCGGTTTGGGGAGGCCCGTAGGCTTAAGGGTTTTGAACCCAATATTTACTCTAAGTAAATTAACGGTAATGTCGCTGGTGTAAATGTGAACTGATTAAACATAGAAGGCAAACTACTTTATTACTTTGACTGTAGAGTACATAACCGAAGGTACAAAATGTTTCTGTCATGGAGAGAATGAGTTACACGGACACAGTTCGTTTGATCATTTAACCCTTACAATTAATTTTAATATTCAAGCCTTGGATTTTAATATCGAATAAAAAATGCCTTCTAAATTTCCAAACTCAGGATCTTGACTTAGGGTGTGATGGCCCCCTAGTGTTTGAGACTGAACTTGTGAGGGCTCGAATACTATTGGTCTAATACGGGTGGTCTGCAGTCCCGGCCTCAAGACAATCTTCAAAACTAGGGTAGCACATTTTACTGTTTCCTCGTTAAAAACTTTTCCATAAAACTTTGGGAAAAAATCGGTCCAAGGGAAAAAGAGTACAACACGTGCTTTTAGACCTAATCCTCAGATTTGACCTCGACCGAGTACCTGCAAAGGTTAGTTCAAATAGTAATAAACTACAAAGGAAATTGTGTTCGTAACTTAGCAGTAGTACCACTTTAGGTGTGCCACATTCTAGTTGTTGGGTAGTTGTACCCCATTCCTGGACTCGAGCTTGTATGAGCCTTTCCCGATTATACCGGTGACTTTGTACGGTCCTTTCCCATTCGGGACTAGTTTTCCATCATTTAGATTCTTGGTATGCAGTGTAAATTTCCTCAATACCAAGTCCCCGACTTAGAAGTGTTGAAGGTTTGCCCTTCGCTTGTAGTATCTCCCCATTCGTTGCTTTTGGGCCGCTTACCGAACTAGGGCGGCTTCTCGCCTTTCATCTTCTAAATTTAAGCTCGTGGCCATGGCCTCGTCATTTGACGTCTCCGTAGCGTATGGGAATGTTAGGCTCGGTTCTCCTACCTTTACCAAAATCAGGGATTTCACGTCATAGACTAAAGAAAATGGTGTTTCACTGGTGCTGGACTTCGAAGTCGTTCGATATGCCCATAAGACCTCGGGAAAAAAATTCTTTCTGTTTCCCTTTTGAGCAGGTCAATTTCTTCTTCAGGTTCTGGAGTATAGTTTTATTTGTTGATTCCGCTTGACCGTTCCTGCTTGGGTGGTAGGGAGTCGATAAAATCTTTTTGATTTTGTGCTCTTCAAAAAACTTACTAACCTTGCCACCAATGAGCTTCCTCTTGTTGTCGCAAGTGATCTCGGTCGGTATCCCTAACCGGCACATTATATGATCCAAGATAAAGTCAATGACCTTTTTTTCCCAAACCTTCTCGAATACCTGTGCTTCTACCCACTTGAAAAAATAATCGATCATAAGTAATATGTATTGGGCTTTGCCGGGTACCCATGGCAAGGGACCGACGATGTCCATCCTTTATTTCATGAACGACCAGGGGGACAGGACCGGCTGAAGCATCTCCCCCGGTTGGTAAATCATCGGGGCGTGCCTCTAGCATTCGTTACACTTTTGAACGAAGTCTTTTGCATCTTTTTCCATCTCATTCCAGTAATAATCGGCTCTGATCAATTTCCGAACCAAGGATTCCGCTCCCAAATGGTTTCCACAAGTACCCTCGTGTACTTCCCTCATCACGCAGTCAGTATCCCCCGGGCCCAAGCACCTTGCTAACGACACAAAAAATGATGTTCGATGTAATTTTCCACTAACCAAGCAAAACCTGACAGCCTTAATATGTAGGGCCCTCGATTCCTTGTGATCTGACGATAATTTCCCATTCTAAAGGTAGTCTATGTATTTGTTTCTCCAATCCCAAGTCAAGCTTGTTGAGTTTACCTCGGCGTGACCTTTCTCTATCATTGAGTTCATCAATTGCACTACTGCTCCGGAATTGAATTCGTTGGAGTCGACTGATGACCCTAGATTAGACAATATATCGGCCTCGTTATTTTGATCGTGAGGTACATGCGGTAGAGTCCATTTCTTGAATTGTTGTAAGGTCACTTGCAACTTATCCAAGTGTCTCCGCATCCGGTCCTTTTTTACTTCAAACGTCCCGTTCACTTGGTTAACGACGAGAAGGGAGTCACACATAGGTTCGATCACCTTAGCCCCTAGGATCTTAGCCAGTTTTAGACCTACAATCATATCCTCATATTCGGCTTCGTTGTTAGTCAACTTCACATCTCTAATAGATTGCCTTATTACGTTACCCGTAGGTGGTTTTAATACGATTCCCAACCCGAACCCCTTCACGTTAGAAGAACCGTCCATGGATAGGGTCTAAACCCCCGAGCTAGTCCCCAAGGAGAGCAGTAATTCTTTCTCAACCTCGGGGATCATGGTCGGCGTAATGTCGGCCATGAAGTCTGCTAGAATTTGAGATTTTATAGCATTTCGGAGTTTGTATTCGATATCGTACCTTCTAATCTCTATGGCCCATTTGGCCAGTCGTCCCGAGAGCTCGAGTTTATACATAACATTCCTTAGCGAGTACGAGGTCACGACACATATGGGGTGACACTGAAAGTACGATTTTAATTTCCTATATGCGCTCAATAAGGCAAGTGCTAATTTTTCTAAGTGTGGATACCTTATTTCGGCATCGCCTAGGGTTCTAGTAACATAGTAAATAGGAAACTGCGTACCTTCTTCTTCTCGAACAAGGACACCACTTACCGCTACCTCGAAAACTGCGAAGTAGAGATATACTTGCTCATTCGTGTTCGGGGTGTGCAGCAAAGGAGGGCTCTATAGGTATCGTTCGAGTTCTTCTAAAGCCTGATGACATTTCGGGTTCCAAGATAAGTCGTTCTTTTTCTTTAGTAATGAGAAAAATGGTGGCTCTTGTCGAACAACCTCGAAATAAACCGGCCCAATGTGGTTATTCGCCCGGTCAATCTTTGTACTGCCTTGACGTTGTCAACTATGGTGATATCTTCTATGGATTTTATCTTGTCCGGGTTGATATCTATTCCTCGGTTGGATACCATGAAACCGAGTAGCTTGCATGAGCTGACCCCGAAGGCACACTTCTCTAGATTCAGCTTCATGTTGTATTTGCTTAGTATGTCGAAGGTTTCCTGCAAATGCTTAAAATGGTCCTCTAATCGCATGGACTTACCTAATATATTGTCAATATAATTTTCCTATTTGTTCTTCGAATATTCGATTAACGATGCGTTAATACATGGCAGCGACATTCTTTGTCCCAAACGGCATTACGTTGTCATAGTAGGTGCCAAATTTAGCTATAAAAGAAGTCTTTTCTTGTTCTCTCGGGTCCATCAGAATTTGGTTGTACCCGGAATAGGAATCGAGAAAACTCAGTATCTCGTGCCCGGACATAGCATCGATCTTTCGATCGATGTTAGGCAAAGATACTGAATCCTTTGGACATGCCTTGTTTAGGTCCTTATAATCTACACACATTCTAAGTTTGTTTCCTTTTTTAGGCACGAACACTATGTTAGCTAGCCAATTCGGGTATTTAACTTCCCAAATGGAACCTATTTTCAAAAGCTTAGATCTCTCGTCTTTGATGAATGTGTATTTGATCTGGGACTGCGACCTCCTCTTCTGTTTGATCGGGTGGAATTTTGGATCCAAGCACAACTTGTGAGTGGTTACCTCCGGTGGGATCCCTATCATATCTAAGTTGGTCCAGAAAAAACAATCGGCATTAGCTTTAAGGAAATCAATAAGTTTTTTCCTGAGCTTGGGATTTAACTCCGTACCCAGGTATAACTTTCTATCCGGTAGATACTCGATCAGCATGACCTGCTCCAATTCCTCGATTGTTGATTTAGTGGCACGGTATCATCGGGTGTTATAAAGGATATCGGGACACCGTAATCATCCTCCTCATTTGTTGTGTGCTCCTCATGTTTCCCCAGCCCAGTTAGGGTCGGGACCGCTTATTGTTATTTCGTTTCTTTCTCTTCAACTAGTCCCCTACTTTTTGATGTCGTAACCATAGGTACCAGGATCACTTCCTCGACAGCGAACATCTCCTTTGCGGCTAGTTGTTCCCCATAGACCTGTTTGATTCCGCCCAGAGTGGGAAACTTCAATGCTTGATGTAATTTTGAAGGCACCGCTCTAATGTAGTAGACCCACGGCCTCTCGAATAAGGTGTTGTATCTTATATCCCTCTCGATCACTTAACATTATGTTCCTTGGGTGGTCCCGATAGTGTTTACTGGTAGGGTTATTTTACCCTTCGTCGTATCGCATGCCATGTTGAGCCCGTTCAATATTCATATCGCTGAGTACGATTTGATACAATAATCCCAACTGCTCTACGACCCTCCATCGGATGATGTTGGCCGAGTTACCTGGATCAATTAACACACGTTTAACTCGAGAATTGTTGATAAGTACGGATATTACCAGTACATCGTTGTGAGGTTGGATGATGCCCTCGGCATCCCCGTCGCTAAACGAGATGGACCCTTTCGAGATGTAATATCGGGTGCATTTTTTCCTTGTGATAGAAACTTTGGTGCATTTTATCATTGGCCCTTATGGGACATCCACCCTCCCAATGATGTAATATACAGGCTCCTCCTGCTCAATTTGTTTGTAGGCATCCTCGTTTATGAAATGATTTTTTGCCCACTCACTTAGAAATTCCCGAAGATGCCCTTAGCTGTCAACAATCTTTGGTCCTGTGACCGTGAGTACCATGGTATTTGCACACCAAGTTATGATCCCTCTGTCTGGGATCAGACTGAAGTGTCCTAGGCCATTCTGTCTCCTTGATGCGACCAATGGTCGACACTATACTCGCAGCATCCATATTGAAGTTGCATTCCGATAGTGTCGGTGCTTCCCTACCCCCGAGTGATCTGTCAAAACTGATCTTACTCATCAGACCCTGGTTGTTAGGTCCTTGATAACTTCTCCTGTCGTTCCTGGTTGGGTGGCGACCGGGTCCATTTCCCCTTCTGTCCGAGATATATGACTGAAATCGATCTCGGACCGGCCTTGGCTCCTGGTCCATAATTCTTTTAGATCTGTCACTCACTCTATTGGGGTAGACAGTCCCCGAGGGCCCCCTCAACTGGTCGTCCTCGACTCCGATCTTCGACTGATTCCTGTTATGAATATCGACCCAAGTAGTCATCGGGTTTTCCACCAAGTTTTGCTTCAATTGTTGAGAGGTAATGGAACTTCGGAGGTTGAGCCCTTGAGTGAACGCTTGAAGACCCCAATCATCTATGACCGGGGCAGGTCAATTCGCTCCATCTAGAACCTCGACACGAACTCTCTAAGCATCTCTTGTCTCTTTGCTTGACTTTGAAGAGGTCTGATTTCCTCGTCTCGACTTTGATAGTGCCGGAATGGGATATAACGAAGGCATCTGCAAGTATAGCGAATGAATCAATGGAATTCAGGATTGGGACTTGTGAGTTCGCGTTGACCGGGTCAGTGATTGGGACACTATTAGGATGAAAAGGGGGTACGTCATTGCTTGGTACTACATTATTGTTTTCACCGTGGCGACCTGACTCGACGTCCACATTCAAGTGAGCAGTCTGAGAATTTGACATTTTCAGATTAACTTGAAATCAAACTTCAAAGAGCAAGTGTAAAATAGGGCGTGTTGTGGATATTCGTATTAAATCACCACTATTATCCTTCGTCTCACGGTGGACGCCAAATTATTTAACCAAAAAATAAGTGTTTACCCAAAAAATGAGTAACAATTGAATTTATATGCGGTTAAAAGATATGTGATTTAATTTAACACGAATGAACTATGAACAATAAATAATGGAATTAAAGGAAATCATAGCGATCAAACCAAAAGTAATAGACAAATAAATCTAGCTTTGCAATGGATGTTTGAAAATCGGTTCCGATTCAGCCCTCGAAACGAGCTCGATTATAACAACTTTATTGCGTGTCAATAATAGTCCTTAAAATATAAAAGTTCTCCCCTTTATATAGTAGGGGAGTTTCACACCTAGTACAAGTCTAAGTAAGGTAAAGATTTTTGGCTTCCAATAAACGTTATTACACAGTTGATACCGGGCGAGATTTGTGCCGTAATATCCGGTGGTGGGCGAATATTTCGGCCCCTCATTTGTTCTGTCTAACCGCTTTTTTCTTCGCCCCCAGCTCTTCACTTTGCTCGAGCTCAACGCTTGACCATATCTGGTCTCGGGCGCACCATTCGTCTTCCCCGAGTTCTGGTCTGTGAAAGCACTCGGCACTACCCGAAGTCATATTAGGTTGCATTGTCCTCTCGTTTTTACCAAGAAATCGGGGGTAACTTTTATCCCCGATTTTATCCGTACACAATATACTCACAAAAGAGTGTTTTATTCAAGGTTATATTTTATTTCTTGAGAATAAGAAGAATCTAACGCTAAAATAAATCTCGGTGTATTATGTGTACGCACGCAGTTGAGATAAGATTTTAGATTAAAAGCCTCTTTAGCCAAAGCATTTTTTTCGTCAAAGAAGTATCTATATATCTATATATTTATATTTATATAATACAGGGGCTTAAGAAAGGTGATGTGGCCTTCTATATGATTAGGAAAGTCATTTATCTTTTTTCACATTTTTTTGCTATTTACTTTTTCAGAAAATAAAAAATGATTGTTCGTCTTTATCCACCTTTTCATTTAATTTCCGCCGTTTCATTTTCTATACTAATGAAGGAAAATGGCTGTTCATTTTGTTACCTTTCTCTTTACAAAATGAACGGAGGTGTCTGTTCATTGGCATAAAGTATTCTAGCCACCTACCTTTTCATTTCTGTATGGAAGTACCGGGGCATAGCTAAGTATGCTCTCTTTTCATGGCACTCACCCATGTACGTCCTTCTTCGTCCCTCTTTCTGCATTTTACTTTTCATCTCTTTACATCAATATAAATTGTGAAGGGTTTGGTGCGAGCAAAATAATTTTTTTATTGAAAATATTCACGGTAAGTTTGAAATACAAAATTTTCATTCTCCAAATATGCTAAAGTTTCCGATGTGTACATAAGGAGAACTCAATAGACACAAGAACAATGATACAAAATGTAGGCATAAAGTGCGTTGTCACTATAGCTATGCAGGGAAAGAATGTGATACATTTTCTCTTACCCGGCGCAACATATGGCATGTCAATTATGCACTTCAATTGTTGAGTATTGAGGAAGAGGTCAACTTAAACGAATATTAGATGTGCTTTCTCAAAGACCAATACTCCGACTTCATTACCAAAAATCTTTGTGGAACTTATCATTCTGGTAGTAATACCAATAACAATAGTTCATATCACAAACAATTTTTAGTGACGACATATATTATTTTTGTATTTGCTTGGTATGTTTCATGTCTACTCATCCATATGAATAGGAGAGCATTGATCCAAGATTTAAAAGGAAATCTCTATTACATTCTCCACTTATTGTAAAATTTGACGTCTAAAGTGATTGAACTAGAAGTATTTTATTACTTTATGTCAATTCTCTCATTATTATGGTGTTCATGATAAGCAATTCTTCAGTAACTTTTTGATTTAAATACTTATAGTGTCATAGAAATAAGTGTTGTTTTCTTTTCTGTTGTTATTGTTGTTGTTTCTCTTGATTTAAAATGGTTCCCTTTTCTCTTTTGGTAATCAGATTAAAATAACCTTAGTAACAATTCTGAAGCGAGATATTTGAGATTTTACCTTATGTCATAGTGCATCAAGAGCATATAAATCGAATTTTATATGTACCCTTTTAATTTATGTTTAACTTTTCTGGAACTATTATGATAATTCTTTTTGTTGTTTGTACCATTTGTTAGTGGGAAAAAGGAGCACCGGCTCTAACCAAAGTCCGCCATTTCTTAGAATTAAATCTAAATTTTGTTACAATTCTATCTTTAAAACTAAAATTTGTAAGTTAACTGTGTGAAAGATTTAAAATTAGTTTTTCCTTTCGTTTCTTCCATATTCAAGAGTTAACCATAATGGAAAAAAGTTTTGATTACTGGTTCTGTATAGAACTTTCATCTTAGTGTCACGAACCCAATTTTTCTTTGTAGGATATCGTGGTGGCACCTAATCTCTAAGATTAGGTAAGCCTAACAAACATGCGGAATAATTGAAATAATAATTTAAAGTCTCAAAACGTTAATAATTATATAAAATAAAATCTGCAACTCAACATGTACAACTCTCGAAACCCGGCGAAATATAAGTCACAAGCTCTAAGTAATAGTACTGAATAATCCTATACATCAATGTCTATAAAAGAAAATGAAATAAGGAAATCAAGGTAGAAGGGAACTCCGAGGCCTGCGGACGCTGGTAGGTATACATTGAAATCTCCACGCTCGGACTCAAATCACTGATGCATGGACTGGTAGGATATGATGTACCTGGATATGCACAAAAAGATGTACAGAAGTGTAGCATGAGTACACCACAACGGTACCCAGTAAGTGTCAAGCCTAACCTCGGTAGAGTAGTGACGAGGTGAGGTCGAGGCCCTACTGAAAAATAATAAGAAATAGGACGAAAGATTTAACAATATAATAATAATGACAAAGGAAATGAAACAAGTAAGGAGTATACCAAAAATTAACTACGCATAATCAAGGAAAATAATACATCGCGGAAGGAAACAAGGATTTGACATGTTAAGGAAACAACAACTAAAGACAAGTACAAAAATAGAGAAAGATCAACAAGGATCACTACCGAGGTACTGCCTTGTAGCCCCAAATCACAAGAATAACTCACAATCTTTCCTTATATCACCGCGGAAGCCTTTACATTTAGTTTTAAAAATTATTTTTCCGAAATAGCATCCCGCGTTTTAGCTCACATTATCATACCGCATGACTTCTAGTAGTTCCCCTACTAGCCACGCATATCAAGCCCACCTTATCTCACCGCATGCGTTTCAACCCCAAAACTTTATACCACCGCATGCGTATCAATATCACAACGTACCACAGATCGCACCTCAATTGTCCAATATCACAACTTGCCAGAGAAACTAAACAATAACAGTAATTTCATAGTAAGGAGCCCATGGATCAACCACAAAGTATATAAGAGTCTCAACAATAACAACCAGAATGAATAACTAAACAGAATGGTATTTCAAAACTTAATACTTTGCCTCAATGTGAATCACGTCCTTTATGTCTCAATTCCAATTTCAATAACAAGATATTCCACGATTTAACAACTTCCAGTAAAGAGTTCAACAATTAAGAAATGAATGCGGAAATAAAGGAAACAAGAACTTCAACTAAACATGTAGGGCAATTAGCATGCAAGAGAATAAGACAAGTAGACATGTGAAAATAAACTAAGAACGATGAATATAACATGTTAACATAACTCAATTAAGGCTGAAAGGAATCTACAATGCTAAAATCGGTAATTTCCACATTTAACCCGTGTACACACTCGTCACCTTGTGTACACGGCTTACACACATCACAATTATCACAAACAACACCAATTCTAAGAAAAACTTCCCCCACACTAGGTTAGGCAAGTCACTTACCTCAAATCACGTTAACTCAATCCACTAGTAGGCCTTTCCCTCTATTATCCAACTCCGAGCGACTCGAATCTAGCCAAAATAACTTCATACTATAAATATAAACTATAGAAAACTAATTCCAACAATAAAATTGTGATTTTTGCAAAGAAATAAAAAGTCAACTCAAAAGGTCAACCCCGACTCGCATCTCGGAACCCGACCAAAATTATAAAATCCTAACATCACTCGATAACGAGTCCAATCATACAAGAATTACTCAAATTCGACCTCAAATCACCTTTCAAAACTCAAAATTATGGTGTAGGAAGTTTCTACCATTTCCCGCCAAATTTCCAACTCAAATCCCTAATTAGATGATAAAAACAACAATAGATTCGAGTAATTTAACCAAAACTGAAATAGAAAATCTCCAATTTTGCCTCAAATCGAGATTTCTATGTCCAATTATGAAATAAGAGAGAAAACCCTCGTTTTGAACTTTGAGTCTGCTGCCTAGTGATTTCTTCTTCGCGAACACGAAAAACGTCTCGCGTTCACAAAGCACAAAAAATGTTGTTGCCCAAATTCCTCTTACGCGAACACGAGGACCCACTCACGAATGTGATGACAAAATCTCCCAAGGTTCGCGAACGCGTGGACCAAACGCGTGAGGTCCCTCCAACCTGCCTTTCCTCTTCGCAAATGCAACTCCCTGTCCGCGATCGCAGTGCACAAAATCCTGACCCTTCACGAATGCGTGGCCTTCTTCGCGAACGCAAAGGGTAAATCTCCAGCAATCCCTGAAGACTCTACGTGAACACGGGAACACCTTCGCGAACACGTAGAAGGAAACCAGAAGCACCACATTCAGCAATCTTCAATGTTCCGAATTGCGCCGATCGCATACCAACAAGTCCTAAAACATCATATGAACATGATCGAAGCGTCAAATCACATCAAACAATACCAGAATCATGATTCGAGCATCGATTCAGGCCTAAGAAACTTATGAACTTCCGAATTCCTAAACTAATGCCGATTCATATCAAAACAACTCCGATTGACTTCAAATTTCGCACACAAGTTATAATTGACATTACAGACCTATTCCAACTTCTGGAATCAGATTCCAATCTCGATATCAATAAAGTCTACTCTAGGTCAAACTTTCCAAACTTCCAAACCTTCAACTTTCCAACTTTCGGTAATTCTCGCCGAAACGACCTACAGACCTCCAAATCAACATCCGGATACGCTCCTAAGTCCAAAATCACCATACAGATCTATTATAACCTCCATTCCGGAGTCGTCTACACAAAAGTCAAACTACCGTAAACTCTTTCAACTTAAAGCTCCAACTTAGGGACTGTGTGTCCCATTTCACTCCGGAACTCATCCGAAATCAAAACTAAACACTCCGGCAAGTCACATAATCGCAATATAGCATAGAGGAGGTAATAAATAGGGGATTGGGGCTAATACACTCAAAATGACCCGCCGGGTCGTTACATCCTCCCCCTCTTAAAATAAAAGTTCGTCCTCGCACGAGTATAGAGACTTACCTGAAGTGGTGAAAAAAATGAGGATAACGGCTATGCATATCATGCTCGGTCTCTCAAGTATCCTCCTCGACTGGATGACCCCTCCACTAAACCTTCACTGTAGCAATGTTCCTTGACCTCAACTTTCGAACCTGCATGTCGAAAATGGCCACCGGATCCTCAACATAAGACAAATCCTTGTTCAACGGGACTGAGTTGAAGTCTAACACATGAGACGAATCACCGTGATACTTCCGGAGCATCAAAATATAGAATTTTGGATGAACTACAGCAAGACTAGATGGTAGTGCAAGCTTGTAAGCCACCTCTCCAATTCTCTCAAGAATCTCAAAAGGTGTGATATACTTAGGGCTCAACTTACCCTTCTTCCCGAATGTAACGAACCAGCCGGTCGTTTTGAGGGTATTAGCCCCAATCACCTATTTATTGCTCCCTCTATTTTCATTTATGATTATGTGACTTTTCGGGTGCTCGGTGTCGGGTTCGGGTGAGTTTCAGAGTGAAATGAGACACATAGTCCCTGAAAAGGAAGTTTAAGTTGTAGGAGTTGAGCATAGTTTGACTAGTGTAAAGATGACTCCGGAATAAAATTTTATCAGTTCCAATAGCTCCATGTGGTGATTTTGGTCATAGGAGCGCATCCGGATGTTGATTTGGAGGTCCGTAGGTCATTTCGACGTTAATTGGCGAAAGTTGAAAGATTTTTGGAAAGTTTGATTGGGGTGGACGTTTTGATATCGGGGTTAGATTTTGATTACGGAAGTTGGAGTAGGTCCATAATGTCAAATGTGACTTGTGTGAAAAAATTGAGATTAATCAGACTTGATTCGATAGAGTTTGGCATCAAATGTTGAAGTTAGGAGTTCAAAAGTTCATTAGGCTAGAATCGATGCGCAATTCATGGTTTTAGCATTGTTTGATGTGATTTGAAGGATCGACTAAGTTTGTATGATGTTTTAGGACTTGTTGGTATAATTGGTTGAGGTCCCGGGGGCCTCGAGTGTTATTCGAACCATGTTCGGCGTATTTCGGAACATTTTGATTGCTGAAATTTGGTGCTTCTGGTTTCCTCCTACGCATTCGCGAAGGTGTTCCCGCGTTCGTGTAGAGTCTTCTAAGATGGCTGGAAATTTACTCTTCTAGTTCGCGAAGATGGCCACGCATTCGGGAAGGGGTCAAGTCTTGGTGCTATGTGATCGCGTACTGGGTCACGTGTTCGTGAAAAAGAGAAACAACTAGGGTGGACCTCACGCGCTGGCCTACGCGTTCGCGAGTGAGGCTCCGCATTCGCAGAGGCCTGGGATCACTGATCATCGCTTTCGCGAGGGGACCCTCGCATTCGCATAAGAGGAATTTGGGCAGTAACATTTTTGTGCTTCGCAAACGCGAGGCAATTTCCGAGTTCGCGAAGGAGGATTTAACTGGGCAGTAGATTAAAATTCCAAAATCGAGGGTTTATGTCATTTTTCACCATTTGGAGATATTTTGGGAGATTGTTAGAGGAAATTTTAGGGTAAGAGTTCCTAACTCATTTTTGATTAATTTCCACTAATCTATCTTTGATTTTTTCATTTAATTAGAGATTTGGGATGGACAAATTGGGGAAATATTGTAAAAGTTCTTAGACCAAAAGTTTGGATTTTGAAAGGCTAAATGAGGTCGGATTTGGATAATTCTTATATGGTTGGACTCAATATCAAATGGGTGTTCGGAATTTATAATTTTGGTCGGGTTACGAGACGTGGGCCCGGGTCAACATTTTGGAGAAAATTTTCAATTTCTTTGCTAAAATCATAATTTTATTTTTTAGATTAGTTTCCTATAGTTATATTTATAGTATGTAACTACTTTTGGCTAGATTTGAGTCGTTTGGAGTCGGAATATCGAGGGGAAGGCCTTCTTATTAATTGATTGACGAGGTTTGAGGTAAGTGACATGTCTAACCTTATGTGGAGGAAATTCCTCTTAGGATTTGGTAGTGTTATGGTAATTTGCAATATGTGAAGGCCATGTACGCGAGGTGACGAGTGCGTACTCGGGCTAAATGTTGAAAATCCGGTTTATGCTAAGTAGTTTCCTTTTATTTCCTTAATTGAGTTACTCTAGCATGTGTACCCATCATGTTTAGCCTAATTTCATATGTCTACATGTCTTATCTCATATATGCAATTTGTACAACATGCTTAATTGAATTACTTGATTCCTTGATTCCGTATTCATTATTTAACTGTGGAATTCTTTGCCTGAAATATCATTGTTTCATTTGTTATGTTTTGGTTTTCGTGATTATTGTTGAGGTGATTTATTTGGTTGTGGCACGAGGTTTCTGCCGTGCGGATTGTTATTTTGGTATGAGATTTCTGTCATGCGGATTGTTATTGTGGCACGAGGTTTCTGCCGTGCAAATTGTTATTATAGCATGAGGTTTGTGTCTTGCGGATTGTTATTGTAGCACGAGGTTTCTGTCGTTCGGTTGTTATTATAAGGAGAGATTGTGAGATATTTACTTTTGGGACTATGAGGCGGTACCTCGGGAGTGCCCCTATTGATTTTCTCTACTTGTTGTATTGTTTGTTGTTGTTGTTCCTTAACTTGTAAAATTCTTGCTTCCTTACGTGTTGTATTTGTCTTCTTGGTTCCGTGTTGCTACCTTCCTTAAATTTCTATTGTTACACTTCCCTGTCACTTTATTAGGTCATTATCTCTTCTACCTTGTTTCTTATTATTCCCAGTGGGGCCCTGACCTGACATCGTCACTACTTAACCGAGGTTAGGCTTGGCACTTATTGGGTACCGTTGTGGTTTACTCATACTACGCTTCTACACATGTTTTTGTGAAGATCCAGGTGCATCCTATCAGCCTTGATATTAGAGTGTGGTGCTGCTGCTTGGAGACTTCAAGGTACACTTGCTCGTTTCTGCAGGCCTCGGAGTCCCCTTTTACCCCGCCTTTTCTTTGTTTCTTTATGTTTTGAAAGAGAGAGATGTTTAGGATGTTTGAAATATTGTATCTAGAGCTTGTGAGTTATATCTACCGGGTTTTGGGAGTTGTTTATACTTTGAGTTGCAGATTCTATTTATTACAGTTGTTGACGTTTTGAGGCTTAGCTTAATATTTCAATTATTCCGCATTCTTGTTAGGCTTACCTAGCCTTAGAGACTAGGTGCCGTCACGACATCCTATAGAGGAAAAGTGGGTCTTGACACCGAAACTCATAACACCCTTCATGGTGAAACCCAGAGCAAGACCCGCTCCCCAACCATGAATGCAACGTCGCGAACCTTCCGATCCACATAACTCTTCTATCTAGATTGGGCTGTACGAAGTTGAACTTGAATCAATTTAACCTTTTCCAAAGCATCTGGAACCAAGTCTGTACCAAATAGACTAGCCTCACCCTGCTCGAACCAACCCACCGGCGACCGACACCGCCTCCTATACAAAGCCTCACACGGGGCCATCTGAATGCTCTACCGGTAGCTGTTGTTGTAGGCAAACTCCGCAAGTGGCACGAACGGATCCCAAGAACCCCTAAACTCCATCACACACGTACGAATCATATCGTCCAGTATCTGAATAGTACGCTCCGATTGTCCCTCTGTCTGAGGGTGAAATACTGTACTCAACTCCACCCACGTGCCTAACTCATATTGTATAACCTTCCAGAACCGCGATGTAAACCACGTACCCCAGTCAAAGATGATGGATACCGGCACGCCATAAAGTGTGATAATCTCGCGAATATAAACCTGAGCCAGCTACTCTGAAGAATAAGTAGTCACCAATGGAATAAATGATCCAACTTGGTCAACCAATCCCCAATGACCCATACTGCATCGAACTTCCTCTGAGTTCGTGGGAGCCCAACAACAAAATCCATAGTAATCCGCTCCCACTTCTACTCTGGAATATCTAGCCTCTGAAGGAATCCACCTAGTTGTTGATGCTCATACTTAATCAACTGACAGTTTAGGCACCGAGCTACATATTCCACTATGTCCTTTATTCTACTCCACCAATAGTGGTGCCTCAAGTCCTGATAAATCTTGGCGGCACCAGATGAATGAAGTACCGTGAACTATGGGCCTCCGGAAGAATCAGCTCACCCAAACCATATACATTTGGCACACATAGCCTGCCCTGCATCCATAACACATCGTCATTCCCAATAGTGACCTCCATGGCATCGTCGTGCTGAACCGTGCTCTTGAGGATAAGCAGATGGGGGTCGTCATACTAACGCTCTCTCATACGATGATATAGAGAAGACCTAGAAACCACACAAGTTGAACCTCGACTCGGCTCCGAAACATCCAATATAACAAACTGGTTGGCCAAGGCCTGAAAATCCAATGCTAATGGCCTCTCTACTGCCGATAGATATACTAAACTACCCAAGCTCTCCGCCCTGCGACTCAAGGCATTGGATACCACATTGGCCTTTCCAAGATGATATAGAAAGGTGATATCATAGTCCTTAAGCAACTCTAATCACTTCCGCTGAGGCAAGTTAAGATCCTTATGTTTGAATAGATATTGTAGACTCCGATGGTCGGTATAGACCTCACAAGGGACACCGTACAAATAGTGCCGCCAAATCATCAAGGCATGAACAATAGCCGCTAACTCAAGGTCGTGGACATTATAGTTGTTCTCATGCACCTTCAGCTGTCTAGACGCGTAGGCAATCACCTTACCGTCTTGCATCAACATCGCGCCGAGACCAATATGCGACGCATCACAGTACACAGTATAAGACCCTGAACCCGTAGGCAACACCAACACTAGGGATGTAGTCAAATCTATCTTGAGCTTTTGTAAGCTCTTCTCATACTCCTCTATCCAACTGAATGGAGCATCCTTCTAAGTCAATCCAGTCATAGGTGCAGCAATAAATGAGAAACCCTCAACGAATCGACGGTAATACCCTGCCAAACCAAGAAAACTCCGGATCTTCGTAGCTGAAGACGGTCTAGACCAACTCTGTACTGCTTCAATCTTATTCGGATCTACCTTAATTCCCTCACTCGACACTACATGAGCCAAAAATTCCACTGAATCAAGCCAGAATTCACACTTTGAGAATTTTTCATACAACTTCTTTTCTCTCAAGGTCTGGAGCACGGTCCTCAGGTGTTGCTCATGATATTCCCGGCTTTGGGAGTACACCAGAATGTCGTCAATAAACACAATGGCGAATGAGTCAAGATAGGACTGGAATACATTGTTCATTAAGTGCATGAATGCTTCTGGGGCATTGGTCAGTCCAAATGACTTCACAAGGAACTCATAAGGACCATACCGAGTCCTGAAGGCAGTCTTTGAGATATCTGGCTCCCGAATCTTTAACTGATGATAGCCTAAACGCAAATCAGTCTTGGAGAACACTCTGGCACCCTGTAGCTAATCAAATAGGTCATCAATGTTTGGTAATGGATACATGTTCTTCACTGTAACCTTGTTCAACTGGCGATAATCAATACATATGCATATAGAACCATCCTTCTTCTTTACAAACAATACTGGAGCACCCCAAGGTAATACATTGGGCCGAATGAAACCCTTATCAAGAAACTCCTGCAACTGCTCATTTAACCCCTTCAAATATGATGGGGCCATACGATATGGTGGAATAGTAATAGGATGAGTGCCCGGTAATAAATCAATACCAAAATCGATATCCCTATCAGGCGGCATGCCCGGAAGATCCGCCGAAAATATATCTGGATAATCTCTTACTACCGGAACTGACTTAACGGTAGGAGTGCCAACACTAACGTTTCTCACATATGCTAGATTCTCACCACATGCCTTTCCAATCATCTGTTGTGCCTTAAGGAAAGACACCACCCTACTAGGAACATAATCTAAAGTACCTCTCCACTCTAACCGTGGCAAACCTGGCATAGCCAACGTCATCATCTTGGCGTGACAACTAAACACGACCGATGCACACGGTCAACAACAATGGAATCTCCCACTGGCATGGACACATAGATAGGAGAACTCAAAGAATCACGGAGCAAAATAAGACGATACATAGAAATAAGTGGAGCCTGGATCAAATAATAATGATGCATCTCTATGACAACCCAGAACAATACCTGTGATGACGTCCTAGTAGGAAGAGCATAATATCTGGCATGGCCCCCCCTTTAGGACGACCTCTACCTGCCCTACCTCCACCCCTAGTTGGATGTGCAGGTGGAGTGGCAACTGGTGCGGCAACTACGACCTGAGAAGCCTGAGGGCCCTGTGGAATACTTGGGGCCTGAGTAGTCTGTGGAGGTCCACCCCTCCTGAGTCTGGAGAAGTCCCTCACCATATGACGAGTGTCACCACTCTCAAAACAAACTCTCGGAAGACGTGGCTGCTGGAACTGGCTCGGTCCTGATCTGCTGGACTGACTGCTTAAAGCACCTTGTGCAGGAGGTTCACTAGACATTGGCGGTTCATAATGGGGAACCTAAGGCCTGGGAGTGGCTGGAATACCGCTAGAAGCTAGAATTGCTGAATGAATAGGGCGGCTCACAAAGCCCCTACCATGACGGGCTACAACTGGGGCACGGGCAGCACTATATGTGCCAGAATATGCTGGTATGGGATGTCCATCTCCAACTCTCGGGCCATTCTGAATTTGATACCAGGGTTGAGCCCCTCGATAAATCGACGAACTCGCTCTCTGACTGTAGCAACCAAAATTGGTGCATGCCTGGACAAATTACTAAACCGGACTGCATACTCCGATACGGTCATAGAACCCTGGCAAAACTGCTCAAACTCTGCGCGCTATGCATCCCTAAGACCCTAGGGAACAAACTCCCTCATAAACATCTCTGAGAACTGATCCCAGGTGAGTGAAGCTTCCTCAGCTGGGCTACCCAACTCATACGCTCGCCACCACTGATAAGCCGCTCCCTTAAGTTGGAACGTAGTGAAAGCAACCCCACTCAACTTCACAATACCCATAATACGAAGGATATGGTGGCACTCCTCAAGAAAACCCTGGGCATCCTCTGAAACCAACCCCCTAAAAGTAGGAGGGTCGTTCTTCTTGTACCTCTCGATCCTGAGTTGCTCCCCCTCAGAAGTTGTTGCCATAACCTCGGGCTAAATTAGGACAACCGGCTGTACTGGTATGACCTTATGGACCCGGTCAACCTGGACCCGTTGCTCTGGGGTACGGGCGTCGGGAGTTTGTTCTTCTCTCTCGGCTTGAGATGTGGCAGGAGCAAGTGGAATCAACCTCGCCAGAGCTAAAGTGCCAAACATGCTCAGAAAACTGGGCGAGGATCTCCTGAAATGCTGTTATAGTAACATGCATCTCAGGTGCTTGCTCTCCAACTGGAGCTACTGGTAGCTCCTCTGTAGCAGCTCGGGCAGTTGGTCTGGCTGCACCACACGCCCGTCCACGGCCTCTACCCCAACCCCGGCCTCTCGCGGCTCTAGCAGGGGCGCGGGTGTCTGATTATCAGATCCAGCTGTGTGTATCCTCACCATCTGTGAGAGAATAGAAAGACAAAGATTTAGAATTTCGAATTCAACAAATTCGCACGATACGGAATCAAAGAATTGAATCTTTTCCTAACAGTTCCCTAGCCTCCCGAAGATAAGTACAGACATCTCCGTATTGATCCGCAAGACTCTACTAAACTTGCTTGTGACTCATAACACCTATGAACCTAGAGCTCTAATACCAACTTCCCCAATTTTTCTCCGTAGGATATCGTGGCGGCACCTAGTCTCTAAGACTAGGTTAGCCTAACAAACATGCAGAATAATTGAAATAATAATTTAAAGTCTCAAAACGTTAATAATTATATAAAATAAAATCTGCAACTCAACATGTATAACTCCCAAAACCCGGCGAAATATAAGTCACAAGCTCTAAATAATAGTACTGAATAATCCTATACATCAATGTCTATAAAAGGAAATGAAATAAGGAAATCAAGGTAGAAGGAGACTCCGAGGCATGCGGACGCTGGCAGGTATACCTTGAAGTCTCCACGCTCGGACTCAAATCGCTGATGCCTGAATTGGTAGGATGTACAAGGATTTACACAAAAAGATGTGCAGATGCGTAGCATGAGTACACCACAATGGTACCCACTAAGTAGCCTAACCTCGGTAGAGTAGTGACGAGGTCACATCGAGGCCCTACTGGAAATAATAAGAAACAGGACGAAAGATTTAACAATATAATAATAGTGACAAAGGAAATGAAACAAGGAGTAAACCAAAAGTTAACTACACAGTATCAAGGCAAATAATACATCGCGGAAGGAAACAAGGATTTGACATGTTAAGGAAACAACAACCAAAGACAAGTACAACAAATAAAGAAAGATCAACAAGGGTCACTACCGAGGTACCGCCTCGTAACCCCAAATCACAAAAATAACTCACAATCTTTCCTTATATCACCGCGGGAGCCTTTACAATTTGTTTTGAAAACCATTTTCCGAAATAGCATCCCCCGTTTTAGCCCACCTTATCACACCGCCCGACTTCAAGTAGTTCCCCTACTAGCCACATGTATCAAGCCCACCTTATCTCACCGCATGCATTTCAATATTATAACGTATCACAGATCGCACCTCAAGTGCCCAATATCACAACTTGCCAAAGAAACAAAACAATAACAGTAATTGCATAGTAAAGAGCCCATGGCTCAACCACAAAGTACACAAGAGTCTCAACAATAACAACCGGAATGAACAACTCAACAGAATAGTATTTCACAACTTAATACTTTGCCTCAATGTGAATCACGGTCTTTATGTCTCAATACCAATTTCAACAACAAGATATTCCACGATTTCACAACTTCCAGTAAAGAGTTCAACAATTAAGAAATGAATATGGAAATAAAGGAAACTAGAACTTCAACTAAACATGTAGGGCAATTAGCGTGTGAGAGAATAAAACAAGTAGACATGTGAAAATAGACAAAGAATGATGAATATAACATATTAAGATAACTTAATTAAGGCATAAAAGGAATCTACATAGCTAAAACCGATAATTTCCATATTTAGCCCATGTACACACTCGTCATCTTGCGCACATGGCTTCCACACATCATAATTATCACAAACAACACCAATCCTAAGGAGAAATTTTCCTACACAAGGTTAGGCAAGTCACTTACCTCAAATCACGCTAACTCAATCCACTAGTAGGCCTTTTCCTCGATTATCCAACTCCGAACGGCTTGAATCTAGCCAAAACAGCTTCATACTATAAATATAAACTATAGGAAACAAATTCGAACAATAAAATTACGATTTTTGCAAAGAAATAAAAAGTCAACCCGGGCTCGCTTATCGGAACCCAACCAAAATTAAATAATCCGAACACCAATTCGATAACGATTCCAAACATACAAGAATTACTCAAATTTGACCTCAAATCGTCTCTCAAAACTCAAAAATATGGTCTAGGAAGTTTCTACCATTGTTTTCCAAATTTCCAACTCAAATCCCTAATTAGATGATAATAAAAATAATAGATTCGAGTAATTTAACCAAAACCGAGTTAGAAATTCTTACCCCAATAATCTCTCAGAAAATCTCCCGACAATTTGCCTCAAACCGAGCTCTCTAAGTCCAAATTATGAAATAAGAGATAAAACCCTCGTTTTGAAATTTATGTCTGTTGCCCAGTGATATCTTCTTCGCGAACACGGAAAATGCCTCGCGATCGCGAAGCGCAAAAATGTTGCTGCCCAAATATCTTCTTACGCGAACGCGAGGACCCGCTCGCGAACGCGATGAAAAAAGATCCCAAGGTTTGCGATTGCGAAGCCTCTCACGCGAATGCGTGGACCAAATGCGTGAGGTCCCTCCAGCCTGCCTTCTCTCTTCGCGAACGCGGCTCCCTGTTCGCGATCGCAGTGCACAAAATCTTGACCCTTCGCGAACGCGAAGAGTAAATCTCCAGAAGTCCCTGAAGACTCTACGCGCACGTGGGAACACCTTCGCAAACGCGTAGAAGGAAACTAGAAGGACCAGATTCAGCAATCTTCAATGTTCTGAAATGCACCGAATATGATCCGAATTACACCCGAGGCCCCTGGGACCTCAACCAAACATATCGACAAGTCCTAAAACATCATACGAACACGCTCAAAGCATCAAATCACATCAAACAATACTAGAATCACGAATCGCGCATCTATTCAAACCTAAGAAACTTATGAACTTCTAAATTCCAAAACTAATGCCGATTCAATCCAAAATAACTCCGATTGACTTCAAATTTCGCACACAAGTCATAATTGATATTACATATCTATTCCAACTTTTGGAATCAGATTCCGACCCCGATATCGATAAAGTTAACTCTCGGTCAAACTTTTCAAACTTCCAAACCTTCAACTTTCCTACTTTCGCCAATTCTCGCCGAAACGACTTATGGACCTCCAAATCAACATCCGGATACGCTCCTAAGTCCAAAATCACCATAAGGAGCTATTGGAACCGTCAAAACTCCATTCTGGAGTCGTCTACACAAAAGTCAAACTACGGTCAAAAATTCATTATTTCTCTCGATCCAAAATAAGTATATGTTAGCTTTTTATATTTGATCCAAAATAAATGTCAGTTTAATAAACTAAAAAAACATTCTTTTTTCATAACCTTGCTCTAATAAATGATACTATATACAACATCTATAAGGTTTTTCCATGTTTATTTACATGTATTAAGGAAGATAATGGATAATTTCAGACAAAAGATATTCTTATAATTACTAAGGGGAGGTTTGGTTACCGAAATAATGATACGAAATTCCAGTGTAAAATTTGAGATTATATATTTGGTTGTTAGTATTAACTAATAGCGGAATAAACTTTTATACCAAAATCTTGGTATTAACATCTTATACAGGATGTGAGACTATAAATTCGGGTTTAACACAAATTAGAATTTGTATTAGAAATAGTGTAACACAAATTATTGGGCCCGCACTAGCGCGGGGCTAATGGCATCTAGTATTTCCATAGGCTCCAAGCTCTTAGCTCTCTTTGGGTGGCGCGGCCTCGCAAGAATAACCAAAAAAAAAGTTTTCATATAATTTGTTACTCTATTTCCCTCCAACTTGGGATTTTGGCATGGTGTAACAACTCACCCACATAATTAGCACTAAAAAGCCCATAGTTATAATGTCACGATCCAAAATCCAACTAGTCGTGATGGCATCTAACCCAACCCGCTAGGTAAGCCAACTTTCAATTATCCAATTTTAATAATGATTATTATAGCAATTTAAGTAAATAATTATTTTAACCTTATACATTCCCCAAGAACTGGTAGTACAAATCATAAGTTTCTAAGAATAGAGTATACAAAGCGGAAATAAAATAATTACATAGTATGTTTGAATAATACATAAACAGAGCTTTTGTAAATCTAAGGCTACCATGAACAAGAGGCAGCTACAACAGGAACACTGGTACATCTTCAAATTCCACAATCATCGAGCACATCAACAACAATAGCCAATATCTGCACGCAATGTGCAGAAGTGTAGTTTCAGTTCAACCGACCCCATGTACTGAGTAAGTGACAAACCTAGCCTTAGGTTGAAAGTAGTGACGAGCTTCTACCAAGGTCAGGTCCAAAACCACTAGTCCACAACAGTCCATAACAACATAAAGCAAATGATACCATAAGTAACTAAGAGATAAAATGCTCAACCAAATCATGATTTCAAAAATAATAGTTCTTCCTTTCAAGTACATTAGTGAAAAACCCAAATCGTTTACCGAAATTTCCAAAAAAAATATGAATAAGTTTGAAAGCAATAATTTTCCCAAAATCCTTTCAATAATAAATGATATGTTTCATTTTCTTTCCAGATAACCCGTGTAAAGCAAATGCATCACTATGCCCATTTTCCAACATGTGTGAGAAATTATGAATAATGTGATACTGTACAGCATGAGGAAAACACATCTCTATATATATATGTCATGTGTGCATGTCAATGCAATGTATCTCAGAGATTGTACTCATGTACTCACACTCTGAGAGTACTCAATCTCACTGTCTCGCATTCTCTCTCACTATGCTCAGCACACTCAATCACTCAGCGCTATACAATACCTGCTGCGGCGTGCAGCCCAATCCCTGCTTATAGTCGACTGCGCTCACTAGGAGTGTGTACAGACTCATGAGAGGCTCCTACAGCCCAAGCTCTATAAGCACGAACAACTTACGTGCTATAATAATATCTGGATCTACACGGCCAACTCACGTGTTGCACGGCCAACTCACGTGCAATAGTATAATATATGGATCCGCACGGCCAACTCACGCGCAATAGTATAATATATATAAATCCAACATGGCCTGCTGCGGTGTGCAGCCCGATCCCAAAAATATCCTCACAATCAGGCCTTCGGCCTCCCTCAGTCATCAATCTCTCCAGACTCTCTCTCATGGGCTCACAATGTCATGAGAACATCCCAAAATGATGATATGATGTATCAATAAATAATAATAGAGACTGAGATATAATATGTAATGACATGAATATGATTAAGTATAATTTTCAATTTAAAACAAATAATTTACAGCAATATGACCTCTGTAGGTCCCAATAATACTGGCACATAACCTCAACATAATTTTTAATATGCTTTTCAGCTCAATTTCTTTAACGCATAAAACCGCATGGAAAATGCCAAGATTGTTTAACTACAAAATTTCACATAAATAATTATATCATAATTTCTATAGTGCACGCCCACACGCCCGTCACCTAGCATGTGCATTACCTCCCAACAATTCACATAATACATATATTCAAGGTTCATGCCTTCAGCTCTAAGATTAGAAGAGTTACTTACCTCGAACAAGCCAAATCCAATGTCGAACAAGCTAAGCAATTCTCCAGAAATTTCATTCTGCGCGTATCAACTTCCAGCTCGAATCTAGTCACAATTAATTTGATTTAGCTCACAAAATTATAAGAATTAATTCCATATCAAATTACTAATATTTTTCAAAAATCCGAAATTACACCCCAAAAGTCACCCATAGGGCCCACGTCTCGGAATCCGATAAAACTCACAAAATCCGAACCCCCATTCAACCACGAGTCCAACCATACCAAAATTATTCAAATCCGACCACAACTCGGCCTTCAAATCCTCAATTAAAGTCTGAATTTTTCTACAATTTTCAACCCAAAATACTAATTTGTTGATAAAAACAATAATAGATTCGTGTAATTTAACCAAAACCGAGTTAGAATCACTTACCCCGTTGTTTTTCTTGAAAAACTCCCGAAAATCGCCTTTTCCCGAGATCAAATCCGTCAAAAACTGAAAATGGGACTAAGTCCCATTTTCAGAACTTAAACTCTCTGTCCAGACCTCTGTTCTTCGCGAACGCGACAGGTCCCTCGCGTTCGCGAAGCACAACTCGACTGCCCACAAATTTAACCCTTCGCGAACGCGAAGATTTGCAAATCTTACCCTTCGCGAACGCGACCACGGCTTCGCGAATGCAAAGCTTTACCAGTTCAGACCTTTGCAAATGCGACCGCCACCTCGCGAACGCGTAGATCAAGGACCCGGGGATCCCCAATAGCCTCACTCCTCTTCGCGAACGCGACACCTCTCACGCATTCGCGATGCACACACAGACTATACCATCGCGTTCGCATCCTCCCCTTCGCGGACGCGAAGAACAAAACCTCACACTCAGAAAATACTCTTCGCGAACGCGAGGGCCCGCTCGCGAACGTGAAAGAGAAAATCTGAAAAATGCAGCAGCATATATCAACAATCTCACCAAGGCCAAAAATGATCTGTTAACGATCCAAAACTCACCCGAGCCCCTCGGGACCTCAACCGAATATATCAACAAGTTCTAAAACATCATACGGACTTAGTCGAACCCTCAAATCACCTCAAACAACGCTAAAACCATGAATTACACCTCAATTCAAGCCTAGTGAACTTTGAACTTTCAAATTCTCTATCTTGTGCCGAAATACATCAAATCAATCCGGAATGACTTCAAATTTTTCACACAAGTCATAAATGACATAACAAAGCTATTCCAATTTCTAGAATTGGATTCCGACCTCGATATCAAAAAGTCACCCCCGGTCAAACCTCCCAAAATTCAACTTTCGGCATTTCAAGCCTAATTCCACTACGGACCTCCAAATAATTTTCGGACACACTCCTAAGTCCAAAACTCACCATACAGAGCTATTGGAATCATCAGAATTAAATTCCGAGGTCGTTTACACATAATTCAATATCTGGTCAACTATTTTAATTTAAGCTTTAAACCTTGGAACTAAGTGTTCTAATTCATTCCAAAACCTCACCGGACCCGAACCAATTGCCCCAGCAAGTCACACAACAACTGTAAAGCCCAATTTGAGCAGTAAATGGGTAAACGGGGTTGTAATACTCAAAACGACCAGTCGGGTCGTTACATTCTCCCCCACTTAAACATACGTTCATCCTCGAACGTGCCAAGAGTTATTTCCAAGACATCAAATCACTGTTCTATTTTACCACACATGTACTCGGGGGTGAACCCACGTCACCCTATTCCATATGAGCTTGACAACACAATACAACTGAAATCATTGATTTAACTTTAGCCCAAAAACCTTGGAATTTAATTTTCAACCTTTAGAATTGTTTCAACATACGAATCTTACATTTACACCCTCTATGAGTTTGAACAAGCTGTATCAAGCCATAACCACGGACATAATCACCTAACATATTACACATCTCGCATGCTCATAGCACCATTTCTGACCACAGTGACTACTCCAAAACCAACCAAATACTAGTATTAAACCCATATCGAACCAAACCTCATCCCAAAACCTTCGTACACTGTTGATAATAAAAGAAACATGCGAAATTTCATGACCACTTACCAGATCAACAAGTCACAGAGCTCTCTCGCCCCAACCAGAACCATAATCACCTTTTGAGCCGACTCTCAATATTATACTCCTAAATATACTGAAATCAAACATGATACTACCCATTCTAGGTCCAATGACCTTATATTACTAAACAGAACTGTTCCATAGACATGCCGTACCAATATAACTCAGAGCCACATCTCGTGCCATCAATGCACCAATACGCAGCAATTCAAATGTACCCAATCATGGAAAATGACTCAGATGAGAGAATACCCCGCTAGATTAACACGTACCGCCACAACGAAACACTAAAAATTCATCATACACCGTAGAACCATCACCCGATTCTAACACAAGGTTCATACCTTAACATAACTCCGTTGCAATGCGTGACCCCATCCAAACGCTGGTCTATAATATATACCTCGAGCCACCCCACTCAAAATCAATAACCATAGAGAGGTAAATGACAAAACAATGCCACACAAAACCTGAAAGAACATAACCATTACGCAATCAATCATGCAATACCCAAATGCTCATATTGTTCAAATTCTTCCATAAGGCCCCCAATAGAACCGCACCATCTGTGCACATAACCAATGAATTACAACTCCTCATAGCATAAAAGAGTAACTCACAGATCATTTCAGAACACGAATAAGTTTAACATCAACCGAAGGGCACATCCCTCAACAATAGTAGTATGGAGTCAACCATTCCGGCTCGGTGTAGAATACATATCTTAATTGGGCCTACCAATGGACCCCCAAATCAACTCTAGTCACCCACAATAGATAAATAACCCTCCAAAAATTCACCGCGACTAATTCATAATACATCCTATCATCTGACTAGTTTCGGCCACGACTTCACAGTCCGCAACCATGTACAATCTGCTCCTGAAACTCCCAAATTCCAAATTCATAGGACACGTGAATCACCATATTTGATTCCATCTCCACCGCCCAAATGCCTAACACCTCTCTCATACATGACCATCCCACGAGAAATACTTTAAAAGTTCTTCCGTGTCACTTGGCAAAATTTGAATATCAGCAGTCTATCAACCATGTGAGTACCGCAATACTAATTAAACATTCGTAAGTCAAAATACAATGCACCTTCTGAAATACGCACCCTTCTCATACACCTAGCAGTAATCGTACTCATTTAGTCATTTGGAACCGCCCATGTTGTCTAAGAATTCATGACCATTCTGCCCAAACTTCATTACCTTCCTTCAAGACTGAACTGCCACCTTGTACATGTAAATCTAACTTCCGCACAACACATAACTTCTATCTTGCCATCATGTGAAAAGCACAAGAATCTCATTATCAACTCTGGTCACCAGCAAATTATATATCCGGTTAGTTAGAAACCTTTATCTTGCTTCCTTCTAAGAGGAAATCACAATACACAACACGTTTCTCACACTAGTAGAAAATATCCGGTTCAAACTATGGTAGAAACCATCAAGAACACTTTGAAATCTATCTGCACATAACCAAGCTATTAGAACTATATTCCTCTAACTCGACCAAACCACGTAGGTCACCAAACCCAAGAATATTACCACCAAAACTTCTGTAGAGTCTCACCACATCATAATTACCCATATAAATACCACAACCGAAACACCCACTCTGAAAATAACTTATTTGAGTCTAAGGCCGTTTCATTTACCTTCCTGATACAAAAATATAAAATCCATAATGATATACAAAAATACCACAAGTCTCGACACCATCCAACTTAAATCTCAGATTTTAGCCGCAAACAAATCCGCCAAAAATTCTCAATTGTTACATATAAATCTCGAATCCATTAGAACTTTCTCGAGAATCACCCCTTTTGTTCAAATCCATATTACACCGCCCAAATGGGCCAAAAGACACGTGCCCCATTAGCACAACAACTCTCAAAGAAGTAACTCTACTTTAATACCACCTATCAAATTCATACTCCGTGCGCACTACATCATTTAGAAATAATAACTCGCTCATCCCACGATTTTTATATACTCATAAGTACAATATAACCCGTATCCAGGAATTTCCTTATTCGAGCCATCATCGATCTCAACTTTTGCAAGTCATAACTAACCCACAAGTATGCCTCAAACCAAAACTAAAATTGAACATATATCCATGAAATTGAATTGTCCATAGCAGACTCCCCCACTTGGCTCATATCCATAGAACCAAACACTCGATAACTCATAATACCCATACTTCATTACTGTCATAATACTGCAGTTAGTTCAACGAAAATGCTTCTCAAGCTTATGCAACACCCACCATAAAATACATCAATCGCCCGCTAAGTTAGCATTTATTCTCGCGACAATCAAGTCAAATTTTCTCAACCCGATTCAATTTCAAATCTCAACACATACGCCCCGGTGGTAGAAGAGAAACTCTCTATTCACATCATAAGGAACACACCTACATAGATTATTGTGCAGGAGATAACCCACCTGCTTAGTCTCAAATTAGTATCTTGTTATACCCTTTCGTAGCCACAATTACTATGAAATCACTTAATCTTTCTGAGTCCAAACTCATTAACCAGACACGAGAATTTAATTTTCCCCAAAATTTAACAACGTGAAAGATCTTTCAAAACATTCACACTCGAGATTGTACGTCACATCAAAACGAAAATAAAGCACCCAATGGCCTTCCTTTACATTTCAAGGAAACACTTCTCGTCACATTCAAATCGTCTTAACATAGAATACAGGTTCACAAAGCCACTCCACCGCTCATCGAGCCACAAATTCCACTCGTAGGGATATTACCGGACATATGAGTTCAAATGTACAGGTTACAACTGAAGCTACCAAGCCTAAGCTACGGTCTAAACCTGGCCTCAAGTCCTCCAGACTAGCCCATCACCAAAACATAGAATACATATCTTGAACCATTCATAGAATCACAAGCCGGCGATGCACAGCTGATACCGAGCGCTCATGTGCGCATAAGAATACGTGGAAGGAATTTAAAGAGTTATATCCAAAGCTGAATCAATCCCGCATGATAAGGAAATAAAGATAGGAAGTATATATCCTAAATGCCCTGTAACCTCTCGAAGATACATATGGACGTCATCATACCGATCCGCAAGACTCTACTAGACACTTGCTCATAACTTGTAGAACCTATGAACCTAGAGCTCTGATACCACCTTGTCACGACCCAAAATCCAACTAGTCGTGATGGCACCTAACCCAACCCGCTAGGTAAGCCAACTTTCAACTATCCAATTCCAATAATAATTATTATAGAAATTTAAGTAAATAATTATCTTAACCTTATACATTCCCCAAGAACTGGTAGTACAAATCATGAGCTTCTAAGAATAGAGTATACAAAGTGAAAATGAAATAATTACATAGTCTGTTTGAATAATACATAAACAGAGCTTTTGTAAATCTAAGGCTACCATGAATAAGAGGCAACTACAACAGGAATGCTGGTACATCTTCAAATCCCGCAACCATCGAGCACATCAACAACAATAGCCAACATCTGCACGCAATGTGCAGAAGTGTAGTATCAGTACAACCGACCCCATGTACTGAGGAAGTAACAAACCTAGCCTTAGGTTGAATGTAGTGACGAGCTTCTACCAAGGTCGGGTGCAAAACCACTAGTCCACAACAGTCCATAACAACATAAAGCAAATGATACCAGAAGTAACTCAGAGATAAAATGCTCAACCAAATCATGATTTTTAATATGCTTTTCAGCTCAATTTCTTTAACACATAAAACCGCATGGCAAATGCTAAGATTATTTAACTATAAAATTCTACATAAACAATTATGTCACAATTTCTATAGTGCACGCCCACACACCCTTCACCTAGCATGTGCGTCACCTCCCAACAATTCACATAATACATATATTCAGGATTCATACCCTCAACTCCAAGATTAGAAGAGTTACTTACCTCGAACAAGCCAAATCCAATATCGAGCAAGCTAAGCAATGCTCCTGAAATTCCATTCTGTGCATATCAACTTCCAAACGGCTCGAATCTAGTCACAATTAATTTGATTCAAATCACAAAATTATAAGAATTAATTCCATATCAAATTACTAATATTTTCCAAAAATCCGAAATTACGCCCCAAAAATACCTGTGGGGCCCACGTCTCGGAATCCGATAAACTCACAAAATCCGAACCCCCATTCAACCATGAGTCCAACCATACCAAAATTATTCAAATCCGACCACAACTCGGCCTTCAAATCCTCAATTAAAGTCAATGAAGTTTTCTACTATTTTCAACCCAAAACACTAATTTGTTGATAAAAACAATAATAGATTCGTGTAATTTAACCAAAACTGAGTTAGAATCACTTACCCCGTTGTTTTTCTTGAAAAACTCCCAAAAATTGCCTCTTCCCGAGCTCAAATCCGTCAAAATTAAGAACTTAAACTCTCTGTCCAGACCTCTCTTCTTCACGAACGCGACAGGTCCCTCGCGTTCGCGAAGCACAACTCGACTGCCCACAAATTTAACCCTTCGCGAACGCGAAGCTTTGCAAATCTTACCCTTTGCGAACGTGACCACGGATTCGCGAACGCGAAGCTTTACCAGCTCAGACCTTCACGAACGCGACCGCCACCTCGCGAACGCGTAGAACAAGGACCCCGGGGTCCCCAATAGCCTCACTCCTCTTCGCAAACGCGTCACCTCTCACGTGTTCGCGATGCACACACAGACCATACCTTCGCGTTCGCGTCCTCCCCTTCACGAACGCGAAGAACAAAACCTCATACTCAGAAAACACTCTTCGTGAACTCGAGGGCCCACTCGCAAACGCGAAAGAGAATATCAGAAAAATGCAGCAGCAGATATTAGCAATCTCACCAAGGCCAAAAATGATCCGTTAGCCATCAAAAACTCACCCGAGCCCCTCGGGACCTCAACCAAATATACCAACAAGTCCTAAAATATCATACGGACTTAGTCGAACCCTCAAATCACCTCAAACAACGCTAAAACCATGAATTACACCTCAATTCAAGCCTAGTGAACTTTGAACTTTCAAATTCTATATCTTGTGCCGAAATACATCAAATCAATCCAGAATGACTTCAAATTTTGCACACAAGTCATAAATGACATAACGAAGTTATTCCAATTTCCAGAATCAGATTCCGACCTCGATATCAAAATGTCAACCCTCGGTCAAACTTCCCAAAATTCAACTTTCGACATTTCAAGCCTAATTCCACTACGGACCTCCAAATAATTATTTTGGAAATGCTCCTAAGTCCAAAAATTATCATACGGAGCTATTGGAATCATTAGAATTAAATTTCGAGGTCATTTACACATAAGTCAATATCTGGTCAACTATTTTAATTTAAGCTTTAAACTTTGGAACTAAGTGTTCCAATTCATTCCAAAACCTCACCGGACCCGAACCAATTGCCCTGGTAAGTCACACAGCAACTGTAAAGCCCAATTTGAGCAGTAAATGAGGAAACAGGGTTGTAATACTCAAAACGACCTGTCGGGTCGTTATATATAGATATTGTGTCATGATCCAAAATCCTAACTTGTCGTGATGGCGCCTATCTCGATACTAGGCAAGCCGACAATCTCAATAAACCACAATTTCTCTTTAAGTTTGAAAATATAATATTTAAATACAATACAAAATCCCATAAATACTGATACGAACACTTCCCAAAACCTGGTATCACTGAGTACATGAGCATCTAATTATGAATAGAAGCCTGAGACCAAATACATTAAATAAGGAGATGGGGAAGGAGAGGCAAGGTCTGCGAAATACAACAACTACCTTAGGATCTCCGAAAAATTAGCTGTGCAGAAGAATCAACACCTGCTATGTCCAGGAATACATGGGTCTGCACACGAAGTGCAGGGTGTAGTATGAATACAACCAACTCAACAAGTAACAATAATAAATAAGGAACTAAAGATAATAACGAGCTACACAGTTACAGTTCATTTCCAGTAATTCCAGCAAATAATAGACATGCTTTTAAATCCGGTAGTTTAAGTCAAATCAATTTTATACTGTTCAAGTTCATATAATCCAGATATAAAATCTTTCAGAGAATTTCACAACAATGACAGATAACAACTAAGTGCAACAACAAATGAAAAGCAAGTACAGCCTCTCAAGCTATAGATACTCAACTTGTCACAAAAGCTCAACCACTCGGCTCTCAGCCCTCAGCACTCACACTCAATGGGTACCCGCGCTTACTGGGGGTGTACAGACTCCAGAGGGGCTCCTACAGCCCAAGCGCTATAATCTGCACGGCCAACTCACGTGCCATAGTATCAATATCTGGATCTGCATGACCAACTCACGTGCTACACGAACAACTCACGTGCTATAGTATCAATATCTCACAATCAGGCCCTTGGCCTCACTCAATCATGAATCTCTCCCGTCTCTCGGGCTCTTAGTAATCATGAAATCAGCCGAAAAAATAATGATATGATGCATCAATAATGAACAATAGAGATTGAGATAAAATAAATAAGTAAACTGTGACTGAGTACCAAACAACAATTTAGCAGATAATTAAACATGTACATGACCTCTGTGGGTCCCAGCAGTACCAACATATAGCGTAAACATGATTTCTAACATGTCTTACAGTCAAATTTCCACAACACATAGAGAGCATATAGCTAACAACAAGTTATTCAACTTTACAGTTTCACGGGACGAACCAAGTCACAATCCCATCGGTGCAAGCCCACACGCCCGTGACCTAGAATGTGTGTCACCTCCAAAGTAATCACATGATACAAAAATATCCGGGGTTTCATACCCTCAGGATCAGATTTAAAACTGTTACTTACCTCAAACCGCATAATTCTTTATTCCGCTATGCCCTTGCCAAGAGAATTGATTTCCAAAAGCCTCGAATCTAGTCACAAATAATTCGTTTCAGTCAATAAAAACTTATTGGAATTAATTCCATAAGAAAATAATAATTTTTCATAAAAATCCGAAATTTAGCTCAAAAATCGCCCATGGGGCCCACGTCTCGGAACCCGACAAAAGTTACAAAATGTGAAGGCCCATTCAACCACGAGTCTACCCCTACCAATTTTACCAAAATCCGACCTCAACTCGACCCTCAAATCTACAAATCTTATTTCCAAATTTCTAAGTTCAAATCTCCAATTTACACCTCAAAAACATGTAATATAGTCGTATTATACGATGATAATTCAATATAATGGAGTAGAAATGATCACAAGGGACTTACCTCAAGTTTTCCTTGAAAATCTATCAAAAATCACCTCTCCTCAAGCTCCAATTTGCCAAAAATGGCGAATGGGACGAAGTCCCCTGCTTTATAATTCTGCCAAGACAGCCTTGGTCCTGCCTCGTTCTTGGCCTTCGATCGTGGTCCTCGCTCCTAGATCTTGATCATGGGCCTCGATCCTGAGCCTCGATCCTGGGCCTCGATCCTGGTCCTCGACCCTGCCTTCGATCGTGGCCCTCGACCCTGGGCTCGATCGTGGCTTAATTCTGGGCTCAATTTTTGGACTCGATTCTGGGCTCGATTTCTGGCAGAAGGAATTTCCAGCAGAAGAAAATTACAGCAGCTGTTGTAGTTCAATGTTTTTTATCCGTTAACCATCTGAAACTCACCCAAGGCCCTCGGGACCTCAACCAAATACACCAACAAGTCCTAAAATATCATACGAACTTAGTCGAGTCTTCAAATCACATCTACAAATAACATCGAAACCTATCAAATCACGTCCGATTGACCTCAAATTTTGCACACAAGTCATAAATGACATAATAGACCTATTAAAATTTTCAGAATCGAATTTCGACCCCGATATCAAAAAGTCACTCCCCCCTCCCCCGGGTTAAACTTCTCAAAAATTCAACTTTCGGCATTTCAAGCCTAATTCCTCTACGGACCTCCAAAAATATTTTCGGACATACTCCTAAGCCCAAAATTACCATACGGAGCTATTGGAATCATAAGATTTCAGATCCGAGGTCATTTACACCTAACACCACATCCGGGCAACTTTTCTATCTTAAAAGTTTCAATTATAAGACTAAGTATCTCATTTCACTCCGAATTCCTTCCGGACCCGAACTAACTAACCCGGTAAGTCATAAACAATTGTAAAGCATAAATTTGAGCAGTAAATGGGGGAACGGGGTTATAATACTCAAAACGACCGGCCGGGTCATTATATATTGGCACCATGTAGCCAATAAATATATATCACAATAATATGTATATCAAGATGTATATCATAATTTTATTTTACTTTTTTGTGAATACCATAATTAAAATATATATTAAAATTTTATTTTTATTTTGTCTATCTAAAATATGAAATTATAAATATAGTTGTTTAAAATTTATTGTTGTCTCTATACCAATGCATATCCAAGTGTATAACAAAAATAATTATATTGTTTGTATATCACAATGTATAACACATCAAATAATGTGTGTACCAAAATATATATTACAACTTTATTTTTCTTTTTTGTGTATATCAAAAAGTTATTTTTCTTCTTTGTATATCTCAGTATATAACACATAATTTCTTCTCCATAACATGTGTATAGTGAAGACGAGCGGGGGTTCTTTCACTTCTTTCCAGCTATCGGGACTAGCATACTAGTCGTGGTGGGCTTGGGAGGAGGGTAGCCCAACCGAGGCAGCTTCACTCATATCGGCTCAATTTTTAGAGATGTTATTGAGATTTTGTTCCCCGAAACCTTTGGGATTCATGGCGCGAGCAGTTTGAGCAGTTGCGCCAGGGTTCTATGATCGTATCAGATTATGCTCTGAAGATTAGTGAGTTGTCAAGATATGCACTTGCCTTGGTTTACACAGTTAGAGATCGAGTCCGCCGATTTATCAAGGGACTCAACTATGGTATTAGATTCAGCATGGCTCGATAGTTGGAGACTGATACTCCATACCAGCATGTGGTAGAAATCACATGGAGATTGGAGGGTTTGCAAGGGTAGGAGACAGGACAGGGAGGCCAAGAGTCCTCGAGATTCTGGTGGATACAGTGGTGTGCACCAGAAAGTTATATGTTGTGATATTGATACGCATGTGGTGGATTAAGGATTGGGGTCGAAATGCATGTGGTGAGATAAGGTGGTCTTGATATGCTTGTTGGTAGTACAGGAACTACTTGAAGCCACGCGGTGTGATAAGGTGGGCTAAAACACGGGAAGCTATTTCGAAAAAATGATTTTCAAAACTAAATGCAAGGCTCCCGCGGTGATATAAGGAATGATTATGATTTGTTTTGTGATATGAGACTGTGAGGCAGTACCTCGGTAGTGATGCGTGCTAATACCATTCAATTATATCACTTGTGTTTTGGTTGCTTTGTTTCCTTGACATATTATTCATTGTTTACTTTCGTGATGCCTTAATTCCCTTAATTCAGTGTATCTATTCTTGGTATATTTTCTTCATTGTTTCATTTTTGTTGTTTATCATTATCACACTATCATATACCAATTCAATTTTCTTATTTATTATAGTAGGGTGTTGACCTGACCTCATCACTCTTCTACCGAGGTTAGGCTTGGCACTTACTGGGTACCGTTGTAGTCTACTCATGCTACACTTTTGCACATCCTTTTATGCAGATCCAGGTAGCCTTACCAACCTAGGCACCCGTGAGTAGAGTTTAGATATGGAGACTTCAAGGTATACCTGCCGGCCTCCGCGAGCCTCAGAATCACCCTCAATCTAGTTCTATTTCATTTTCCCTTTTTGTAGATAATGTTGTATAGGGATGTTTAGTATACTCTTGTAGAGCTTGGGACTTGGTATCACCGGATTTTGGGAGTTTTGTTCTGTTGAGTTGCAGAGTTCTTTTATGTTAGTTGTTGAGTTATTTGAAAGTTTTTATCATTTTCTCAGATAATTCTGCCTGAATGTTAGGCTTACCTACTCTTAGAGACTAGGTTCCATCACCACATTCTACAGAGGGAAATTCGGTCAGTGACAAGTTGGTATAAGAGCCCTAGGTAAATAGGTTTTACGTGTCAAAAGCAGGATTACTAGAATCTCACGGATCGGTACAGAAACGTTTGTACTTATCTTCAAGAGGCTATGGAACTGTTAGGAAACTTCACTTATTTGATCCCTTATCATGCGAATTTCTTGACTTTAGATTTCTAAATCTATGTCTTTCTATTCTCTCACAGATGGTGAGGACATCCACCGCTGGATCAGATGATCAGATACCTGTGCCCCCTGATAGAGCCGTGAGAGGCCGTGGCTGGGGCCGCGGTCAGGGTCCGGGAGACGATAAGGAGGGGCATGTAGTGTAGCCAGAGCAGCTGCACTAGCTACGACAGAGGAGCCACCAGTAGATCCAGTTGGGAGGTAGGCACTTGTGGCACTTGTTGCTACCCCTGCACTTCAAGAGACGTATGCCCAGTTCTTGAGCATATTTGGTAATCTAGCTCAGGCGGGGTTGATTCCACTTGCAACGGAAACATCTCAGGCTAGGGTAGGAGCGCAAACTCCAGCGGCCCGTACCCCAGAGCAGTGATTCCATGTTGAGCAGGTCCAATAGGTTATACAAGTGCAGCTGGTTGTCCCAGTTCAGGCCGAGGTTAGGGCATCAACTTCTAAGGAGGAGTAGCTCAGGCTCGAGTGGTACAAAAAATACCATCCTCCTTCTTTCAGTGGCCTAGCTACAGAGGACGTACAAGGATTTCTGGAAAAGTGCCACTGTATTCTCCATAACATGGGTATAGTGAAGACGAGCGGGGGTTCTTTCACTTCTTTCTAGCTATCGGGACTAGCGTACTAGTCTTGGTGGGATTGGGATGAGGCTAGCCCAACCGAGGCAGCTTCACTCACATGGGCTCAATTTTTAGAGATGTTATTGAGATTTGGTTCCCCGAAGCCTTTGGGATACATGGCGCGAGCAGTTTGAGCAGTTGTGCCAGGGTTCTATGATCGTATCAAAGTATGTTCTGAAGTTTAGTGAGTTGTCCAGATATGCACCTGCCTTGGTTTACACAATTAGAGATCGAGTCCGTCGATTTATCAAGAGGCTCAACTATGGTATTAGATTCAGCATGGCTCGATAGTTGGAGACTGATACTCCATACCAGTAGGTGGTAGAAATCACATGGAGATTGGAGGGTTTGCAAGGCCAGGAGACATGACAGGGAGGCCAAGAGTCCTCGAGATTCTGGTGGATATAGTGGTATCCACCAGAAAGTTATATGTTGTGATATTGATACGCATGTGGTGGATTAAGGATTGGGGTCGAAATGCATATGGTGAGATAAGGTGGTCTTGATATGCTTGTTGGTAGTAGAGGAACTACTTGAAGCCACGCGGTGTGATAAGGTGGGCTAAAGCACGGGAAGCTATTTCGAAAAAATGATTTCCAAAACTAAATGCAAGGCTCCCGCGGTGATATAAGGAATGATTATGATTTGTTTTGTGATATGAGACTGTGAGGCAGTACCTCGATAGTGATGCTTGCTAATACCATTCAATTATATCACTTGTGTGTTTGTTGCTTTGTTTCCTTGTCATATTATTCATTGTTTACTTTCGTGATGCCTTAATTGCCTTAATTCAGTGTATCTATTCTTGGTATATTTTCTTCATTGTTTCATTTTTGTTGTTTATCATTATCACACTATCATATACCTGTTCAATTTTCTTATTTATTATAGTAGGGTGTTGACCTGACCTCATCACTACTCTACCGAGGTTAGGCTTGGCACTTACTGGGTACCGTTGTAGTCTACTCATTCTACACTTTTGCACATCCTTTTATGCAGATCCAGGTATCCTTACCAGCCTAGGCACCGGTGAGTAGAGTTTAGATATGGAGACTTCAAGGTATACCTGCCGGCGTCCGCGGGCCTCAGAGTCACCCTCTACCTAGTTCTATTTCATTTTCCCTTTTTATAGATAATGTTGTATAGGGATATTTAGTACACTGTTGTAAAGCTTGGGACTTGGTATCACCGGATGTTGGGAGTTTTGTTCTGTTGAGTTGCAGAGTTCTTTTATGTTAGTTGTTGAGTTATTTGAAAGTTTTTATCATTTTCTCACTTAAATTCTGCCTGAATGTTAGGCTTACCTACTCTTAGAGACTAGGTTCCATCACGACATCCTACAGAGGAAAATTTGGTCAGTGACAAGTTGGTATCAGAGTCCTAGGTACATAGGTTTTACATGTCAAAAGCAGGATTAGTAGAATCTCAGGGATCGGTACAGAAACTTTTGTACTTATCTTCTTCACTTATTTGATCCCTTATCATCCGAATTTGTTGACTTTAGATTTCTAAATCTATGTCTTTCTATTCTCTCACAGATGGTGAGTACATGCACCGGTGGATCCGACGATCAGATACCTGTGCCCCCTGATAGAGCCGTGAGAGGCCGGGGCTGGGGCCGAGGTCTGGGTCCGGTAGAGGACAAGGAGGGGCATGTAGTATAGCCAAAGCAGCTGCACGAGCTACGACAGAGGATCCACCGGTAGCTCTAGTTGGGAGGTAGGCACTTGTGGCGCTTGTTGCTACCCCTGCACTTCAAGAGACGCTCGACCAGTTCTTGAGCATATTTGGTAATCTAGCTCAGGCGGGGTTGATTCCACTTGCAACGGCAACATCTCAGGCTAGGGTAGGAGCGCAAACTCCAGCGGCCCGTACCCCAGAGCAGTGATTCCATGTTGAGCATGTCCCATAGGTTATACAAGTGCAGCTGGTTGTCCTAGTTCAGGCCGAGGTTAGGGCATCAACTTCTAAGGAGGAGTAGCTCAGGCTCGAGTGGTACAAAACATACCATCCTCCTTCTTTCAGTGGCCTAGCTACAGAGGACGCATAAGGCTTTCTGGAAAAGTGCCACTGTATTCTCCATAACATGGGTATAGTGAAGACGAGCGGGGGTTCTTTCACTTCTTTCTAGCTATCGGGACTAGCATACTAGTCTTGGCGGGCTTGGGAGGAGGCTAGCCCAACCGAGGCAGCTTCACTCACATGGGCTCAATCTTTTAGAGATGTTTTTGAGATTTTGTTCCCCGAAGCCTTTGTGATACATGGCTTGAGCAGTTTGAGCAGTTGTGCCAGGGTTCTATGATCGTATCAGAGTATGTTCTGAAGTTTAGTGAGTTGTCCAGATATGCACCTGCCTTGGTTTACACAATTAGAGATCGAGTCCGTCGATTTATCAAGAGGCTCAACTATGGTATTAGATTCAGCATGGCTCGATAGTTGGAGACTGATAATCCATACCAGCAGGTGGTAGAAATCACATGGAGATTGGATTGTTTGCAAGGCCAGGAGACATGACAGGGAGGCCAAGAGTCCTCGAGATTCTGGTGGATATAGTGGTGTCCACCAGAAAGTTATATGTTGTGATATTGATACGCATGTGGTGGATTAAGGATTGGGGTCGAAATGCATATGGTGAGATAAGGTGGTCTTGATATGCTTGTTGGTAGTAGAGGAACTACTTGAAGCCACGCGGTGTGATAAGGTGGGCTAAAACACGGGAAGCTATTTCGAAAAAATGATTTTCAAAACTAAATGCAAGGCTCCCGCGGTGATATAAGGAATGATTATGATTTGTTTTGTGATATGAGACTGTGAAGCAGTACCTCGGTAGTTATGCTTGCTAATACTATTCAATTATATCACTCGTGTGTTTGTTGCTTTGTTTCCTTGTCATATTATTCATTATTTACTTTCGTGATGCCTTAATTGCCTTAATTCAGTGTATCTATTCTTGGTATATTTTCTTAATTGTTTCATTTTTGTTGTTTATCATTATCACACTATCATATACCTGTTCAATTTTCTTATTTATTCTAGTAGGGTGTTGACCTGACCTCATCACTACTCTACCGAGGTTAGCACTTATTGGGTACCGTTGTAGTCTACTCATTCTACACTTTTGCACATCCTTTTATGCAGATCCAGGTAGTCTTACCAGCGTAGGCACCGGTGAGTAGAGTTTAGATATGGAGACTTCAAGGTATACCTACCGGCGTCTGCGGGCCTCGGAGTCACCCTCTACCTAGTTCTATTTCATTTTCCCTTTTTATAGATAATGTTGTATGGGGATATTTAGTATACTGTTGTAGAGCTTGGGACTTGGTATCACCGGATGTTGGGAGTTTTATTCTGTTGAGTTGCAGAGTTCTTTTATGTTAGTTGTTCAGTTATTTGAAAGTTTTTATCATTTTCTCAGTTAAATTCTGCTTGAATGTTAAGCTTACCAACTCTTAGAGACTAGGTTCCATCACGACATCCTACAGAGGAAAATTTGGTCAGTGACAAGTCGGTATCAAAGCCCTAGGTACATAGGTTATACGTGTCAAAAGCAGGAATAGTAGAATCTCACGGATCGGTACAGAAACTTTTGTATTTATCTTCGAGAGGCTGTGGAACTGTAAGGAAACTTCACTTATTTGATCCCTTATCATGCGAATTTCTTGACTTTAGATTTCTAAATCTATGTCTTTCTATTCTCTCATAGATGGTGAGGACATCCACCGCTGGATCCGACGATCAAATATTGTGCCCCCTGATAGAGCCGCGAGAGGCCGGGGTTGGGGCCGCGGTCTAGGTCCGAGAGAGGACAAGGAGGGGCATGTAGTGTAGCCAGAGCAGCTGCACGAGCTACGATAGAGGAGCCACCGGTAGCTTCAGTTAGGAGGTAGGCACTTGTGGCGCTTGTTGCTACCCCTGCACTTCAAGAGACGCTGGCCCAGTTCTTGAGCATATTTGGTAATCTAGCTCAGGCGGGGTTGATTCCACTTGCAACGGCAACATCTCAGGCTAGGGTAGGAGCGCAAACTCCAGCGGCCCGTACCCCAGAGCAGTGATTCCATGTTGAGCAGGTCCCATAGGTTATACAAGTGCAGCTGGTTGTCCCAGTTCAGGCCGAGGTTAGGGCATCAACTTCTAAGGAGGAGTAGCTCAGGCTCGAGTGGTACAAAAAATACCATCCTCCTTCTTTCAAAGGCCTAGCTACAGAGGACGCACAAGACTTTCTGGAAAAGTGCCACTGTATTCTCCATAACATGGGTATAGTGAAAACGAGCGGGGGTTCTTTCACTTCTTTCTAGCTATCGGGACTAGCATACTAGTCTTGGTGGGATTGGGAGGAGGCTAGCCCAACCGAGGCTGCTTCACTCACATGGGCTCAATCTTTTGAGATTTAATTGAGATTTTGTTCCCCGGAGCCTTTGGGATACATGGCGCGAGCAGTTTGAGCAGTTGTGCCAGGTTTCTATGATCGTATCAGAGTATGTTATGAAGTTTAGTGAGTTGTCCAGATATGCACCTGCCTTGGTTTACACAATTAGAGATCGAGTCCGTCGATTTATCAAGAGGCTCAACTATGGTATTAGATTCAGCATGGCTCGATAGTTGGACACTGATACTCCATACCAGCAGGTGGTAGAAATCACATGGAGATTGGAGGGTTTGCAAGGCCAGGAGACATGACAGGGAGGCCAAGAGTCTTAGAGATTCTGGTGGATATAGTGGTGTCCACCAGAATGTTATATGTTGTGATATTGATACGCATGTGGTGGATTAAGGATTGGGGTCGAAATGCATGTGGTGAGATAAGGTGGTCTTGATATGCTTGTTGGTAGTAGAGGAACTACTTGAAGCCACGTGGTGTGATAAGGTGGGCTAAAACACAGGAAGCTATTTCGAAAAAATGATTTTCAAAACTAAATGCAAGGCTCCCGCGGTGATATAAGGAATGATTATGATTTGTTTTGTGATATGAGACTGTGAGGCAGTACCTCGGTAGTGATGCTTGCTAATACCATTCAATTATATCACTTGTGTTTTGGTTGCTTTGTTTCCTTAGCATATTATTCATTGTTTTCTTTCGTGATGCCTTAATTGCCTTAATTTAGTGTATCTATTCTTGGTATATTTTCTTCATTGTTTCATTTTTGTTGTTTATCATTGTCACACTATCATATACCTGTTCAATTTTCTTATTTATTATAATAGGGTGTTGACCTGACCTCATCACTACTCTACCGAGGTTAGGCTTAGCACTTACTGGGTACCGTTGTAGTCTACTCATTCTACACTTTTGCACATCCTTTTATGCAGATCCAGGTATCATTACCAGCCTAGGCACCGGTGAGTAGAGTTTAGATATGGAGACTTCAAGGTATACCTGCCGGCGTCCGCGGGCCTCAGAGTCACCCTCTACCTAGTTTTATTTCATTTTCCCTTTTTATAGATAATGTTGTATAGGGATATTTAGTACACTGTTGTAAAGCTTGGGACTTGGTATCACCGGATGTTGGGAGTTTTGTTCTGTTGAGTTGCAGAGTTCTTTTATGTTAGTTGTTGAGTTATTTGAAAGTTTTTATCATTTTCTCACTTAAATTCTGCCTGAATGTTAGGCTTACCTACTCTTAGAGACTAGGTTCCATCACGACATCCTATAGAGGAAAATTTGGTCAGTGACAAGTTGGTATCAGAGTCCTAGGTACATAGGTTTTACATGTCAAAAGCAGGATTAGTAGAATCTCAGGGATCGGTACAGAAACTTTTGTACTTATCTTCGAAAGGCTATGGAACATTTAGGAAACTTCACTTATTTGATCCCTTATCATGAGAATTTGTTGACTTTAGATTTCTAAATCTATGTCTTTCTATTTGTGCTTTATAGTTGTTATGTGACTTGTCGGGATAATTGGTTCGGGTTCGGTGAGGTTTTGGAATGAATTAGAACACTTAGTTCCAAAGTTTAAAGCTTAAGTTGAAATAGTTGACCGGGTGTTGACTTATATGTAAACGACCCCAGAATAGAGTTTTGATGATTTCAATAGCTCTATATGGTAATTTTGGACTTAGGAGCGTGATCGGAAACGTTTTTGGAAATCCGTAGTTAAAATAGGCTTGAAATGGCTAAAATAGAAATTTAAGTTTGAAAGTTTGATCGGGGAGTTGACTTTGTGTTATTTGGGTCAGAATACGATTTTGGAAATTGGAATAGGTCTGTTATGTCATTTATGAATTGTGTACAAAATTTGAGGTCAATCGGACTTGATTTGATAGGTTTCGGCATCGAATGTAAAAGTTGGAATTTTTTAGTTTCATTAGACTTGAATTGGGGTATTGATGTGCCGTAGAATTGTGGCACTTTTTTTACTATGCCATTTCAAACAAAAACATTGAGTTACATTTATTAATTGTTAATTAAGTTATTCTCATTTAGTAAAAACTTCTTTCGGCTTAATTTACAATAACCAAATATGATACATGTGCATATACATGTAAGTACATATCTGTATTTTCTAATAACAAAAAAAATTATGCATTTTGTTTGTTTGCAATCTGATTTGTCTTCTCAATAATGAATCTCAAGTTCATAGCAAAAAAAGTGATGAGTCGGAGAGTGTTTTTGAAATTACAGTCGGCGAAGGAGGTTAGCATTTGGTGCTCTTTTCTTTTGTGCGAAAACCAGATGTAGTTGAGTCATGAGAGAGAATAAATAGAGAAGTAGGATTTTCTCGAATTTGGCGATACAATGTCAATTTTTTTGGGCCGTCTTTGCCAAACGTAATCTAAGGCTAAAAATTTGCCAATTCATATTATATGTTGTCACACGGTGCCAATTTCTTTCTCCAACTTTTACTTTTCACCTTTTAATTCCTTTTTTAGTTTTTAATTTTATTTTTATATTTTGTTTTCCCCTTTAACCTCTCATCTTCATAGAGATGTGCATCAAACAATGGAATAGAGACTATGTTTCCTAAGTTTCATAGAGAATATGTCTCCTTTGTTTTCTCCTAAAGACTTTCGGTGTTGAAAAAATTAAGTGACTTTTTGATTATTATAAGAAAGAAACTTGATAATATATAATACAAGAAAAAAGAAAGCTCGTGTGAGAACCTAAACTAGGTAATACATGTATATAGTAAATGATCATTCCTTTAAATAGTTAACTTTTACATCGAAATAGATGAATTTAGTTTTGGAAGGAAAAAATGCGTGAGGGGGTGTCTTCACCCGTCTGTGAAGTTTAAATTTGTGTCAAGAATTGTAAGAGCTCTAACGCGTCGTTCGGTGGTTTGAGGCTTTGGATAGCTTCATTTCATGTATTATGACTTGTACGCGTACTCGGAATCGAATTTCGGGAAGTTTGGAGTTGATTCGGATGAAAAATTCTCAACTCTGAAGCTTTAAGTTGGAAGCGTTGACCAAGGTTTGAATTTTGAGTAAACGACCTCGGAATCGGGATTTGAAGGTTCCAATAGGTTCGTATGATGATTTCGGACTTGGGCGTATGTTCGGATTGAGTATTGGGTGGTCCGAAAGTATTTCGGCGCTTATTGTGGAAAGTTGACAATTTGAAGATTTTAGAATTTTCTAAGTTTGGTTTGAAGTGGACTTTGGTATTATCGATATCCGTTTGGGGTTGAGAGCCTTGGAATAGGTTCGTATTGTGATTTATGACTTGTACATAAAGTTTGGCGTCATTCCGGAATGTTTAAGTATAATTCGAACGCGCTCGTTGAAGTTTGAATGTTTGAAAGTTAAAAGGAGGATTTGATCGGTGATTCATGGTTTTGATGTTGTTTGGTGTGATTTGAGGCCTCGAGTAGGTTCGTGTTATATTTTGGGAGTGGTTTGTCTAATTGGACGGGGTCCCGACGGCCACATGTGTATTTCAGATGTGTTTGGGTTATATCGCGCTCTTATTTGATGCTTCAACGTTGTTTCTTTGGACATAAAGGATGTCATATTGAGCAAACGACCTTTTATTTGTGATTGTATTGAACCATCAGATTGTTATCGTAATTACGGAACCATAGAAATAAGAATCGTCGAATTCCGAGGTCGTATATAAGAGTTATATCCATTTTCGTGTCGGAAAAGATTGTTGGTTTCTGGTGGGAGCTTTATTCTTCGCGAACGCAAGGGAGGTCCCGCGAATGCAAAGAAGGAAATTTAGGTTGACCGGCCAATGCGAAAAAATTTCTCTTCACGAACACGAAGGTGTCCCGCGATGGTGAAGAACAAAAATCGCCTGGACAGTATTTTAAATGGGCAAACCGAGTATTTTAGTATTTTGAGCATATCTTGAGTTGTAGAGCTCCGTTTGAGGTGATTTTCGCGGAGTTGTTCTCGTCTCAAATAAGAGGTAAATATATGATCTTTATTTTGATATTTTTCATGATTATTTTTGTTGGTTATCATTTTTATCCGTGTTTGGATTGTAGAAATTGGGGTTTTGAGCCCTTCCTTGATTTGAGGGTCAATTCATGGGCGAAATTGGATGATTTTCGGAATATAAACTATATAAGTTATGGATAATAATTATTTTTGATAATTTTCGAAATTCGGGCACATGGGCCCAAGGGTTGACTTTATTAACTTTTCAAGCGGAGTTGAAAATCATTATAAATTGTTAAATTATAAGCATTGTAGTATATTTTGATTGATTTGCACATTATTTTACTAGTTTCAGAACGTTTGGCTTTGATTTGAGGTGTTAGAGAGGCGTTGGAGACAGTTATGGAACTTTGGAGTGAGGTAAGTCTCTTGTCTAACCTTGTAAGGGGGAAACTAACCCCTAGGTGATGTAATTGTTATGTGCTACTAGTTGCGAGTGCTACGTACGCATGAGGTGAGGAGAGTCCATACGTAGCTAAAGCATGTTTATGTCTGGGTAGACTTAGGACTTTATCATATAATATTTGAATCATTTGAACTCACTCTGCTGGCTTAATTGATTAAATTTATAATTAAAACTAATTTAGAAAATATATATATATATATATATATATATATATATATATATATATATATATATATATATATTAGGCCGAGACTTATCACCTTGCGTTGTTGGCAAGTTATTTGAGAAACACTAAAGGTTATATTCACTTTGTGCTCATGTACTGTATTGTAAGTACGTTTCTCGTAATTCGATGATTTTCTCCCTTTCTTGTGGAGCGGGGCGAACGCCTCGGCAGTATAATATATGCATTTATAGTTCGTGTCATTCGACCCTCGGCAGTGTACACATTATTCTGTATCGGATCGTACGACCTCAGCATAATCGTGCGTTATATCGCTAGCTGTCCGAATATTCACGAGATGTTTCTCCTACTGATGCCCGGCATTTATTATAGTGTTCCTTATCCATTGGTTTCTGGCACTTAATATATCTGAGGTGTTGAGATAGAACACGAGACTGAGAAATTTATATCTTTAAAAGAAATTTTTGGAAGATTATGTAACTTACAATTTTATCCCATTATTGCTGTTGTGCTTCATATCTGCTTATGATTTATCATATTGCTTTATTGGACCTCTAGTAAGTGTTAATGTCGACCCTTCTTCACTACTTCTCTGGGGTTAGGCTAGGTACTTACTGGGTACGCGTTGATTTACGTACTCATGCTACACTTCTGCACTAAATGTGCAAGATCTGACAAGTTCAATTGGTGGTCATCTTGGCGCGTAGGCGTAGCTGCTGAGAAAACTTTATGGCGAGCTGCATTTCAGGCTACGTATCACAGCCCACAGAGTCTCCCATACTATTTACTTTATCCTGTCTTATTCACATTCCGAACAGATGTTGTATTATTATTGTACTCCTTAGTAAATGCTCATGCACTTATGACACCGGGTTTTGGGGCGTTTTAGAATTTGTTTATGATTTTGCTTACCATTGAGACACTTCTACTTTATTGTCACGACCCAAAATCCGCCTAGTCGTAATGGCACCTAACCCAACCCGTCAGGTAAGCCAATTAACAACTATCCAATTCCAATGAAATTTAATAAGACAATAAAGTGAAAGAAAATATCTAAATCTTATACATTCCCCAAGGACTGGTAGTACAAATCATGAGATTCTATGATAGAATTTATGAAGCTGGTATGAAAGTAGTGACGAGCTGGGTCAAGGGTTAGAATACAACTCCAATAACTAGCAACAGTTCATAACAATATAGTAAAGATGGTGCATGAAATAACTCAATAAATAAATGCTCAACTCGTATGAAATTTCGGAAAATAAATGCTTCTTTTCAAGTATACAGTAAAACTCAAATCCTTTGTAGAAATCACCAAAATATGAGTAGGTTTGTAAAACTATAATGTTCCCCAAAACTTTTCAACAATACTTAAGATGTTTCATTTTTCAGATAGCATGAGGAAAGTACATCTCTATGCCTACATGTCATTATGCAGGTGAAATGATGAATGACACAATGTCGTACAACATGAGGAAAATATATCTATATGCCTCTATGTCAAGTGTACATGTCAAATGCAATGTATCTCAGAGATAAACTCATGTACTCATACTCTCAAAGTACTCAATCAGACTGTCTCACACTTTCCACTCATCATGCTCAATCACTCAGTACTGTATATGGCCAATTCAGCCCGTGGGGAAGATCCATCCCCAGGTATAAAAGATTCGGACAAGATCCAAGTCTAGGGAAAATTCATCCCTCAATATAAATCAAATGCGCTCACTAGGGGTGTGTGCAGACTCCAGAGGGGCTCCTTCAGCTCAAGCGCTATAAATCGCACGGACAACTCACGTGCTGCATGGACAACTCACGTGCTATAATATCAATATCTGGATCTCACGTATTGCACGGATAACTCACGTGCCATAGTACCAATAACCTCACAATCAGGCCCTCGGCCTCACTCAGTCATCAATCTCTCCAGTTTCTCGTGCCCATAATACCAATAAACTAGCCCAAAAATGATGAGATGATGTGTCAATATATAGAAAAAGAGACTGAGATATGATATGGAATAAATGAACTTGACTGAGTATGAAATTGCAATGTAAGCAAATAACTCAACAGCAGTAATGACCTCAGTGGGTCCCAATAGAATAAGCATGTAGCCTAGACATGGCTTCTAACATGGATCACAGCTTAATAGCTCTAGTACGTAGAGATTTCATGGTTACAGATAAGCTCAGATAACTACACAGTACCACAGAAATAACAGAGTTACAATTCACATGGTGCACGCCCACACGCCGTCACCTAGCATGTGCGTCACCTCAACAACAAACACATAACATGAAATTTGGGGTTTCATACCCTCAGCACCAAGTTTAGAAGTGTTACTTACATGGAAAAAGCCAAATCCAATACCAAGCAAGACAAACGATGCTCTGCAATGCCATCATGTGCGTACCGACCTGTTAACGGCTAGAAACTAGCCAAAAGCAACTCAGATACATCAAATAAAGCCCAAGGAAACAATTCCAAATGATAAAGGTCGAATCCTAATTAAAAAAACCCAAAATCGACCCAAAAGCCCAACCCGGGACCGCATCTCGGAATCTGATAAAACTCATAAAATCTGATAACCCATTCAATTACGAGTTCAACTATACTAGTTTCACTTAAATCCGACTCTGATTCGACGTTCAAAACTCAAAAATTCGCTTTATGAAGTTTTAGACAAACACCCCCAATTTTCTTTTAAAACTTATAATCCAATTACCAAAAATGGAGATAAAATCTCGAAATATAATCAAAACCGAGTTTAGAACACTTACCCCAATCCTTGTGATGAAATTTGCCTCCAAAATCGCCTTAATCCGAGTCCCGCATCTAAAAATATGAACAAAATGACCAAACCCTTTATTTAAAGCTTCTGCCCAGTCATTTCTGCTTTTGCGATCACACAAGCCGCTTCTGCGGCGTCACTTCTGCGACACATGCTCCGCTTATGCGGACTCCACTAGCCAATTGACCCCTCGCATCTGCCGATTTCTATCCTCTTCTGCACAACTGCAGGTGCGAAGCCAAACATGCTTCTACGCTCAATCTCGCTTTTGCGCCCAAGACCATCGCTTCTGCGGGGCCGCAGATGCGCCTCAAGGTCCGCTTCTGCGATCTTGTCCAGCCAAGCCTGCATGGGCTTATGCGACCAACTGTCCGCATCTCCGAATCGCATTTGTACCCATTCCTACGCAGATGCGGAAGCACCAGAGCCAACATACCTACAGCAATGCAACATGAAACGAAAAATGATCTGAACCTCGTCCAAAACTCACCCGGGCCACTCAGGACCCCGTTTGAATATACCAACAAGTTTCATAACTTAACACGGACCTATTCGAGGCCTCAAATCACACATAACAACATCTAAACGATAAATCGCACCTCAAATTGAACTTAAATGAACTTGAACTTTCAACTTCCAAAATTCGCGCCGAAACATATCAAATCAACTTAAAATAAACTCAAATTTTGCACACAAGTCCCAAATGACATAAAGAAGCTATTATAATTCCCGGAACCACAATCCGAATCCGATATCCACAAAGTAAACTTCCGGTCAAAATTATGAACTTTCCAAGCCTTCAAATTTCCAATTTCATCAATTAGCACCAAATCCTTCTACGGACATCCAAATGTAAATCTGGGCATATGCTCGAGCTCAGAATCACTATCCAGACCTAACGGAACCATCAAAACTCTATTCCGGGGTCAAATTCACAAAAGTCAAACTTGGTCAACTCTTCCAAATCAATTCTGAATAACCTGAAAATCAAACCGATGATTCACATAAGTCATAATACATCATACGGAGCTACTCATGCATGTAAACTACCGAGCAAAGAGCAATTTCTCAAAACGACCGATCGGGTAATTACATCCTCCCCTACTTAAACATACGTTCATCCTCGAATGTGCCCCGAGTTGTTCTTAAGCCGACAGATCACCGTGTAACCTTACAATGCACATACCTGGGGGTAATCCCATGTCACCCTATTCCATATAGGCCCGACAACACAACAAACTAAAGATCATTAATTCAACCTTAGCTCGTAAATCACAAAATCTGATTCCCAACATTCGGAATTTCTTATAAGAACCGAATCTCACATCTATGCACTGTATAAGTCTGAACATGCTGTATCAAGACATAACCATAACCCAAGATGTAATCACATGATATGCCACATAACTCAAATACTCATGTTAATAATTCCGACCACAATAGCTGCTCGAAGCAAACCCGGTACCAGTAATAAACCTCGTATCAAATAAAACCTCATTCAAAACCTTAGTACACTACCGATGATGAAAGAAACACACAGAAATGCATAACCACTTATCAGACCAAGAACCCATGGAACCCTCCTTCATTCGACAAGAACTATAGCCAATTTCTAAGCCGACTTCAGATATTATCCTTCCTACATGCTGCAATCAAATCCAACCCATCCTAGATCTGATGACCTCATATTGACAAATACCAGTTACCCACGGACATGGCACACCAATACTACCCAGAGCCACAAACCGTGAAATTCGTGCACCAATACACAACCATTCAAATTTACTCAGTCATGAAAAATGACTCAAACAATAGAACCATCCCGCAAGTTCAACAAGTACCACTACAGCTGAAATACTATGAACCCATCATACCTAGTAGAACCAAGACACACGAATCTAACACAAAGGATCATATCTAAACATAACCCCGCTGCAATGCATGACCCCATCCAAACACTGGTCCATATGAAATACCTCAGCCACCATGTTCAAAATCAATAACCACGCGTAATTCGACATCAAGCACCCAAGGTGCATGACCATAATCACGGAGAGACAAACAACACAATACCACAATACAGAAAGAACATAACCAATGCGCAATCAATCATTCAACACCCTAATACCCATCTCGCTCAGACTCCGCCATAAGGTCCAAATAGAACTTCACTATGTGTGCATATAACTAACGAATCACAACCTCTCGTAGCATAGAGGAGTAGCACATAGATCATATCAGAACACGAATAAGCTCAACTCCATCTAATGACACATCCTTCAATAATAGCAGTACAAAGTCAACCAATCCGACGTGGTGTAGAATACACATCCTTATTGGGTCTACTAATTGGGCCCCAAATCAACTCTAGTCATCCACAAATAGATAAATAACCCTCCGAAGGTCCACAATGACCTAACCATGATACATACCATCATCTGGCTAGATTTAGCCACATCTTCTCAGCCCATAACCACGAAACAATTTGCTTCTGAGAATTCCCGGTCTCCAAATACATAGAACACACGAACCACCATATCTGATCCTGTAACAACTCGGCCGGTCGTTTCGAGAGTTATAGCCTCATTTTCCCTATTTCTATTTCTTTTTGTGCTTTTCAACTATATTATGATATATCAAGTTAGTTAGTTTGGGTCCGGAGTTGTTTCAGAATGAATTGAGACACTTAGTCTCTTATTTAGAACATTAAGTTGGAAAAGTCAACATGTTGACTTATGTGTAAACGGTCTCGGGTTTGAATTATCATGGTTCCATTAGCTTCGTTAGGTAATTTTGGACTTAAGAGAGCATCCGGAATGTGCTTTGGAGGTTCGTAGTGGAATTAGTCTTGAATTGGCGAAAGTTGGAAATTTGGCGATTTCGGTCGGCAGTGGAAAATTTGATATCGGGGTTGGAATGGATTTATGGAAGTTGTAGTAGGTTTGTGGTGTCATTTTTGACGTGTGTGTATAATTTGAGGTCATTCGGACATGGTTTGGTTGGTTTCGATACCGGTTGTCGAATTTGGAAGTTTAGAAGTTCATAGGCTTGAATCCGAGGGTAATTTGGTGTTTTGATATTGTTTTGAGTGATTCGAAGGCTTGACTAAGTTCATATGTTGATAAAGACTTATTGGTATATTTGGTTGAGTTCCCGAGGGGCTCGGGGTGATTTCGGATGGCTAGTGGGAGGTTTGGAATTTGGAAATGCAGCTGAAATGCTGTTGCTGGTGTTTTTCCGCACCTGCGAAGGTGGAGCCACAGGTGCGAGGTCGCAGATGCGGTTGGGTAGCCACAGATGTAGACATAGAGGACCTGGGCAGGAACCTCAGGTGCATAAGAGTGGTCGCATCTGCGAGCCCGTAGATGCGAGGCTGAGTCGCAGATGCGAAAGTGAGGAGTTGGTCGATTTCCGCAGAAACGGAGAGGGATGCGCAAGTGCGCAATCGCAAGTGCGAGATTCGGCCGCAGATGCGGAACCTGGGATTTTAAGTGAGTTCCACACCTGCGATGGAAATTCCGCAGGTGCGGTATCACAGAAGCGTAAAAGGGACCACAAGTGCGGTTTCGCTGGGCAGAAGGTATAAAAAGGGGACTTCGTGATTTTTGCTCATTTTCACCATTTTCAATTCGGACCTTGGAGCTTTTGGAGTGAATTGTTGAAGGGGATTCAAGGATTTTAACAGAGGTAAGTTGCTTGAGCTCTAATACTCCTAGCTATGGTGTTTTCCTGTTATTTTCCTACCTAATTAGTAGGATTTTTGAAGTAAAATTAGGGGTTAGGGCTTGGGATTTTGGAGAGTGTAATTTAAGAATTTGAGGGACCAAATGATGTGGGATTCTAATAAATTTAGTATGGGTAGATGCGTGAGTGAATGGGCTTTCGGATTTTGTGACTTTTGTCGGATTTTGAGACGTGGGCCCGGGGGCCAGGTTTGAGTGAATTTCGGGATTTGGCCTATAATTTGGTATTTTCCTTGTGGGATTCATTCCTTTATCTCATATTGATTGTATTTATTGCTTTTGGCTAGATTCGCGTCATTTGGAGGCCGGTTTGAGAGGAAAGAGCATTCTAGAGTAGGAGTTCTATGCTGTTGAGGTAAGTAACAATTTTAAATCTGGTCTTGAGGGTATGAAACCCGAAGTTCAGTATAATGTGACTGTTTGGAGGTGGAACCCATGCTAGGTGACATGCGTGTGGGTGTACGCCATGAGGGATTGAGACTTGGTCTGTCCTAGGAGACTGTGAAGTCTAATATCCTTTATTTGTGTTTATATGTATTCCTGTCTACTAAAACTCGACTGTCTTTCATGTTAGAAATCATGCTTATGCTATATTCCTGCTCATGGTAGTTATATTCAGTCATAGTGATTCTTGTACATGTTTACCTCAGTCTCTGCTTTTTTCCCTAATAATATACTGTAACACTTTGATTTGGGTTGTTTTCCCTTTCTTTATTGAGACCTATGAGACTAGAGAGGTTCATGACTGAGTGAGGCCGGGGGCCTGTTTGTGAGGTATTGTACCTTAGCACGTGAGTTGTCCGTGCGGATTCTGATGTGATATGGTGGCACGTGAGTTGTCTGTGCGGGCCTTGATATGATATTATAGCACGTGAGTTGTCCGTGCGGATTATAGCGTTTGGGCTGTAGAAGCCCCTCATGAGTCTGAACACCCCCAGTGAGCGCAGGTACCTATTGAGCGTGTGCATTGAGGGTTGAGAGTTGAGTGTCGAGTTATTGAGGGTTCGAGTAACAGTGTCTGAGAGGTTTCATCTATTTCACTTTGTTGCTGTATTTAGCTGATAATTGTCTGGCAGGAATTGGTAATTATGCAACTGATCTTATACTCATGTTTACTCTTAAGTGTGAAAATTAACAACTGAATTGTTCTGTATAGCTCGTCACTACTTCTCAATTCCTTATTTATTTTTGTTACTTACTTAGTTGGTTGTACTCATACTACACCCTGCACTACATGTGCAGATCCAGGTGTGTCTACGCACGGAGACTGTTGAGTCCAGGCCTGTTTGAGTTTCGGAGATTGCAAGGTAGCTGCCAGCGTCCGCAGGACCTTGTTACTCTTTCCACATTTCTTTCCATTTGTACTAATATTTAGACATTGGCTGTAATAGTTTTATATACTTAGATGCTCATGATTTGGTGATACCCCGATGTTTGGGGCTCGTTTTCCGCACTTTGTTTCCAATTTGAGTTTAACTTTGATTTTATGAAACAATTCCTGATATGGAATGCTTTACTTTACTTTTATATTTAGTTTGGAAGTATTTTTGGGAAGGTCGGCTTGCCTAGTACCACCGATAGGCGCCATCATGACACGTTAGGTTTTGGGTCGTGACAGATCCCAACTCCACCGCCCAAATGTCTAACACGTCTCTCATACACGATCATCCCACGAGGAATACTTTTAAATTCTTCTGTTCCACATAACAAAATCTAAATATCAGCAATCGATCAACCAGGTGAGTACCGCAATACCAATGAAGCATACGTACGTCAACACTCAGTGCACCTTCTGAAATGTACGCTCTCCTCAGGCAATACCAAGTGGTAATATTATTCATCTAGTCATCTGAAACCGCCTATGTTGTCTACGAATTCATGCCCTTCCTTTCAAACTAAACTGTGACCTTGCACATGCAAATCTTATTTCCACACAACATACCGCATCTATCATGAATATGAAAAGTACGAGAATCTCAAAATCAACTCTGAGTCACAAGCAAACTACATACTCAATTAGCCAGGACCCTTCTATTTGACCTCATCCAGGAGAAAATCACAACACGCAACATGCTCCTCATGCCGGTAGGAAATATCCCTCTCAACTCGTGGTAGAAACCATCGAAACTCTTTGAAACCCATTAACACGCAACCAAGCCATCAGAACCGAATCCCTCTAACTCAACCAAGCCACGCATGTCGCCAAAATATCCAAGAGCATTGTTACGAAATACCTGTAAAGGCTCACCACATCATAAGTACCCAAAGAACCGATCATATCTACTACCTTGCTGATCCAACCTACTACCAAGCTATACTATTTCTCTGAATTCCTTCTGAATTACCCTCAAGGTGACACTTCTTATTGCTAGAACACCATGATCCTTAACTAAAACTCACCCCACAAGATCCTAGAATAAAACTACATCGCCCCAAGGCCCATAAGCCATTGTATTCCCTCTCCAGCACTCCAAAAGTACCACAATCGAGACACCCACTCCGAAGAGTCATGTGAACCCTTGAAACTATTTGCTTTACCTTCCTGATACTGAAATGTAGAATTCATAGAGATATAGAAATACCGTGAGTCTCGACACCATCCAATGTAACTCTCATATCCTAGCCATATACAAATCCGAAAAAATTCACAATTGCTACATACAAATCTTGAATCCATTAGAACTTTCTCGAGAGTCATCCCCTCTGCTCAAATCTCAATTGCACTACCCCAAACAGGCTGAACGACTTGTGCCCCAATAGCACGACAACACCCACAGAAGTAACCCCGCCTTAACGCAACCGAGCAAATTCCTACTCCATGCGCACTACATCCTTCACGAAAACACCTCAATCATTCCTTGATTTCCATATACCCATAAAGTGTAACACAACCCATATCCAGAAGTACCCTTACTCGAGTCATCCTCGATCTCAACCTCTATAAGTCATCACCGATTCATAAGTATGCCTCAAACCGAAACCAGTACAACACACAACCACACAATCAAATTGCCAATAGCCGACCCCCCCACTTGGCTCAAAGACATAGGACAAAACACTCGATAACTTATAATATACATGCTCTATTACTCCCATAATCCCGCACTGAAATTCAACTCATTCCCTTATAAGCTCATGTAACACAAACCCTCTAATACCTCAAATCGTCTACAACCCTCACATTCATTCTCGTGACGGTCATGTCAGCTATTACCACCGATCCAAACTCAAATCTCATAAGTATAACCCACTTGGTAGAAAAGAAAGCCTCCACACAACATCATAAAAATCACACATTCGTAGATTACCTCGCAGATCATAACCCAAATGCTTAGCCCAAAACTGACATCTCTTTATAACCTTTCACAGCCACGACTACTATGCTATTACTTAATCTTCCTGAGTCTAAACTCATCAACAAGGCATAAGAATCTAGTTCGTTTCATAATTAAACAACATGAAACTCTTTCAACACACTCATAACTCGAGAGTATACGTTGCATCAAGACAGAAATCAGGCACCCAATAGTCCTTTATCACATTCAACCCATCTGAACACATCTCGCAGTCCCATCATACTCATCATAGAGCCATCCAGCCACTCATCGAGCCATAAATTCCACTCATAGGGACACTACCGGACATATAAGTCCAAAAGCACATGCCCACGCAACTGAAATCACCGTGGTCAAGCTAGAGTCAAAACCCGGCCTCAGGTCCTCCAAGCTGGCCTATCATCAGCACACCAAAATCACATCTTGCACATCATCCATGGAATCATAAGCCGCCGATACACAACTGATATTGAGCGCTCACATGCGCATACGAATGCGTGGAACGAATTCAAAGAGTTACGCTTCAAGCTGAATTAATGTCGCACGATAAGGAAAGAAAGATGGGAAGTATGCCCTAAATGCCATGTAGCCTCTCGAAGATAGGTATGGACATCATACAAAGCTGGTATGAAATAAATACATCATCTGTTCAAAATGTACATAAACAGAGTTTTAAAAATCTAAGGCTACCATGAACAAGAGGCAGTTACAACCGAAACTCAGTTACATCTTCAAATCTAGCTCCCCTCGATCACAGCAACATCAGCATCCAACATCTACACGCAAGGTGCAGAAGTGTAGTATGAGTACAACCAATCCCGTGTACTCAATAAGTAACAAACCTAACCTTAGATTGAAAGTAGTGAAGAGCTGGGACAAGGGTCAGAGTCCAGCTTCAATAACCAGCAACAATTCATAACAATATAGTAAAGATGGTGCAAGAAATAACTCAATAAATAAATGCTCAGCTCGTATAAAATTTCGAAAAACAAATGCTTCTTTTCAAGTATACAGTAAAACTCAAATCCTTTGCCGAAATCAACAAAATATGAGTAGGTTTGTAAAACTGTGATTTTTCCTAAAACTTTTCAACAATACTTAAGATGTTTCATTTTTCAGATAGCATGAGTAAAGTACATCTCTATGCCTACATGTCACTATGCGGGTGAAATCATGAATGATGCAATGTCGTACAGTAAAACTTAATTTACAATGCTTAAAAATCGGGAGTTAGCCATTTTTACTTATTTTTGAGTTTTGAGTCTCGGATTTTGGCGATTCCAAAGCGATTTTTCACGATTTTCAATTGGGTAAGTGTTCTATAACCAAAAGTGATTATATTTCATGAATCCATATCTATATTCATCCTTTAGTTCGGATTTAGATGGAAAAATTGATTTTTTTGTAAAACTTTCCAAAAATAAAAAATTTAGATTTGAAGATCCATTTGACATCAGAATTGGATAATTTTTGTATGGTTGGACTCAACTCGGAATGGGTGTTCGGATTTCGTAAGTTTTTCTGAGATTTGAGATGTGGGCCCCACTGTCGATTTTAAAAATAAATTTCAGATTTTAATCCGAAAAATTAGTAAATTCATATGGAATTAATTCCTACAATTTGTATTGAATATATTGAATTGTTTATGACTAGATTTGAGGATTTCGGACACTAATTCGCGAGGCAAGGGTATATTGAAAACTTGAAATTTGATTTCGAAGCGAGGTAAGTGTCGTGGTTAACCTTGACTTGAGGTAATAGAACCCTTAAATTATTTGTTATGTGAATTGCATGTGAACGACGTATAGGCGATGTGACGAGTGTCTATACATCGTCGAATTAATTATTTGCATAATTATTTAAAAATCATAAATTATTTTAAATCATGAATGAATTATTATATTAATTGTTTCACTCATAATTCTTTGTCAAAATATTAATTCTTGAATTTCTGTAATAATTGCTACATGCTTATTTGAATTATGTGCATTAATTGCTACTTGACATTTAGCATATTAAACATTAAACTGCGTATTTTCTCCCTAATTTCCATAATAAATTATTATTTGTCATTGTTTGTTTCATAATTAAATCATAATTATTGTGTGCTTGTTGTCTTATAATTTTATATTAATTGTTGCATTTATTGGGATAATTTCTTCTATGAGAATTGGTAAATAAATATATTGGAGGATCGGGTTGCACGCCACAACAAAATTGATTAAAATGAATATATTGGAGGATCGGGTTGCACGCCGCAACAGAATTAATTAAAATGAATATATTGGAGGATCGGATTGCACGCCGTAACAGAATTGATTGAAATGAATATATTGGAGGAACGGGTTGCACGCCGCAACAGAATTGATTGAAATGAATATATTGGAGGATCGGATTGCATGCCGCAACAGACTTATTAAAAAGTCTATATATATACTTGATTAAATAAATATATCGTAGAGTTGAAAATGAATATATTGTAAAAATGGGTTGCACGCTGCAACGGAAATTGATTGAAATAATAATTGATTATGACTGCTGAGTTGGCTTCAACTATTAAAAAATGAGTTACCGATTTATTTCTATTACTGTTGTTTTACTAATATTGCGTACAGGTTAATGTAAGTGACCCGCCTTAGTCTCATCACTACTTCGTCGAGGTTAGGCTCAGCACTTACCAGTACATGGGGTCGGTTGTACTGATACTACACTCTGCACTTCTTGTGCAGATTTCAGAGTTGGTCCCAGCGGAGTACCATAGACTTGCTCGGATTTCAGCTACTCAGAGGAGACTTGAGGTATAACTGCACAGCGTCCGCAGTTCTGAAGTCCCCGTCTATCTTAATTTAGCTGTGTAATTTCTTTCAGACAATTTTACTTTATTCAAACCTTTATTTGTATTTTTCTAGAAGCTCGTTCACTTGTGACACCAAATTCTGGGATGGTATTTAGACACCGTTATTTTTATGAACTATTTACTACATTTCAGACCTTACTTCCGTAATTGTTCTTTGTTATTAATAAATTTAAAAATTGTTTAAAATGGCTAAAATTATTCTAATGTTAGCTTGCCTAACAAGTGAAATGTTAGGCGCCATCACGGTCCGAAGGTGGGAATTTCGGGTCGTGATAATCTCACTATCTCACACTTTCCATTCATCATGCTCAATGATTCAGTACTGTAAAAGGCCAATTCAGCCCAGGGTAGATCAATCCCGGAATATATACATCAACTGACCATCAGTAACTCAATACTAGGTAGGGCCAATCCAGCCCGTGGGGAAGATCTATCCCCAGGTATAAAAGATTCTGACAAGATCCAAGTCCAGGGAAGATCCATCCCTCAATATAAATCAACTGCGCTCATTGGGGGTGTGTGCAGACTCCGGAGGGGCTCCTCAGCCCAAGCGCTATAAATCACACGGACAACTCACGTGCTACACGGACAGCTCACGTGCTATAATATCAATATCTGGATCCGCACGGACAACTCACGTGCCATAGTATCAATAACCTCATAATCAGGCCCTCGACCTCACTCAATCAACAATCTCTCCAGTCTCTCCGGCCCACAATGCCATGAAACTAACCCAAAAATGATGATATGATGTGTCAATATACAGCAACAGAGACTGAGATATGATATGAAATGAATGAACATGACTGAGTATAAAATTATAATGTAAGCAAATAATTCAACATCAGTAATGACCTAAGTGGGTCCCAACAGAATAAGCATATAGCCTAGACATGGTTTCTAACATGGATCACAACTCAATAGCTCTAGTACGTAGAGATTTCATGCTTACAGATAAGCTCAGGTAACTACACAGTACCACAGAAATAACGAAATTATGATTCATAGGGTGCACGCCCACACGCCCGTCACCTAGCATGTGCGTCACCTCAACAGCAAACACATAACATGAAGTTCGGGGTTTCATACCCTAAGCACCTCAACAGCAAACACATAACAGTCATTTCCGCTTTTGCGGACACACGAGCCGCTTCTGCAGCGTCGCTTCTACGACACAAGTTCCGCTTCTGCAGACTCCACTAGCCAGCTGACCCCTCGCACCTGCGGATCTCCATCCGCTTCTGCGCAACTGCAGGTGCGAAGCCAAACACGCTTATTCACTCAATCTCGCTTCTGCACCAAAGACCATCGCCTCCGCGGGGCCGCAGATGCGCCCCAAGTTCAGCTTCTGCGATCTTCCCCAGCCAAGCCTGTTCGCTCTTCTGTGAACAAATGTCCGCATCTGCGGACTCGCATCTGCGCCCATTCTTCCGCAAATGCGGAAGCACCAGAACCAGCATACCTACAGCAATGCAACCTCAAACGAAAATGATCTGAACCTCGTCCGAAACACACCCGGGCCACCTGTGATCCCATCCGAATATACCAACAAGTTCCATAACATAACACGGACCTACTCGAGACCTCAAATCACACATAACAGCATCGAAAGGATGAATCGCGCCTCAAATCGAACTTAAATGAACTTGAACTTTCAACTTCCAAAACTCGCGCCGAAACATATCAAATCAACTCGGAAAAAATTCAAATTTTGCACACAATTCCCAAATTACATAACGAAGCTATTCTAATTCCCGAAACCACAATCCGAATCTGATATCCACAAAGTCAAGTTCCGGTCAAACGTATGAACTTTTAAAGCCTTCAAATTTTCAAATTTTCAACTGTCGCCAATTAGTGCCAAATTCTTCTACGAACATCCAAATGTAAATTCGGGCATACGCCCAAATCTAAAATCACCATCCGGACCTAACGGAACTATCAAAACTCCGTTCCGAGATCAAATTCACAAAAGTCAAACTTGGTCAACTCTTCCCAATCGATTCCGAATAACCTGAAAACGAAACCGACGATTCACATAAGTCATAATACTTCATACAAAGTTACTCATGTCAGTAAACTATCGAGCGAAGTGCAATTTCTCAAAATAACCGGTTGGGTCATTACATTTATATTTTCCTTAAATCATGTATATGTACGATTTTTGATGCATCGATCTCTCTATCTAATAAGATTCATGATTTCAAAAATAATAAAATGAAGCATTAAGTTGGTAGTTCACCATTGACTTGCCTAACGGCGACGTTGGACGCCATCACGACCTATAGAGGGTTTTGAGTCGTGGTAAGAATATCTTCTTATTCAAAGGATATAACTATCATATCACTTTTATTCTTAATAATTCTTGACGATTGTCTTCTTGACAATACTCTTTTTACTTAACTAGACTTGATACGCGTGTTGCGTGTGTATTCCATCTCAATAAATACATATTTTAAAAATTACATAAATATTATATTAACTAATTACACTTGAGTTATAAAATAAGTTTAAGAAAAAATGTGAGTTCCAAAAATGATGATAGTTAATTTTATTTAGTAACTCAATAAATGAATAAATGAGGACAATATAGAAGTCATCAATCATCTTAGTCAATACTTCAATTTATGATTTATTTGCTAAAATTTCACAAGTTTTCATGCTTATCTTTTACTTAGATTATAAAATAAAAATTAAAAAAATTATATAATGATGAACATTGATCCCATTTAGCTAGCTCATTATGAAAAAATCATGCTCATAGAAGTCCTCATATGCCTTATTGTGATTTCTGAGGATTTATTTTGGAATATCTTACAAAATTTATTACTGTTGTGTAACTTAATACTCGAAACAAACAAGTGACACAAAAATAGTTCATTGCAATTCTCCAAAAATTTGTCAAATAAAGCAAATTAAAATATTAAATCTTTTGATCTTTTAGATATTTGAGAATGTAGATGTTGGCTCTATAGCCCCGAGGAAAGAAAAAAATAAGTGACAATGTAAAGCCTAAAAATGACCAATATTGAGTTAATATTTTATAATACATAACTTAGTAAATAATAAAAATATAGGAACTTATCATTTGTTGGACAACTGCAAAGGAAAAACAAATTAATGATAATTTCTTTATGTTTGTAGTATTATCAATTTGACTCTCAATAATATATTGTAACTAATTTTATTTTATTTTTTATTTCTTTTATCATCAATATTATTATGTACACTACAAGTTTTGGAATTACTTATATGATGAATTTGTGATATAGTTGAATTGAATTTTCTATCTAATTAGTTGATTCAAAAACTTATTTTGTTACATTAGTTCAAATTTTTAATTATTCATTCTCAACATTAGAGGAAATAGTTTTTCTTTATTCAAATTCTTAATATTAATAATATCATCCTAAGTTTAATAATTAACTATAACTATATTTTTATCCAATAAGAATTCTATGTTCAAAGGATAAAAATATCGATCTGACATTTCACATAGAGAATTTTAGTTATTTTTAAAACTTTAAATATTAGAAAGATAATTAAAATATAAAGTTTTCTCAATGTAAAATCTATTTGTAGAGGATAAAAATATTGACCAACATATGATTATAATAAATTCTAAAAGTTAATTATTTTTAACCACTTTATTAGAGTGTATAAATCCAAACCCCTCTATGTTTAAGTAAAATTCCAAAATAAAAAAGTGACTACTACCTGAGTCATAATGTTTACACACGTTTAAGATACAAAGTTGGGGTAGGATTAATTAGGGGTGTCAATTGATATTTAAAAACCGACTAAATCGACCGAATCGTATCGAACCGAACTGATTTTTAGGTTTTCTTTAATAAAACTGTATGTTTTTATATAAATCTATAACTGTACCGATAATTAGGGTAGATTTTTTATTTTATGAAAATAAACCGAAAAATACCGAACCGTACCGAATAAATTTACATGGAAAAAATATAAATATATATTAATATTAAAAATAATGCATTAAATTTTTTCTTGGGCCTTGAAATTATAAAAACTATAACAAATCAATAATTAATTAAACCCAAAATCCTAATTCCCAAACCTATTATACTACTCCTATTGAAACTAAATTATTTCCAATATATTCACTAGCAAGACACAAGATAATCTAATGATTATGAGTAGCAAACTACAATATATTGAATTTTCGTATGATTTAAATTTATATTTTCAAATATTAAATCTTTTATCGACTTTATTCTTGAGTCTTGGCTTGCTTAATATCTTTCCACCCATGTGATTTATATTTTCTCTGACTTTCCTTAGTTTCTTTTACGTTGCAATAGAATAGTTGATGGATCTATACTATGGTCATCTTTCATATTTTCATAGTTCATCACCTTTTAAATAGTAAAATTATCTAGAGAGTTTTGATAAGTCCTATAAAAGTAGGTATGTTATGGCATTATGCTTCTACTAGTGACTTTTAAATGACATATAAAAAAATACCGAAAATTAGTCGAACCGTACCGATACCGAAGAGAAACCGACATTATTGGTACGGTTTTTAAAAGTCTAAATGTGGTTATACATCATAAAATAACCGAAAAATTGGTATGATACAAATTTTATAAAATAACCGGCCGAACCGAACCATTGACACCCCTAGGATTAATCTACATAATTAAAATAAGAAATATTTACTAATATGTAAAGTTTTTGTTGATTTCAAAGTCCTAGATATTAGAAAAATAATTAAATGACTATTCCTAAATAGTAGGGAATCAATTAAATGAATATTTCTAAATATTAGAAAAATAAATAAATGACTATTTTGTCTAGTATAAACTTTTATTTTAAAGGGTAAAAAAGACGAACAACATTTTGCTTAGGGCCTTCGTGCTTTTAATATAGTACTAGTCTCTGTAAATCTTCAATCAATTATTTACATAGAGGAGCCAAAAATTAAACTTAAGGAAATTTATATAGAAGAAATAAGTTTGTTTGAACATATGATCTTTTTTTTTTAATAAGTTTGAAGTATCTTCAGTCAATTATTTGTTTTTTAAAATAAAATTTTATTTTGTACTATGTTTTTCAATTTTCAAACAAATGTTTTTAACCAAAAGAAGCAATTTTTGAAGATATGGTCGTAACTCATTTAAACAATTCATCTCAACTATTTATTGTCACGATTCGGAATTCCCATCCTTGGTACCGTGATGACGCCTAACATTTCAATCGCTAGGCAAGCCAACGTTAGGTATAGTTATTAGCCATTTTTAACAATTCAATTTAAATGAAAACCAATAAACTGAAATAGAGCGTTTAAACTAAAATAACGGCGATATCCAAATACAATATCAGAACTGGTGTCACAACTCACAAGTACCTGAGCGACTAGAGTACTACAAATAAAAGTTTGAATGAAAGCATAACTGTCTGAAATGAAATAAATCGCTAGAGTAATGTGAAAGGGAACTTCAGGGCTGCGAATGCCATGCAGCTGTACCTCAAGTCTCCATCAAGCACCGAATCAGAGCAATCTACGGACCGCCGCCAGAACGGACTCCAGAACCTGCACAAGAAGTGTAGAGTGTAGTATGAGTACATCCGACCCCATGTACTCTGTAAGTACCGAGCCTAACCTCGATAAGTAGCGACGAGGCTAAAGAGGGTCACTTACAATAACATGTACGCAGTATAATTATAATAGGAAAGGAAAACAGAAAATACGACAAAACAGTTAACTAATGAAAACAAACTCAATCCTCGAAATCAGTGAATCTAGAAATATTAATCCTCAGAATCTCATATGAAAATACTGAAAGCTAACAAAATACAACAATGAGTACAACACACACACAATTCGTTGCGGCGCGTAACCCGATCCCACCGTACACACACAATCCTCCCTTTTTTCACCATATCAATATCAAGAATCACATATAAAATCCGTTGCGGCGCGCAACCCGATCCCACCATATAATCAGAATCAATATCATCATAATCCTCCCTATTTCACCATATCAATATCAAAATCACATATAAAATCCGTTGCGGCGTGCAACCCAATCCCACCATATCAATATCAGATTCTCCCTTATTCCACCATATTAGAACAATTACGGCATGCAATACGATCCATAAACAAATTCAATAAAAGTAATAAATCCAACAAGTCAATTCACTAGAAGAATCTCTACGATTAAAGAATATAAAAACAAAGCAATAAAGGAACCTCGTACCAAATCAAGGAATGTTACAATTAATACAAAGCTACAAGGCAAGTCAAAATATGAAAATTAAAGTGTACAAGTAAGACAGTTAAGGCAAGTAGTAATTAATCATGGAATCATAGAAGAAACGAACATTTCAATATAAGAGTAATTAATGATAAGTAACAAGTTACAGTATAGAAAGCAATTAAAGCATGTAACAATTAAGACATGAAATAAGATAATTAATGAAATACGGGAAAGCATGGAAATAATTATTTTGACAGCATATATACATTCGTCACCTCATATATACGCTATTACACACGTAATTCACATAACATATATTGTTCAAGGGTTCCTAATTCCCTCAGATCAAGGTTAGACCCAACACTTACCTCGCTCCGCAAGCAAATCAAAGCTCAACCGGGCTTTTCCTCTACAATTCGCCTCCAAATCAATCGAATCTAACCAAAATCGACTTAATATTATCAAACAATGCTAGGAAAATCAATTACAATAGATAAAGCAAATATCTTTACACTTTTTCCAAAAAGGCAACAAAAGCCAACCCCGGTCTCGCTTGGTCAAAATTCGAGATTTGGACCAAAACTCAATTACACATTCACCTCTAAGCCGGATTATGTGATTATTTTTGAAATCCGACCTCAATTTGACGTCTAAATCTCAATTTTACAACCCCCCAATTCTACCCAAATTCCTAATTTTCTACCATTAAAGAGCATAGATTAAGGTTAGAAATCAATGGATGTTGATGGAAATTGTAACGGCCCAACTGATCATTTTGAGATCTAGCACGTCGTTCAACAGTTTGAGGCCTTAAGTAGCTTCACTTCATATTTTATGACTTGTCTGCGTAGTCGAAATCGAATTTTGGGAAGTTCAGAGTTGATTCAGATGGTAAATTCTAATTTCGGAAGTTTTAAGTTAGAAGAATTGAATAAGGTTTGAATTTTGAGTAAACGACCTCGGAATGAGGATTCGAAGATTCCAATAGGTTCGTATGATAATTTCGAATTTAGACGTATGCTCGGGATGAGTATCAGGTAGTCCGAGAGTATTTCAGCGCTTATTACGGAAAGTTGGCATTTCGAAAGTTTAAGAATTTTTTAAGTTTGACTTGAAGTGGATTTTTATGTTATCGATGTTCGTTTGGGATTCCGAGCATTGGAATAGGTTTGTATCATAATTTTTGACTTGTGCGTAAAGTTTGGCATCATTCGGGATGCTTTATAAAGAGTCTAACAAGAGATTTTGAGAGGTTTGGCGAGTTAAAGGTGCGAGATCATGGTGATTGAGAAGGAGGAATCTTTGTGGGTTATACATTTTTGTAATTGTAGCGTAAAGCTAAGTGGGGAGCCCACCGTCTATGATTGGAGCATGTGGTTGTCTGCTGGTGCGGTTTCTGGTTATCGGTGCATTGGTGGATTATTTATGACTAAGAAAATAAAACATCAGGGGTAATTCGAGCAAAGAACTTGATGAATGTGTGCTATATTTCGCTTTGTCGATTCATGTGCAAGTTTTTGGAAGACTCATAGTTTATGCTTCTTGTGGATGTGATGTACAAGGAAAAGAATTCATCTGGTTGCTTCTTTGGGAGTGTTCATGTGCTAACAGAGCGTAGGAGTCTGATTATATTTGGGGGCAAGTCAGAGTGGGTGACTCTCAACAATGGTTCTAGTGGGTTCAAGAATTAAAGTGCATTGCCTAAGGATTTCGGGTCCGTTGTGTGGTTAAGGATCGAGTCTTTGCAGTGGATTATGAAAGGGACTTGGAGTGTTCTATGTTATCATCGGGTCTGTGATGCAATATTGGACAAATGGGAGAAAACAACTTCAGATTCATAGAGGATCTTTCATAATGGGTGTACCAGTTAGAAATGTTATTGTGCGCATAAGGAGGGTATGAGATGGTTCATGGGTATTGATACGATGTGGTCTCGTGGATTGGGTAACTCAGGATGAGTGTTGTTGGGTTTCGTTATGTTTTGAATGGAGATATTATTACTTCTAAGGCAAGTCCAGAGTAAATTGGAAGAAATGGGGTCGGTTAGTAATGGTTTGAATCAGTATGATTGTGGCAATGATCAGTTCCTTCGGCGTGTTAAGTTATACAGGTGATTTGTGGTTGTACGTACGGGCTTGACGACCACCGTAATTTCCTTGATTTGGGAGGTATTCGATTCCTATGGCCTTGTTGTGTAAATGGATCTCGAAAGAGTTATGGCGGTTTAGACCACGAATTGAGGTTTGTATTTTCTACGGTCGTGGGAATTCAGTTGCGTGTTGCAATGGTTCTTCTGAAAAGAGTTAAGTGAAAGGTTTCTAGCCGATGAAGTGTTTATTCTACTAGTATTTTAGGGGTTATAAGGAATTTTTGTAATCTCGCGTAGCGGCGTGATATGTGCAGTGAGCGGCATGAGAATTGGAAGTTGAAGATCAAGGTTGCGGTTCGGTGTTGACAAGAATGTTATGAGCTCGGATGAGCAGGGAAGAATTCAATTGTTCAGAGTAAGCTGGCATTTTCTTTAGTGTCTCCTGAGGACGGTGACCTGTGTTGGAGGCTTTGTGTTTTGATTTGCGGATTCTTGAATTGCTTTACAGAATTAGTACGATTGGTGGTATGGAGGTGCAGACTTTGCTACCTGGTACGGAAGGTCGTAGGAGCGTATCCCACAGGGAAAGTTGTATATGTGTGGCATGGAGATTTTTCGTACTATCATTAATGTGGGAGTTTATGCTTGGAAGTCGCTCTATTCCTTTGGTTGTGGACTGTGGGAGTTTGTTCCGGGTTAGACAGCTATTCATGTGTGTCATGAATAGGGCCATTATGGACCCTTGAAAGGGTGTTGACCCAGTGTGGTATGATCAGAATCGGTTTGAGGTCTTTTAGTGATTCTAATTTGAATGTGTGCTTTGCGTCATGTCGGATGTGTTCATTCGTCGTAGCATTGCTTACGGAAGAGTCTTCGGGCATTGAATGTTATTTTCATCGTCAGCTATTCCATGTAATACTCTATTGTGCCATGTGGGTTGTGAGGCGGCTTGATTATTTGCACAAGTATTGTGGTCCCGTGTAGATTGTATTATTATATGAGCATGATGGATCTCGAGATGCAGGTCATTTATTGCACCTTAGCCGTGATTGGGTTTTGTAGCATATGGCGCTATCTGTCTCCCCAGGGTTGTATTTTTTCACTTGGCGTGCTTGTGGTTGATATTCAGGTATTTCGTAGGTATAAGAATTATGGCTTGATGGGTATTTCCTTGTTTATTGTTATGAGTGGATCGGGTGGCACGCCGCCACGGGTATGTTGTTTGGATCGGGTTGCATGCCGTAACGGTATCATGTTTGGATCAGGTTACACACTGCAACAGTGGGATGTTGAGTACGGTTCCCTATATCTATTCGTGTGTATTTTATTTCTCATTCTATGAGAAGGGTTCAATTCATTGGTTATATCATTTTATTCGTTACGCATGCTGGGTAGTTCTTTTCCAGAGTTCGTTTTTCCTTATGTATCACATTCGAGTTTGTAGCTTGTTGGCGCATTGATGGCGTCATATGAGGTTTTTGGCAGTGTTTGAAATGGCTTATTTCCTGAGCAGCTTGTAATGGGTGAGACGAGGTTATTGGACCTGGGATTAGTGCGATCAGAGTTATGTAGGGTATATTAAAGAGCAAATATCATTATTCAGTTCAGAATGAAGTAATGTTCTTGTCAGAAGGAGAGACTCCATAATTTGTTGATTTGTTTAGGTGGTTATGAGTTTCTACACATATCTTTCATCGTGGCAGTATTGCGAGAGTTGGAATAGGGCTTACATGTGTTATGAGGCGTATTGTGGGCATCAGGTTCGTGAAATTGCAGCTATTATGGTCGGAGGATGTTATTATGGTCGAGCAACTTATGTGGTACGTGGTGTGATTTTAGCGGAGGTACATAGTCATGTTGGGTACAGTGTCTGGTGATTGATGTGGTGTTCGTATGTTGGAATCAGGTCTCGTGGTAGATTTATGATGTTGGGATGCAGTTCCAAGGCTTGTGGACTAAGGTAGCAGGAAGGATCTTCAGTTTGGCTCGACCTAATATGCTCACATGGGTTGTAGTGGCATGGGTGGGTGCACGAGGTGTTCAACGGTGATTTCGGACAACTCCGGAGCAGTCCTTAGCACGTTCGAGGACGAACGCATGTTTAAGTGGGGGAGAATATAATGACCCGACCGGTCGTTTTGAGGTCTAGCACGTGATTCAGCGGTTTGAAGCCTTAAGTAGCTTCACTTCATGTTTTATGACTTGTACGCATAATCGTAATCGAATTTCGAGAAGTTCAGAGTTGATTTGGATGGAAAATTCTAATTTCGAAAGCTTTAAGTTTGAAGAATTGACTAAGTTTTGACTTTTGAGTAAACGACCTTAGAAACGGAATTCAAAGATTCCAATAGGTTCGTATGATGATTTCGGACTTGGGCGTATGTTCAGGTTGAGTATCGTGTAGTCCAGGAGTATTTCAGCGCTTATTATGGAAAGTTAGCAGTTCGAAAGTTTAAGAATTTCTTAAGTTTGACTTAAAATGGATTTTGATGTTATCGATGTTCGTTTGGGATTTCGAGCCTTGGAATAGGTTCGTATCGTGATTTGTGACTTGTGCGTAAAGTTCGGCGTCAGTCGGACGCGGTCAGCGAAATTTTGATGTTTGAAAGTTTAAAGGAAGGTTTCGATCATCGATTCATAGTTTTGATGATGCTTGCTGTGATTTGAGGCCTCGAGCAGGTTCGTATTATGTTATGAAACTTGTTGGTAAGTTCGGACAGGGTCCCGGGGGCCTCGGGTGTGTCTCGAACGAGTCGCGGATCACTTTGGAGCTTTGTTGTATTGCTGAAGTGGCCTGAGTACCGATGCAATAACACCTGCAGAAAAAGAGTCGAAGATGCGATGCCGCAAAAGCGGCCAGGCAAGCGCAGTAGCGGATTTTGGTTGGGCAGTGATTGGACCACAGATGCGGTAGTTTTGCCGCAGAAGCGGAACCGCACCTGCGGAGGGTGGCAGCGTAGAAGCCGGGGCCAGGCGCACAACAGGCACCGCAGATGCGGCCAGCAACCTAGCCTGGGTCCTCGTAGGTGCGGGATTGAAGCCGCAGAAGTGACATTTTGGACCGCATAAGCGGGATTTTTTGGGCAGGGCGATTTTCGGAGCGCCATTTCCATCATCAATCTTGAGGTAAGTTATTTCTACACATTGTGAGTTAAATACAAGGCTCGTGTATGGATTTAAACATGGAAATTAGTAGATATTTAGGATTTTGGTAGAAAACCTAGAATTTGAGATTTTTGGATTTTGACCATGAAATTGGACATGGAATTTGGAATAAACTATATATTTGAGTTTGTGGTGTTATGGGTAAATTTTATCTTAGAAATATTTTGAAATTCGGGCACGTGGGCCTGAGGGTTGACTTTATAGACTTTTCGAGCGGAGTTGGGAATTATTATAAATTGATTAATTATGGGTATTAGAGTATATTTTTATTGGTTTGCACATTGTTTGACTAGTTCCGGATCGTTGGTCCGTTGGTTGAGGTGATAAAGAGGTGTTGGAGCTGGTTGTGGAACTTCGAAGCGAGGTAAGTCTCCTATCTAACTCTGTGAGGGGGAAACTACCCCTAGGTGATATATTTGATATGTGCTACTTGTTGCGGGGGCTACGTACGCATGAGATGACGAGAGTACGTACGTAGCTAGATTCATATTATGTCTGGGTAGACTTAGGTTCCCGCCATGCTATAACTGTACTATTTGAGCTGCCCATGGCCTATTAAATTCCTTTATTTTATGTTATAACTTGAGACTAGACTTGCGTAGAGTGATAGACTTGCTATTGTAGATATTTGACGAGCTTCATGATTAGCCGCGGAACAATTGTGCTCCCCTTACGAATTTCTCCCGCGTTGTGTGTTTTCATCGAAAAGCTTCCTTAAAGTTCATAACTCACACATTTATTCGTGAATGGTGTCAAGGACCCGTTAAAGCTTCTTATTCTAATGGGATCGGGTTGTTCTCCTCCACAGTATAATAGATACATCTATGGTTCGTGCCGTTCAACCCTCTGCAGTGCGCACATTATGATGGGATTGGGCCGTTCGCCTTGGCAGGATTATGTATCACACTCATATAGGAGCGGGTCGTTCGCCTCGACAATATAATAGATGTAACTATGGTTCATGTCATTCGACCCTCATCAGTGCACACATTATGATGGGATCGAGCCATACACCTCGGAATTTCTCTAAAATACTCTTAAGAAATCGTGCGTAATATTTGACAAGAAGCCAATGTATCTGTGAGTTTTCCTGATTTTAACTATGACGACCTATTTGGTGAGGTTCATTATATATATTCTCCGATTGAGGAGCTAACTACTAGCTGGGAGCTTGAGTTTATTGTTGAGAGGAAGTATGTACCACGTATTTATACTTGTTATTTCGTTTATTTATTCTGCCTCACATTTGTTTACTTCCTACTGTATTTGATTTATTTGACCACTAGTAAGTATCGATGTCGACCCCTCGTCACTACTTCTCCGGGGTTAGGCTAGATATTTACTGGGTATGCATTGATTTACGTACACATATATGTCTGGTGGTCTTTTGAGCGCAAAGACGCGGCTATTGCGGGGACTTTACCATGAGCTGCATTCTATGTTACGATCCGCAGCATACAGAGTCTCCATCAGGGTTATTTATATTCTCCTGTCTAACTTGTATACCAGACATATAATGTATTTTATTATATTTCCTAGTTAATGCTCATGCACTTATGACACCGGGTTTTGGGGGCTTCTACTGGATGTTTGGTATGGTAGTTCACGTAATTACTATCATTTTACCCTGTAAATTCTATTTTATACTATTTAATTAATGGAAATCATGATTTCAAAAGTTATAAAAATGAGTAATTAAGTTGATCAATCACCGTTGGCTTGCCTGACGGCGACATTAGGCGCCATCACGACCTATAGTGAATTTTGGGTCGTGACAGAAATGGAAGAAAATGAGTTAAAATATACTAACCTAGAAAGTGGGGATGAAATTTCTCTTCAAAATCGCCTCTAGGCCGAGCTCTAATATGGAGATGGTGAAAAATAGGTTTAATCCTTCCCGATTTTTAGACGTTTAAAAGACTGGGCGTCAGGTGTTCATCGCAACATAAGGACACAAAAACAGTTTAATTTTTTATAACTATATTTCCAATACTAAGTAAATGAAACACACATTACACAAGTCTAAAGGTTAGATTCCAAACACACATAGAGGCAGGAACACCATAATGTTACTGCTAAAGAACCAAACACTCGGGATTACATTTTTACGATAGATAAAGAGCATACAGTTCAGATATGAAGCAACTCAGAAATATAGATGCCTTTATCCTAGCAGACTAATCACAGATTGGCTAGCTCAGGTCTTGCCACTAGCACATACATAGGTTAACAATACTACTTGGAACCCTTTAAATCATCAACAAAGGTTCAGACAAACTGTCATAGTTAGCAAACTCTACAGGTGTTATTAAAGATACAAGGATATAATCAGAACTCTTAGCATGACTGCATGTTTACAGATTCAACCATGGAATTCCTAAAGGTGCTTAACAGGATCACAAATTATCAATCTTGCTTCATTTTGAAATTGATGGTAGAACCATATCTTCATAAGAGTACTGACCTTATATTGGAATAGGTAAACTATTATGTCCAAGAAGTAGCAATATGAAGTTTCTCTTAGGATTTATAGACCAAGTACAGTTCAAATTAGCAAGAAAGAGATGACGGACTGCAGTTTCAAAACAATGTACAGGAATATGAAATCACAAAGACAAACATGCAGCATTTTCATTCAACTACACATAGATACTTCAAATAAGGTTATGATTTTAGAAAAAAAGGGATAAGTTTCACTTGTTATGAGACCAAGTCAACAATGTCATAAAGAGGGTGAAGGAAAATGAAGATATTGTACCAAACAGGTTTAACTCAGTCGTACAGACTAAGATTGACATCTAAACATAATGTAGTTATCCTCAGCTTGTAAAACAGTTATCATTCGTCTATAGAAAAAATGACCATAACCTATTTTATGAAAGATAACGTGATCATAACATTATATATGTAGAATGGTTACCGATGTTCATAAAAGTCCCCCTTAATGAGACGATTTCATACAAAGAGACTTGGAGATGTAATAATAGTTATATAGAGACATAAAACTCTCATAGCAATGACTCACAAGTTGCTCTTAACAAACACTTATATAGAGAAGGAGAGCATTTAAACACTTAAACTTCACATTCTTCAGCTAGGTGATGAAGGATTAAACTATGAGCTTTCATGTATGTACTAGTTAGAATTATTGAATAACAACCTCGACTACAGAACAACAGAATGAAAAAAATAGTGTGGTAGGGATAAAGATCACATCAGAATCATTAAAACAAAATCTGAAAGACATCATAAATGAACATACCTAATAAAAGACAACAACATGTCCATGATATTCGAGTAAGATAGTCAAAAGAGAAAGGTAGAGGTGCACTGATTTTTTCTGGACCATCAGACCAAACATAGATTCTTTCTTAGCCGTATAGGATCAAGAACTCAAACTCCGACCAGTGTAAGGCTCAGAAGCATAAAGAAATTAAAAGCTAGTTAGGAAACCATATCTTGATTTTTTACTACTCAAAACTAAAATTGATATTTTTTCTTTGCTCGTTAAGTGATTTCGAGGAGTGTCTTCCGTTGTTAGGTGAGAGCATTGAAGGCTCCTTTTATAGTGACACTCAATGCCTCTAGGGTTCAACAAAAATTCAAATTTGATAGTGGAAGATGACGATGTGCTGATGATGTGAGCAAACTGAGTTAAGCCAAAGAAGAGTATAAGGGAAAACAACGAGGATTGTTTACCTAAGAAGAGAGAGATTGATCACTGAAGGCAAAAGACCATCGGTCAAGACATAAAACCCAAAGGTCATTGCGTTTGACCTCTGGGTAAAGAATCCTCTAAAAAACTCCATGCATGCTCCGATTTGACGGAGCAAGAGAGGATTTATGTGATTTGAAGTTACATCTTCAAGCTAGTGCTCCAGAATTGAGGGGATTTGAATTTAATGATAGAAATAGGGAAGATCGGCAAGATTCGCAGATGTAGGGGGCAAAGGCGATGATTTGAAGACCAGATTTGTGACCTTGCACGAATTGGTGCAAGGTTTGTGATTGATTCGGGTTGATGGGGTTTGAGAGACGGAAGAGAGAAAAGGGAAACTAGCGCCATTGTTTTGGGAAAGAATGAGCTAAGGTTGGGGGTGTCTCAAAGTTAAGAATTGAAGGTGGAACAGGAGCCGTTGGATCATTTTGATCAACAACTCCGATATTTCAGAGATAAAAGCAATTATTGGAAAAAAGGACGATTGTTGGAGGACTTGGGGATAAATTCCAGTTTTGAATTGCTTACATACCTCGGTCTTAACGAGGATCAGGCCCATGTAGTTCTGGGCTGAAGATTGTTTGAGGAAGCGATACTCGCAGATACTACCCCAGTATCGTATTATGACAATACGGCTATATGGAGGATTGGGCACTCATGATAGCTTGAATTTTGCGGCTTCATTTGAGTTCCACTAGAAAAGTTTTGTGCTTGGTCTTGGATCCTTGGCCCGTTAATGAGTTTGTTGTCTCTCATAACATTGTAGTTTGATCTGCTGCTTAAAAAGAGTTCCACGTTGCGATTTTGTTCCTGCAAACCAAATGCAATACATGCATACCCATATATTGCAATGCAAAATATATAAAGATGCGATGTAAATGCTGCAGGAATGATGATGTATGGCTACCGGCGATCTGTTATTTGGGATTGGGACACTTGATATTGACTCGATTTGCTAGACGGTAAATGTACCGTTCTCCAGTTGTTGGAGCATTTGAAAATTGTCTCTGCTTGTTGGGAGATATTGATTTGTAGAGTGGATATTCTCTTGTTGGGGGAGTCACTGAGGAGTTGTCTCCGCTTGTTGGGAGATCTTGATTTGTAAAGTGCGTCTCCGCTTGTTGGGAGAGCTTTGCACTAAAATGTAAAATAATCTCCGCTTTGGAGCGATTGACTAAAACTGAAATCATGCCTAATGCTGCATGATTAAAACATCAAAACATTCAAAGCAATAGCAAAAGGAAATAAAAGCATGCCCAAGAGATACTCTTGACTGTGAAGCTAATTTGCGGCTATCTATTGGCAGAACGTCAGTGACGAGGTTTGTGACTGTCTATTCTAGCATAGGTGGCAACAGAATGGCGATGCAGATTGTTCTATTGGCGTGATGAACAGTTTGCCATACACAAAGCTCTAATTGGCGAAGACCGATGGTCAATTTGTACAGGGCACTCTGATCAATTGAGTTGATGGTTTGCTATACAAAGGGCTTCAATTAGTGAAGCTGACGATTCGTTTTTACAAGGTTCTCCGATTAGATGAGCATACAGTTTGCTATATACAGGGCTTCCATTGATGAATCCAATGGTCACTTTTGTACAAGGCGATCAAAATGTTTGGGAAGGCAATTTGCTATGTACAGGGTTTTCCTGTATCAGCGGTCTGACTCCGACGTACCTGCTAAGGATTCAAAGATTAGCCTTAACTGTATCGGAAAAATTCAAGTAAAAGGAGAAAGAGAGATAATCTTAGGAAGGTGGCAGATGTTTCATTTGCCCCAATGTGGTATCAATGCTTCTTTTCTTCCTGTTGACCCTGCGCTCAAATAAGTTTTCTTAGTGGAATCAGGGAAGTTGGTTTGTGTCGACCGGAGTGTTGGTTTGCCCCGGCCTCTTATATGGTTGCATCGCGAAGGTCGGTAGGTGGAACAAATTACTGTATTTTAGAAAAAAAACATTTTGAAAATGCTTTGTTTTAAAGGCAAATAACGTTGTTCCAGATTATGACATGTTACGAAAAGTTTTCCACGTGCGAGCATGTCGTCTTGAAAATTTTATCACGTAGGTTTTTATAAGGTTGTGAACGAACCCTTTCAGGTTGCCTAAGTATCCAAAATGGAATCAGGTCAGAACATAGTTCATGGATGATAAAAATATGATAAATATGATGAAGATGACCAAGCCTGACTCAGGCAGCATACGTATCCAAATGGAATCAGGTCAAAACGTAGTTCGATTATCATAGATGCAAAATGATGAGATTAAGAATGAAATTGTTGAGTTTGACTCAGACTATCTACATATCCCAATGAAATCAGGCCAGGACGTAGTTCAATTATAAAAGACGACTGAATCCGATGAAGATTGCCTATATATTCCTTTCTAAGGAAATCAAGTCGGCGTAGTTCCTGGGCAACATACAAAAGTGATATTTGATTTTTATATTACAAAAGATAAGGGGGGAAGATAAACCGAACCCTGCGTGGGTTGCCTACGTATCCCTTTGTGGGAAGTCAGGTTGAATATAGTTCTGTTACAGCAATAACCTAACTCTATTTGTCTTCAAACATAGTATCTCTTGATTGCATCTAAGTTGATGGGCTTCGTGTTGATTCTTCCATCCATTTCTTCCAATATTAGAGCTCCACTCGACAATACTCGGTGAACCATGTAAGGACCTTGCCAATTTGGTGCGAACTTTCCTTTGTCCTCCTCCTAGTGGGGAAAGATTTTATTCAGGGCCAACTTCCCCGGTGTGAACTGGCGAGAACGTTTTGTTAAATGCACTGGCCATCCTGTTCTAATATAGCATACCATGGCATACTTCATCTATTCTCTTCTCGTCGATGAGCATGAGTTTCTATTGTTTGACCCGTATCCACTTTGCGTCGTCCAACTTAGGATAATGATTGACCCTTAAAGATGGTATTTCGACCTCTGTGGGTATGACAGCTTCAGTGTCATATACTAACATGTACGATGTTGCCCCAGTGGATGTTCTCATGATAATTTGATAACCCAGTGAGGCGAATGCACTATTGTAAAGTTTACCTACATGGTATCATATCTAATGTAAGGCAGCCTAGTGCTGAGATCCTTCTTGATCCACTCATTCTCTCTTCAGTGTACGTGGCTCTTATGGTTTGAACAGTCACTTTACTCCTTTGTGAATATTATCATAAACCCTCTTCACTCTCTGGTAACATGAGAACATATCTCAGCACCTATCATATGCATGCATGTCAATTGAATTGGTCACTTATCTTTATAAAATTTATAGGAAATTTGAGGTTTCTGATGGGAGGGTAGAAATACGTATTTTTACCGTAGTATTGCACTCTAATTATTGCATTTTACATGTATTTGAGCTTAAATAATAGTGAATTATACTTATTACGTGTTTTATGCCCTGTAAGAAATGATTATAATCTATTTAGGTAATTTGGAGCAAAATCAAACAAGTTGGAGCTTTGAAGTCTGCGTAGAAGCCCAAGTAATTAGGACGGGATCACATTTGGGGGTCGAGGTCCAAGTCCGGATATAAAAGAATGAACATATGAATTCACTCTGAAAAAAATCCACTACTGCGCATCATGCAGCGCCGCGAGGCGTGGCGTGGAAGTGCAAAAGTGGCCTGACAAGAAGAATCTTAGCTTTCTGGATTTCCTCACTAGCATGCTGCATGGCGTGGCGTGGCGCGCGGCGCAGCTGTGCAAATTTGTCAGAGTGATCTCCAAGTTCGTCTAGGAAAGGATAGTTTCATCCGGGATTATTTCTACACGATATAAATACACCAAAAATACAATTTTGAAGAGACTTTTGACCTACTAAAGATTGGAGCACCAACAAAGGTAAGAAGACTTAAGAATTCATCAACAATACAACATGCAATCGGTTCAATATGGGAGTTTGTATCGAAATCAGTAGCTTTGATGTTTTCTTTGTTCTTAAACATATTTGAAATGTATTACTCTATTGTTATGGAGTAATTTCCATTAGGGAGTTGACATATACAGTATTTTGATAATTTGATTAGGGATTCGATTCTTCATAATTGTTAGAATTACTTGATGGAGTTTTAGTTCGTAGTGTTGAGTTATTTCTTATTTTTCTTAATCGAAAGAGGAGCCTTATATTGAATTGCTTTACATCTTATGCTCTAGTTTAAATTTGTGATTCAAATAGGTAATAGTAAGAGCCTTTTGAATTGTTAATCGAACTAGAAAATAGGGAAATATTAGTGAGAAGTCACCCTTTAGATCATAACCATCATTTTGTTGTTGCAATTGTTTACCGTGCTTCAGTTAGATTAATTACTGAAATTAATGTTTAATCAAAAGAAGAACATTAACTTCAAGTGTAATCTGATTATCTATTGAATTCGTGAGAATCAACAATATTATAGAGTGAATTAACTTAAGAATTGGATGCCGAGTCAATTATCTTGCACCTATCTAGTCAACTAACCTTATTTATCTCATTGATATTTCTTCGTTGCTCATCTGCTATCTTTTGTGATCAATATTACTTGCTTAATTTTTAGTAGTTAATCGTACTAATAGTCATAAAAGCAAGTGTTAATTTTCCTGGATAGTAATCAACTGAAGATTATCCGAATACTGTTTAAATTCAATCCATGCGGAGACAATAATTAAATTATACTATCTTTGACTAGCGAGCAATAATTTTCTACACCGGTTTTGCGCTCGTCAAATTTGGGTGTCGTTGCCGGGGATTGGCGATTAATAGTGTTTAAATTAATTTTTAGTGCTAATTCAGGAAAAAACTTTATTTTATTTTCCTTTTTTACGCTCTTCTCATCTGTGTGTAGGCAACAGGTTGAGTTCAGCGGTGTATGATTCGATCTTCTACAAAGGACTTGGTGCCATATGACCCAGAGTTAGACAAGCACCTGAGAAAGTTGAGAAAAGAGAAAGGATCGATTGGATTATTGTTGGGTTAGCCTTCAACTCAAAATATAATGGTAAACAACAAAGAGGTAGTGGACCTAGCTGTGAGAGAGGAGGCTCAGCAACGGGAAGCATGGTTAGCAGCTAAAGCAGCCAGAATTGCAGATGAAACGGTCGACGGGGAGCGAAAGTTCAATCCCAATCAAAACGTGATAGAAAATGACTTTGAAAATGCAGTTCCTAGACCTGGGAGGTTGTTAGGAGATTATGCCAGACCGATATACAACCAACAACATTCTAGTGTGAGACCCCAACCCATTGATTCAAATAATTTTGAACTCAAACAGGGAGTCATCCAAACCATTCATAATAATTGCATATTCAGAGGGAAGCCCAATGAAGATCCCAACAACCATCTGATGGACTTCAGCAAAATTATGAACACATTCCATTTCAATGGATCATCACATAATGCCATCAATCTCAGAGCATTCCCGTTCTCTCTTAAGGATGAAGCAAAGCAGTGGTTGAGAAGTCTGCCCACAGGGTCAATCCGTACATTGGTGGAAATGACGACCAAGTTCTTAGAAAAATATTTCTATGCCACTAAGACTAGACGAATGACGAAAGAGATTCACAATTTCATCCAAGGTGATGGGGAGACAGTGTTCGAGGCATAGGAAAGATTCAAGGAGATACTGAGGAGGAGCCCTCATAATGGAATGGAGCAATGGATGCAACTCCAGAAATTCTGGGACGGTTTAAACCCGTCATCAAGGAGATTGCTGAATAGTGCGGTTGCAGACCCTCTGATGAAGTAGACTCCTAAAGAGATTGTAACTCTTCTGAATGAACTATCTGAAGATGCCGCACAATGGTTCGCTGATCAAGGGGACCAAAATAAATCAGTACGGGTACACCAAGTAGAATCCTCGGTAGCAATGCAGGCCTAAATTGCCGCTATGGCTAAGGACATCAAGCAACCTACGCTAGCTCAGGTGCAAAATCAACCACAGGTGTGATGTGACATTTGTGGATTGGGATACCCGATACATGAGTGTCAAGATACAGCTGAGGAAGTCAATGCTATGGGGAACTTCAACAGAGGAAACTATCAAGGAGTAGTAATTTCAATTCTATGGGACAAAGACATCCAAGGTTCTAATGGAGTTCTTCAACTTGTAGTTTGAACTCATGGCATCAGCAAAATCCCAGAGCACCAATAAGTGGACCTCCTGGTTTCCAAACTCAAGAGAGGTAACCATACCAACCTCCACAACCCAAGAACTCAAGTTTAGAATATCTAATGAAGACAGTTATAAATAAATTCGATGAGAAACTTGAGACTCAAGGGACTTTTATCAGGGAGAAAGGCACAACCATCTAGAATTTGGAAAGACAAATGGGGCATCTTGCAACATTGTTGTCAGAAAGGGCACCGGGGACCTAGCCAGCATACACTGAAAAGAAACCAAAAGAGACAATCAAAGTTGTGTCTCTCAGGAGTTGGAAAACATTAGCAGAGCCAAAGGAAAAACCAAGAGAGCTAAAGAACATAAAATCGGTGAATCTTTGCCTAAGGAGAATGTCAGCAACGAGGATGTTGATAAGCAGAAAGTGAACAGCACAGTTGAGGAAAGCATACACATGTCATTGTTACCTTTTCCTCAAAAGATGAAGCGGGAGAAATTAGAAAAATATTTTGGGAAAGTCTTGAAGAAGCTGAAACAGTTGTATGTGAACATCCCATTCACATAGGTGCTCACATAGATACCGGCCTATGAAAAAATCCTAAAGGAAATCCTCTCAAGCTAAAGGAAGCTCGAGGAAACAAAAGTTGTCAAACTCAATGCCCACTGTAGTGCCATTCTACAGAACAAAATTCCCAAGAAGTGTGGGGATCCTGGCAGTTTCACTATATCTTCCTCGTCGGGTAGCGAACATTTTGACAAAGCCTTGTGTGATTCAGGTGCATCCATTAACTTGATATCATTATCGATGTTCAATCAATTGGAAGGAGAGTAAGGTGTGATCAAATCTGTGCTAGTATCCTTGCAACTAGATGATCAAACCACGATCATATCGGAGGATATAATTGAGGACATCTTGGTAAGGGTAGACAAATTTGTTTCCCCAGTAGACTTCATCGTGGTAAATATGGAATAGAATAAGGAAGTGCCTCTAATCCTGGGGAGACCATTCCTTTGCACTGGCTGGGCTATTCTTGATATATATAAGGGGCAATTCATGCTACGAGTGGGAAACGAAAAAGTGGTATTTCAAATGAAGAGAATGATGAAACACCCATGTGATGAGGCATATGCCTATCCGTGTCTCAAACTAGATGTGGTGGGAGAGTTAGCTGAACAACACAAACTGGATAAGCTGGTAGGTGACTCACTAGAGAGATGCATTTGTCAATCAAGCACAACAGAGGATGAGGATCCGCAGATCAAGAAGGAAGTTAAGGTGCTGGATAATGAGAACCAGGTGGTAGATGAAGAAGAATTCGAGAAAGAAAAGAGCAGGTTGAAGCTAGAATTAAAAATACTCCCGACACATTTGAAATATGCTTTTTTGGAGACTAATAATTTTCCCGTGATTGTTGTTGCTAATTTGACAAGTGAACAGGAACACATGCTTGTGGAGTTACTACGCAAGCATAAAAAGTCAATCGGTTGGAGTATAGCCGATATTCAGGGGATCAACCCTGCAATCTGCATACATAAGATCTTGTTAGAAGAAGTGAGTAAACCAGAGGTACAACCCCAGCGCAAATTGAACAAAAATCTTGATGAGGTGGTTAAAAAAGAGATTCTCAAATTGCTAGATGCAGGCATAATATTTCACATCTCTGACAGTCAATAGATCATCCCTGTATAGGTTGTGCCGAAAAAAAGGGGCATGACAGTGGTAAAAAAGAGGACAACGAGCTAATTCCTACCATAACAGTTACTGGGTGGAGGATATGCATTGATTACTAGAGATTAAATGATGCACCAAGAAATGATCACTTTCCTCTTCCTTTTATTGATCAGATGTTGCAGAAGGTGGTGGGGTGTGGATGTTACTGCTTTTTAGATGGATATTCAGGGTACAATCAAATACCCATTGCTCCCGAGGATGTTGAGAAAACCACCTTTACATGCCCGTCCGGAATATTTGCATACCGTAGAATGCCTTTCGGACTATGCAATGCACCAGCTACTTTCTAGAGATGCATGATGTCAATATTTTAAGATTTAAATGGGAAGTGTCTGGAGGTGTCCATGGATGACTTTACTCTATTTGGAGATAAATTTGAAGATTGCTTGAGGAACCTCGAACTTATTCTGAAATGATGTAAAGACACTCACCTAGTACTCAATTGGGAAAAGTGCCACTTCATGGTTAAGGAAGGGATAGTCCTGGTCCATAAAGTCATAGCTGAAGGTATTGAAGTTGACAGAGCTAAAGTAGACATGATAGCCAAGCTCCCGCCACCGGCCTCAGTGAAGAGCATCAGAAGTTTTTTGGGGCATGCCGGTTTTTATAGAAGGTTCATTAAGAATCTTTCCAGCATTACCAAGCCCTTGATTGCATTACTTGCCAAAGATGTAAAATTTGTATTTGATGTGGAGTGTCTCAGAGCATTCAAACCTATCAAGGAGAAGCTAGTGAGTGCCCCAATAATAGTGATTCCTAACTGGAGTGAGCCTTTTGAGATAATGTGTGACGCTAGTGATGTGGTAGTAGGAGCAGTGCTGGGGTAAAGGAGAGATAAACTGTTTCGACCCATTTACTATGCAAGTCAGGCATTAAATGATGCTCAGGTGAAATATGATATCATGAAGAAGGAGTTCTTTGTAGTAGTCTTTGCTTTCGACAAGATCAGATCTTATTTGGTGGGAAGCAAGATAATAGTGCATATTGATCACTTAGCACTGAAATATTTGCTGAGTAAGAGAGAGTCCAAACCGCGTCTGATATGGTGGGTATTGTTGCTGCAAGAAGTTGATCTAGAAATCAAGGACGGGAAGGGCACGGAAAATCAGGTGGATGACCACCTGTCGCGATTGGAGAAACCACCCATTAAAGCGTTGGCCATTCGGGAAGATTTCCCAGATGAGCAAACTTTTTCCATTGTAGAAGCCTCTGATAGACACCATGGTTCGCCGACATAGCCAACTTTTTGGCTAGTGGGTGTCTACCACACGACTTAACTTAATATCAGAAAAATAAGCTGCAAGGTTAGGTAAGATGTTATTTTTGGAACGACCCTTTCTTGTTTAAACTATGTGCAGATGGTGTGATACAAAGATGTGTGCCTGAAGGCGAAATGTCAAGCATTCTCTCTCATTGCCACGATGGAGCAGCTGGAGGACACTATTGTGGAAATCGCACTGCAGTAAAGGTCATGTAAGGCGGTTTCTTTTTGCCTATCTTGAACAAAGACGCAAGAGCATATGTATATGCATGTTACAAGTGTCAAAGGGCAGGTAATATTACCTAGAGGGACGAAATGCCTCTCAACCTCATTCTGGTATGTAAAAGTTTTGACGTTTGGGGCATTGACTTCATGATTTTGTTCCCATTGTCACACTCTTATGAGTATATCCTAGTATCCGTTGACTACATCTCTAAGTGGGCCGAAGCAATCCCTACTAGGACCAATGATGCTCAAGTGGTGTGTGAGTTACTACGGAAGAACATCTTCACCCACTTTGGGACACCTCGAGTGTTTATCAGTGAAAATGGGTCATACTTTGTGAACAAACAGTTCGCAACATTGTTATCCAAGTATGGGGTCATATACAAAACAGGAACGCCGTACCATGCCTAAACTAGTGGGCAAGTTGAAGTGGCTAACCGTGAACTTAAACGAATTCTTGAAAAGACTGTTAGTAATTCTTGTAAGGATTGGTCTGCAAAGTTAGATGAAGCTCTATGGGCGTATAGAATTGCGTTCAAAACAACCATAGGGACTTCACCATTCAAATTAGTATATGGAAAAATGTGTCATCCACCTATTGAGATAGAACATAAAGCTTATTATGCAATTAAGATTCTTAATCTTGATCTTAGTCTTGCAGGTAAACACAGGTTGGCGCAGATGAATGAATTGAAGTAGTTTAGACTGGACATGTATGAAAATGCATGAATCTTTAAGGAAAAGACAAAGAGGTGGCATGATTGTCTGATTAAGAAAAAAGAGTATCATGAAGGGGACAGAGTCTTGCTATACAATAGTAGACTTAGGTTGTTCCCTGGAAAATTCAAATCAAGATGGACAGGTTCGTATGTGGCAAAACACATTTCACCGTATGGCGCCATTGAAATACAGGATTAAGAAGGGAATGAAAGTTTTAAGATGAATGGGCACAGGTTGAAACAATACCTTGTTGGAGGATTTGACAAGCAATCCTCCAGCATGGTGATCAAAGGAACCTAAGTGACGGAGTCAAGCTGATGACTATAACTCATAATTACTTCTAACCTTCTTTATTGCTTTTGTAGACTAGTTAGATAATGGTGATTTAGGATTATTAGAGTTTAGGAGTTTTGATACTTATTTTAAATGGTTTGAGCATGAATCGAACACAAAATAAGTATAAAATAGAGTCGGGGTACGACCTGTAGGCTAAAAAAATGAAAAAAAAAGGACTCTGAGAAAATTGACTTACTGCGCCGCATGGGACGTTGCGCTTGTTCAAACAGAAAAAATCTATCAGAGATAGCTCTCTTGGAAACCCCACTACCGCACCGCATGGGGCGCCACGCCCAACGACGCGTTAGTGTAAAAATTATGGCATTTATAATTATAAAAAAATAAAAATAAATAATAAAAAAAATCTGATTTTGAATAGAAACGCGACAGACTATTACTACCCCCCATATCTCTCATTCTCTCTCAAACCTCTCCTCTCCAACTCACCCCCAATTCTCCCATTCTTCTTTTCTTCTTCAAAGTTCTTAACCTCCAATTCTCCCACTTCCATCACTCATCAAGGTAAGTTCTTCTTTTATTATTTAATTGTAGAGTTTAATTAACTTTAGCTTAAGTTCTCTAACCCTATGTATTTTATTTTGGTGCTAATATGTTTTTTAGCTATCTGTCTTCTATTTTGGCCGAAATTCTTGCATTAACTTGTGAGGTTTTCATTGTTCTAATGATTATAGGTGACTTTTGGTGTGTTTTGATGGTGTTGGGATTAATTTATGTTGAAGCTTGGTGGGGGTGTCCTAGCGGCCGAAAATTGGTGAAATGTTGTGTAAAATTGTGCACTTTGTGCCATTTGGAAGATGTGGTGATGTTGTGGTTGTGGAGAGTGGTGTTTTTGATGTGGTTGTATGATGATTTTAACTAACTTTGAATTGAAATAAGAAGGTGAAAGGTATGCCCACAATATGTTTGTTGAAATGTCTTAGTGAAATAAAATTGTGTAGTGTTGCTAATGTTGAAGGGAAGTGATTTGTGCGATGTGATGCTAGATGAAAAGTGTGGGGTGAGATGCCATGTTCATATGTTGTGAAACTTTAAACTTTTAGCCCTGAGTGCTAATTGATTGACCACCACATACGAATCTGTTGCTAGGTGCTAAATGAGTTCCCCTATTCATGCTAAGTACGTGTGTAGTGTTGTATTGTATCGTAAATTTTGTTAGTAGTGGATTAGACTAACTTCTTATGATTCTTTTCTTAGTTACTAGTTTAGCTTCTTACTTTTGTCTATTACACTAGTGTAGTCTGTGGTTATGTTATTGTAAGGCTATATTGGTGGTCGGGTGGGTTGTGCATTACTCGTGGTGTGCTTTTATTGGAGTAGTCAAAGTCCCCGATATACATTGTACTTGTCAACATGATAATCACATAAGTGTCTGGTGGTTACCCCGTTTGGTCCTGCTTATGTTTGAATTATTGTGGCTAATTTTGTTCGTCTTGTGCAGGTAAAATGTCTCGCCGTCATAGCAAATGTTCTAACACAGGTACCTCGGAGGTTGCCTCTAGTAGCCGTCGAGGAGGTAGGCGGGCCCCTCCCCCTACCCCAGTGGAGGAAGAAAAGGACCACATTGATCCTGATATGGATGAAGTGCTAGGCTGCAAGTATGGCATTCGGGCTGTGCCAGCTCATGCTAGGATGTGGTACCGAACCTTTGTTCTGGCGGTGAGTCCCGAACTGGAAATCTCCATTGATGAAGGTAAGCTAGCCAGGAAATAAATCAGATCATGGGATTCATGGAGCATTCGCATAAGTTGTTCTTGAGGTTGCTGCGTCGGCCCCCCTATCCGGATATTAGACGCCAGCTGTGTGGCGCGGGGTCTCTTGCCACATGGACGCAAGACACTAATGAGTTCCACAAGGACATGAAGAAGTGCCATTTCCAGCAGCCTGCCAGAGTCGTTCTCCTTTTGATTAATGCAAATATCATTCCTACCCATAATGACACTAATATCTCCTAGTTCAAGGTGTGTCTCATTTATGCTATTTTGAATCGGACGAAGTTTGATTTGGGTAAGATTATGCTTGAGCACATGTCTCGAGTATAATCACGCTACTTCTGAGGACCCACCAAGTGGAGGAAGAGTTCCATTATGATCGGCAGATTCTGGTTTTACGTCCTATAAAACCTTTTGATGTAACAACTGTAACAGACCCTCTTGTTGATGTTGTTCATGTAGATCAGAGATTTGTTCATGTTGAAGAGACACTACAGCTGATATTTGCTGATATGCCTTCGCGCTGCTCGGGGGGGAGGTTGACTTGGCAAAGCTTCAGGAGGATCATCCACTCTCCGCGGTCATGCAATAGTGGTTGGGCTTAGCTGCTGGAGTACAGATACCACCAGATGAAGATGCCAACTCTGTTCCCTCTGATGATTAAGAGTACCTCCGCACCTTTGAGGGTATCGATGAGGAGTAGGCCTTGGGCCTCAGGGAGTTACCTTTTCACTCTTGTTTTACTGTTTTGCATTAGGGACAATGTAATTTCTTAAGTGGGGGTGCTCCTAGTTGATTGTATTTGAACTTGTTTTCTATTTGCCAGTTGGTTTTATTTGATTTGTTTCTTGCTTTATTAGACACTATGGTCTGTAATCATAACTTTGTATTCTATCGGCATGTAATAGTTAGTAATTAACTATTTAGTTTCGACTCTTCCCGACGATGGATTTCGCCAACCGGCTTCTTGAGGGATTTGAAGTCGAACGAAAAATAAAAGAAAGAAATGAAATAAAAATTAAATTAAAAACATTTTGAAAATCCAAAAATATGTCATTTGTTTTATTTTATTCTATTTTATTTTATTTTCTTAGGTAGTGTAGCAATTCACCCTTAGTTTTTCTTTGTGCCGCGGTTCTTTTCCAATGGTTTTACCTGAACCGGGTGTAGTTAGTTTTTCTATTTTATAGGAGTAAAGAATCTTGAGTCATAGTGCTAATTTGAAGCAATTTTCTTTGACTACATATTCCTTGAGAGTGGTGAGTGCCTTAGTCGTGATGCCTAGGCTCAGTTCTTGACTCTTAGATAAGTGCCTTAAATTGCTTGATGATCCGATCCTGAGTGAGTTATGTGCCAATGTGTGAGTGAGGTTTTCTTTGATATTATGTGCATGACAGTTGATGTCTAGAACTTCCCTTGTATTTGTGAAGCGAAATAGCAGTCTTATTCAGTCTAGGAAGTGATATAGGCATTTCTTTGCTGAGCTAGATATATACTTTTGCCCACAAAATTAATGTTTATCTTAGTCATCCCCTTTGAGCCTGTAATACTATTTCTTCGGTAACCACAATACAAGCCTCACCCCTTTGTTTGAATTGACTATCTGTTTGAACCGTAGACCTCTCTTGAGCACTTGAGTTTGTTATGAGCTTGTAAAAGCTAGGTGGAGGTATAGTTGGGTTTTTTTAGTGTAACTATAGAAATGGGAAAGGTGCAAAGTTGTAAAGAAAAAATAAAGATATTGAGAACCACTTGTAGGGAATTGAAAAAAAAAAAAAAAGAAGAGAATATCAGAATCTAGAAAAAGAAAAAAATATTGGTGTTTGTATATATTATAAAAAAATAATTCCTTGCTAGTGGTAGTTCTCTTCATATTTGTGCTTAAATAAATTGGGAGCTTGATGCGATAATTTGTGAAAGTTGGGGTTTGGTTCCCCACAAGTGTAGGGTGAAAGTGTTAATATATATATGTATTAAAGTATTTAGGGAGGTGTAGTCACTATATCCAAATGTATCCTACCCGACCCGCAACCTACATTATAACCAATTAAAGTCCTACTTGATCCTTGACTGGATGAGCTAAATTAGTAGAGTATTACACTACGGGCAAGCATATGGTACGTCTTCTGTGGCGCATGAATTTTATTTCTGAGAGTGAGCGAATTCTTTCTATCTTGAGTCATAACAGCTCTTGAACTTTATTGTATATAGAACTAATCTCTATTGTTTGTGTGAGGGCACATGACTTGTGAAGGTAAGGTTAAGTCTTTGACCTCTGTATTAGAGTAAGTGAACAGGTTGTGAAAAAAGCGTGGTGATTTTGAGTAGAGTCCTGAGGTCAGGATGTTATGATAGGGTGCTTAGTTTATTTTTAACATTCTTGGCATGATGTGTTAGGGATGTTGTTTAATGAAAAGGTCGTTCCTAGGCGAAGTGCAGTTTGATTGCTCGAGGATAAGCAAAAATCTAAGTGTGGGGTGTTGGTATTAGGCTAGAAACCTGTATTTTAGCCGTTGTATTGCACTCTAATTATCGCATTTTATGTGTGTTTGAGCTTAAATGATAGTGAATTATATTTATTACGTGTTTATGCATTGTAGGAAATGACTCTAAGCTATTTAGGTAATTTGGAGCGAATCGAACAAGTTTGAGCTTTGAAGTCTGAGTAGAAGCCCAAGAAATTAGGTCGGGATCACGTTCGAGGGTCGAGGACCAAGTCCGGATATCAAAAAGTGAACGCATGAATTCACTTTGAGAAATATCCACTACCGCGTAGCATGGGGTGTCGCGAGGTGCGGCGCAGAAGTGCAAAAGTGGCCTGACAAGATGAATATGAGCTCTCTGGAATTCCTCACTAGCGCGCTACATGGCGCGGCTGTGCAAATTTGTCAGAGTGATCTGCAAGTTCGTCTAGGAAAGGATAGTTTCGTCCGAGCTTATTTCTACACGGTATAAATTCACCAAAAACACAATTTTGAAGGGACTTTTGACCTACTAAAGATTGGAGCGCCAACAAAGGTAATAAGACTAAAGAATTCATCAACAATACAACCTGCAATCGGTGCAATACAGGAGTTTGTATCGAAATCAGTAGCTTTGATGTTTTCTTTGTTCTTAAACTTATTTGAGACGTATTACTCCATTGTTATGGAGTAATTTCCATTAGGGTGTTGGCAGATACAGTGTTTTGATAATTTGATTAGGGATTTGATTCTTGATAATTGTTAGAATTACTTGATGGAGTTTTAGTTCGTAGTGTGGAGTTATTTCTTATTTTGCTTAATCGAAAGAGGAGACTTATATTGAACTGCTTTACATCTTATGCTCTAGTTTAAATTCTTGATTCAAATAGGTAATCGAAAGATCCTTTTGAATTGTTAATCGAACTAGAGAATAGGGAAATATTCGTGAGAAGACACTCTTTAGATGATAACCATCATTTTATTGTTGCAATTGTTTACCGTGCTTCAATTGGATTAATTACTAAAATTAACGTTTAATCTAAAGAGGAACATTAACTTCAAGTGTAATCTGATTATCTATTGAATTCGTGAGAATCAACAGTATTATAGAGTGAATTAACTCAAGAATTGGATCTCGAGTCAATTATCTTGCACGTATCTAGTCAACTACCCTTATTTCTCTCACTGATATTTCTTCATTGCTCATCTGCTATCTTTTGTGATCAATTGTTACTTGCTTAATTTTTAGTGGTTAATGGTACTAATAGTCATCAAAGCAAGTGTTAATTTTCTTAGATAGTAATCAACTGAAGATTATTCGAATATTGTTTAAATCCAATCCATGTGGAGACGATAATTAAACTATACTATCTTTGACTAGCGAGCAATAGTTTTCTTCACCGATTTTGCGCTCGTCAGTTTCCACGATTTGTCCCAAAAAGATCTTTTGTTCGTCCATCACAGTATAACTTTCATGTCCACCTATATCGTGCCTCGGTGAGTAACCCACTTTGTTCCTAGTATTGTAATTGCCTATGATGTGGCCTGGTATTGTAGTTTGAGAGTTATAATGGCAGAAACATGTCAAAGAAGAAGCATCATCCCATGATCATACATATTGGGTAGGAAATTTTATGGTCATATTCATGCTAGCACATCTCAGGGTAATTCTTGAAGGTCGCCAATGGTTTAGTTTGGGGGTTCCGCGTAGAGATTTAGAGTTGCAGAAAGTGAACGGGTTATTCTCAAGATTTTCTCCATGAATATATCAGGTGAGTTGTTAATAAAGGTAAAGTATGTGTAGTCATATTAGACCTTATGGAAGCTCGAATGAAATAGGCCAAACTATGAGTATGTTATTTTCCCATCGTTGTCCTCCATACACCCGATGCGTCATGTATCTAGGTTCCAGAAGGTTGTTGGAAATCCTTTGTCTATCATTCCGGCGGAAACTATTGAAGGTGAAGTTAATAGGTAATTGGCTTATAAGAGGTACTTAATTCTCATCCTTGTGAGATAAGTCCGGAAGTTGAGATTGCCTCCGTTAATGTGCTATGGCAAAGTCTGTGAGTCGAGGCGGTCACCTCGAAGGCCGAGAGTGTTGTGGAAAGAAAGTATTCTCAGTTGTTTGTACAGCCAGATGGTTGTGGTTCGAAAGGTACTTTCTATGTGTTATGATTTAAATGTGTGCAGTTCATGTCGGTATACCACTTTTGATAATATAACACCTGTAATGTTGAGATTAGTGTTGATTGATATATATTGTGATGCTTTGACGAGTTGTGGATGTGTTGTTAAGGTGGTTTTGAAGATTCTCTGGCAGGTGGATATGCCCAATTACAAGGGAAACTCTGCCAAAATTTCAGAAAAAAAAATTTGGGAGTTGATCAAAATTTGGGAGCTTGAGATGTGTGAAAGAAGAGACGAGTTATGTTGGGTGTGCTGGGCGGACTCTACTTTTCATTCGGGGATGAATGATACTAAGTGGTGGAGAATGTAAGGCCCCGTAAATGTTTTCCAAGAAATTTAAGGTTTCGTGGTGCCGAGGTAGCCTAATGGTTTTGAGGATTGTAGAAAACGAGCCACGGTACAGACCTTTTGGGTAGAAGAATGCACTAAAGTGTTAATGGGAAGTTTTGGCGGAAGAAGCCAATTTTGCAGTCAATTTTGCAACCGCAGAACGGTTCCGCGGATCGCATAAGCATTGCAAAGTGGAGCAGAGAATGGGCAAATTTTGAAAAAACAATTCTGCTAGTCGTAGAATGATTCTGTCGGGCCACAGAATGAATCTACTGACCGCATAATCATTTTGATGGCCGCAGAAAAATTCAGCTTCCCACATAATCATTTTGTTGGCCACATAATTGATTGTGCTTCCCACAAAACGATTATGCTGCCCACATAACAATTCTACTACCACATAATTGCACCACATAAGGCCTTAGGGGATCATTTTACAAGGTAAAACCTGATTTTTTTAAAGAGAGGAGAGAGATATTTTAGAGGGATAAGGATAAGACCTAGCATGCTAGTCATTCATTCTTGCCCCAATCTTCAAGAATCAAGGAAGCCAATCACAAGTTCTTCATCTAAGAGGTAAGGTTCTACTCCCTAGCTCTAAATTTATGGACTTAGAGTAAAAGTAGGTCATGAGAAGTATGATTCTTAGGTGTGAGAGGTACTCTTTGTGCATGAATGTACCCATAACGATGGTAGGGAGGTTGTCGAACTAAATTGGGTGAATGATTTATTGTGGGATGAAAGGATTCCACCATAGAAACCTTGTAGTGTAATTTGCACACCTAGTGCTTGATGAAATGCCTAAGTGATTTGAAACCATGAATATCTCGCTAATTATGGTTCAATTTTTGTTATATATCTAGTTGATTGGAATTGCTAGAAGTGTTGGGACGTTGTGGTAATCTAAGGCAAGCTCAAGCAAGGTATGTTGGCTAAACTTCTCTCCTAGAATTGAATCCCATGATGTTCTTGTAAGTCCCGAGTTATTCATTATTAATTGACTATTCCGAATAAGCTTTGTGTCGAAAGGTATATGTTCAAAATGTGTTACGAATGCTCTTGCCATATTATGATATCATACGAGAATGTGTTTCATTTATGGGATGTGTGTTAAGATGTTATGACTTCAAGTCGTGTTTCGAATGAAGGCTATTATGCCAAATAATGTGAGAAATCTCGATGTGCTTAAGACTCTTAATTACTCATGTGTGTAATGAAAGCCATGATTAGCGATGCTTTGTTGTTGATAATCTATAAAGATGCTTGAAAGTTAAAGGAATGAGTTGGGGATATAAATAATGGCCACCGTATGTCACGACCCAAAATCCAACTAGTAGTGATGGCACCTAACCCAACCCGCTAGGTAAGCCAACTTTCAATTATCCAATTCCAGTAACAATTATTAAAGTAATTTAAGTTAATAAACATCTTAATCTTATACATCACCCAAGAACTGGTAGTACAAATCATGAGCTTCTAAGAATAGAGTATACAAAGCAAAAATAAAATAAATACATAGTCTATTTAAATAATACATAAACAGAGCTTTTATAAATCTAAAGCTACAATCAACAAGAGGCAACTACAACAGGAACGCAGGTACATCTTCAAGTCCCGCAACCATCGAGCACAGCAACAACAGTAGCCAACATCTGCACGCAATGTGCAGAAGTATAGTATCAGTACAACCAACCCCAAGTACTGAGCAAGTAACAAACCTAGTCGTAGGTTGAAAGTAGTGACGAGCTTCTACAAAGGTCGGGTCCAAAACTAATAGTCCACACAATTTTTAGGAATTAATTCCATATCAAAATGCTAATATTTTCCACAAAATCCGAAATTACACCCCAAAATTCACTTGTGGGGCCCACGTCTCGAAATCCGATGAAACTCACAAAATACGACAACCCATCCAATTACAAGTTCAACCATAATAATTTCACTCATATCCGACTCCAAATCGGTATTCAAACTTGAAAAATTCATTTTGTGACATTATAGAAATTTCCTTCTATTTCGCTTGAAGATTCTATAATCTTACACCAAAAATGAAGATTAATTCATGGAATATAATCACAAGGTAGTTAAGAACACTTACCCTAAGTTGTGTGGAAAATTTCCTCTCCAAAATAGCCCAACCCGAGCTCCAAAATCCGAAAATGGGTGAAAATGTTGAACACTCAAACTTTTATGGTTCTGCCCCAGCGATTTCCGCATCTGCGGACAAAATTTGTGCACCTGTGCATCCGCTTGTGCAACTAAAACATCGCATTTTTGGACTCCACTCGCATGCCCAGTTTTCGCTTCTGCGTGCATTCATCCGCATTTGCGCTCACGCAGGTGCGGATGTTTCCCTGGTACCTGCGACCAATGCCTCACAGCCCTCTGCCCGCATCTGTGCTCCTTCTCGCGCAGGCGCGATTCTGCTCCTGCGCACCTCGCTTCAGCGCACCCCTGCTCGCACTTATGAGCTCGCATATGCGACTACTTTTTCGCAGGTGCGATTACACCAGAAGGCTTTAGTTCCAGCAGTCTTCCAAATTCAAAAATCAATCTGTTAACCATCCGAAACTCACCCGAGGCCCTCGGGTCCCCATCCGAACATAACAACAAGTTCCATAACATAATATGAACTACACACGGATTCAAGCCTAATAAATTTCCAAAATTCCAAATTCTACATACGGCGCCGAAACCTATCAAATCACATCCGATTAACCTCAAATTTTGCACACAAGTCACATTTCAAATTACAGACCTATTCAAATATCCAGAATCGGAATCTGACCGCAATATCAAAGGTCAAACCCCCGGTCAGACATCCCAAAAATTCAACTTTCGACAATTCAAGCCAAATTCCACTACGGACCTCCAAATACTTTTTCAGACATGCTCCTAAGTCCAAAATCACCATACGGAGCTATTGGAATCATCCAAATTCCATTCCGGGGTCGTCTACATACAAGTTGATATCCGGTCACTATCTCAACTTAAGCTTTAAACCTTGGAACTATGTGTTCCAATTCATTCCAAAACCTCACTGGAACCGAACCAATTACCCCGTCAATTCACACAACTGTAAAGTACAATTTGAGTGGTAAATGGGGAAACGGGATTGTAATACTCAAAACGACCAGTCGGGTCGTTACACCGTGCAAAGAATAAAAGTTATACATGTGGCCAATAGTGCCAATGAAATGAAATGATATGTGAAATATTATGAAATGAGCCTTGATTCAACTCTTCCAAATTGACTTCGAAAATAGATTTTCCTGAAAGATTATGTACTCAAGTCGTGCCCTAATGTGGTTGTTTCAACTAATGCTATGCTTTGTAAGTATTTCCAATGTGTTTTGAGATCTTATATATTCATGAGTTGAAATTGTGTATTACCCTTTTGGGGAAAAGTATTTCAAGAATAAATGATGTGTTACTCGTTTATGATTTTAACTTGTGCTTCGATTGCCAATCATTTTACTCCAGTTCTTGGAAAGAAATCCATTGTGTTTAAAGTTTTCATTACTAATGAACCTAAAGTTGTAATTTTTGATTTGGATATTTATTATGACGATCCATGAAAGGAAAGAAATTAAAGTATGGAATATGAAATGCGGCCATTGGTCCATGAATGAAGAATCATATGTATGGCCAAGAGAGCTAATGAAATAATGATGTTGTAAGTAATTGAAAGTGCCAATGAGGCTATAAATGGAGTGAAAGGTTATGAGGTAAATGCAATTGTATTTCTGTTTCCCTTGTATGAAAATCAAAATGTGTTTTTTTGGAGTAGTGTTAGTCACCGAGGAAGGCTATGTTGACATAACCTAACCCTGGAATACACCTCCACCCACATACATTGGGGTGAGGCAGCAGGGCCACTATGTGTAGAGATTGTGATTGTGAATACACCTCCAGCCACATACATTGAGGCGGGAGGGCCGCTTTGTGTAGGGATTATGATTGTGAATACACCTCCACCTTCATACATTGGGGTGAGGCGGCAGGGCCGCTTTGTGTAGAGAATGTGGTATTGAAATTACACCTCCACCCACACACAATGGGGTGAAGCGGCAGATCCGCTTTGTGTAGAGAATGTGGTATTAAAATTACCCCTCCACCCGCACATATTGGGGTGAGGCGGTAGGGCCATTTTATGTAGCAAATGTGGTATTGAAATTACACCTACACCCGTACTCATAGGGGTGAGGCGGCGGGGCCGCTTTGTGTAGAGGTTGTTACAAAGGATCTCCCAACCAAAAATTATATTACTATCGTATTTTGAAAATTATTATGTTTTAACTTGGTATTTGGATATCATTGGTTGTTTTTATTGTTTCCATAGTTCTCCCCTTTTATTATGACATTTTATTTTGAAAGAGGACAGTTAGCTTTATACACTAGTACTATTCCATATGTATTGTCGTCCCTTTTGCTAGGGGCGATGCATCTTCAATGGATGCAGGTGGCTCGACAACGGACAACTTTGGATATCATTAGTAGTTACTCCCTATTTAGCAGGTTTTGGTGAACCCTATTCTATTTCCGGCTTTATGTCATTTGATGTTGTACTATACGTTTTGAGGTATAGCCAGGGCCTAGTCGCCGGCACTTCCATTCTACTCTTCGATTGTACTTAGAGGCTCCGTAGACAGGTTGTGGGTGGTGTTTGATGTTGGGTAATAAACTAGAAGTGTTGGTATGTGGAAAACATGGTTTTCATCATATCTATAAACTTGTAATATTTTGGAAATTGTAAAATGAATCTCCTTGAGTAATGGAAAAGAATGTGGAGCACTTGACTCCTTTCATGTATATTTCTGGCGACTGATTCTTATACTGTTAATGGGCAAGGTTAGGTAGAAGGCATCTAGCAGGCTTGCTTGACCGGGGTATCTCGGTTGAGCCAGTCAGGCTCCCCAAGGTCGGGGCGTGACAGTACGCCCACATGCTCATCACCTATCATGTGCGTCACCTCAATACATATCTTATAGCATTGTTCCCAAGGTTAAATACCCTCAAATCTAAATTAAGATAAGTTACTTACCTCAAACAAGCCGAATCCAATACCGATCAAGTCAAAAAAAACTCTAGAAATCTCTTCCCACACATAACAACCTTCGAACGGCTCCAAACTAACCAAAAACAACTCAAAAACCTTAAATAATTCCAAAGGAAGCAATCCTAATCAATAAAGGTTGAATCTTTAATCAAAAGCCCAAAGTCAACCAAAAAGTCAAACCTAGGCCCGCACCTCAAAACCCGACAAAACTCACAAAATATGAGAACCCATTCAATTATGAATCCAACGATACTAATTTCACTCAAATCTAACTCTGAATCGATATTCAAAACTCAAGAATTCACTTTAGGGAAATTTAGACAAAAACCCTCAATTTCTATTTTGAAATCACCAATCAAATGCCAAAAACGAAGATAGATTCACGAAATATAATCAAAACCGAGTATAAAATACTTACCCCAATCCATGTGCTGAAAATCGCCTCCAAAATCACCCAAATCCGAGCTCCATAGCTCAAAATAAGATAAAATGCATGAAACCTTCGAAATAGGGTACTTAAAGGTCTGCTCCAGGTATACTTTTTGCGAACGCGGAAGGACCATCGCGTTCGAGATGAAGAAAAACTCACCGCCTAAAAAGTCCCTATGCGTTCGAGATCCAAACCTTCGCGAACGCGATGCACAACAGATCCAAACCTTCGCAAACGCGAAGATATTTCCTCCAGGCCCCAGCTTCTCAAGTCAACTTTATGCGAACACGATCTTAAGAACGCTAACGAAAAGCTCAGACAACAAAAAGGTATGCGAATGCGATGAAGGAAAAAATATAGCTCCCATAATACACTACACGATCGTGACCCAATCTTCGCGATCGTGAAGAATGTCTGAAACACCAGATATCAGCAGTGCCAAAGAACATGGAAATGATCCGAAACTCATCTGAAACTAACCCGAGCCCCTTGGGACCCTGTAAAAATATATCAACAAGTCCCATAAGATAACACGGACCTACTCGAGACCTCAAATTATGCATAACAACATAAAAACAACGAATCGCACCTCAAATCAAACTTAATAAACTTTTGAACTTTCAACTTCCAAAACTTGTGTCGAACCATATCAAACCAATCCAGAATGACCCCAAATTTTGCACACAAGTCCCAAATGACATAACGAAGCTATTCCTATTCCCGGAACCACAATCCAAATTCGGTATCATTAAAGTCAACTCCCAGTAAAACTTATGAACATTTCAAACCTTCAAATTGCCAATTATCGCCAAATAGTGTCGAAACCTTGTAAAAATAGTCAAATGCAAATCCGGGCATATGCCCGAGTCCAAAATCACCATTCGGACCTGACAAAACCATCAAAACTCTGTTCCGGGGTCAAATATATAAAAGTCAAACTTAGTCAACTCTTCCAACTTAAAGCTTCTTAGTTGAGAATCTTTCTTCCAAATCAAATCCTGAAACACTTGAAAACAAAAACCGACGATACACGCAAGTCATAATACATCATATAAAGCTACTCAAGATTTCAAACAGCTGAACAAAATGCAAATACTCAAAATGCCCGGTCGAATCATTACAGTATTACAATAAGAATTACCCCAAGGCACCACACCTCGTAACCACAAATCTTAAGCCACAATTCTGAATCTTACATGCATAGCACCTCGTGCCCACATTATCAATCACTTTCGCATGGCAAAGTCCACGTGCTACCATGTACATTATATCAGTGTCAAATGCCAAATAAAATATTCAAGAGGTTTATTTGAATATAATAAGGCGTAATAACAATCTTGAATAAAGTAAGGCGTCAAATGAGATAATGAGTTTATTTTAGAAAACAAATAAAGTAAAGTAAAGTACAATTTATATAAGAGTATCAAATGAGTTTATTTTAGAAATCAATAAGGTAAAGTAAAATAATATTTTAAAATTAAGAAAATCATCAGATAAGCTAACGAATTAAATATAGAATTTGTTAAATTAAGGCATGATAACAATTTTATGTAAGTAAAACATCAAATAGGGTAATGAGTTTAATTTGAGAACCCAATTAAAGTAAAATATGATAATCATTTGAAAATAGCAAAGTACAGAGTGAGATAACGAGTTCTATCTTAAGAGTCACACAAAATAAAGCATGTTAATAATTCCTTTATTTAAAACTATTATGTTACCAATAACTCAACAGAGTGTGAGATAATGACTCCACGCAAGTAAATTCATCTGAAAACTCAATTCACCAAGTAATACGGAGGCACAAGTTTGCACATTAAAGCAACACAGCAAATCACGTAGAATGCATTACTCACATAGGAAGTCACAATCGTTTCCACACAAAAATAACAACAAATAACCAAATACAACCAAAATACAAGTGAGATGATTCAGGGAAAAACTATGATTCAAATAACCAAATACAACCAAAATCGACTCACTAATATCAAATAATGCAAGAGAAATCAATTCCAATAAATAAAGTTATGATTTTTTACACAATTGCTCAAAAGTCAAGCCCAGGCCTACCCGGTCAAAACCCGGGTACAATAGTAGATTCTGACTACCCGGGAACCTACGAGTTCATATATGTGATTTCGAAATCGGAATCCAAATAGACTCTCAAAACTGAAATTCTTACTTTTTCAAAAATATTAAAAAGTTTCACAAATTTTCACTTTGATTCACATGATTTTGATGTTAAAATATAAGATATATTGATGGAATATGATCAGAGATAGATTATCATCACTTACCCAAAGTTTGTACATGAAAATCCCTCTTCGAAATTGCCTCCTATGGAGTCTAGGGTTCCAAAATATGAAAATGAGACCAAAAGTCTTGTCACTCAGCTTTTTGTCCAGTCGCAGGTGTCGCAAATGCGACCTGGGGTTCACAAATGCGAACCTCGCAAATGCGAAGAAACCATTGCAAAAGCAAAGTACCTCACACTTATGCTGTCATCACAAATGTGACGATTAGCTCGCAATTGTGAAATGTGGATTTCCGCAAAAGCGATCAAAGTGATCTCAAATGCGACCAATGCCCAGCCCAGGACAATATTGCAAATGCGATGGGGAGTTCTGAAATATGAACTCTTCAGGCCATAGTGCTCTTTGCAAATGCGATGATGAAGCTCACAAATGCGACCTATTTCTCGCAAATGTTAGATCTGAGCACCAACAAAAATCTGAACATCCTATGAACTCACCGAAACGCATCTGAAACTCACCCGAGCCCTCGGGGCTCCAAACCAAACATCAACACAAGTCTAAAATCATAACACAAACTCACTTACGGGATCAAATCATGAAAATAACATCCGAAATCATGAATTGGACCTCAAAACACATGAATTCAACATGAAACTCAAGAACTTCTAAAAACACAATTGCGCGTCTGATTCCTATCAAATCAACTCGAAATGATGCCAAACTTTGCGGCTAGGTTCCAAATGACAAATTGGAACTATTCCAAGTCTCGGATAAGAAATCCAAACACGATAGCTATGAAGCAACCTACGGTCAAACTTATCAAAATTCTAAGCCTCTAAATTGCCAACTTTCGGCTAAGCTGCATAAATCAACTTACGGGCCTCCGAATTTGTTTCCGGGAACACGCCCAAGTCAAAAATCACGATACAGACCTATTGGAGCAATCAAAACACCGCGATAGGGTCATTTGTAGAAAATTCAAACCTCAGTCAATATTTCCAACATAAGCTTCTAAAGTGAGAATCGCTCATCCAAATTCATTTTGAACCATCCGAAAATAAAATCTAACCTTGCAAGAAAATCATAATACACAATAGGAAGCTACTGAAGACCTTGAACCACTGAATGGAACCTTAGTGCTCAAAATGACAGGTCGGGTTGTTACATTCTCTCCCTATTTAACAAACGTTCGTCCTCGAACGTGCCAAGAGTCTTTTCCAAGCCATCAAATCACTGTATAAACTCTCCATACAAATGCACACGGGTGATCCCACATCACCCCAAATCACATGAAACTTGTCGCACCTCGTTTGCTCGTGAAAGCGGATTTCGACATATGACAACTCCTTTAAGTGAGTGTTAAAAGAGAAGAGTCACCACCTAATAATTTGTAAGGTGCGTTAGGGCACATATTTACAAATACTTCTGTTTGACTAGTCCACTTCACCAAAGATCGGGTAAGGGATCAAATTACCTCGAAAAGAAGGTATTAGGCACTCCTCGAGGTCCACAACTGTGGGTCCTAGCCGAACTTTAAACTATGTAGATTATATGATTCGGCTAGGTGATAGAATAAACAAAAGGAAAATACGGGAATCGGTACAAATCCTTAATGATTACTCAGTTACAAATACATTAACCTATGTTAGGTGACTAAGTGTATATAAAGAAAGGGGGGTCCTAAGTTATTTAGCCTAAAGGATCACCTCATGTAAAATAAATAATACTTCGCAACTCCCTTGAGGCACGGGATTCTCATATTATTCACCGAGCACAGACTATAATCTCATGCTACCCAATTACTATGTTGAAGTTGTTGCTTAAGGCGTTCTAATTCAATTCTAAACAGTATCCTATGCGTGCACTACCCGTCCCATGCCCATGGTCTAGGAGGCTTTGGACCTCTATTTGGGTGGTTCAAGACTTCCCCTAGGTTGCTCAAAATTATAAAACTAGGCGACATTCAAAACAAATCAGACTTCACATAAAGATAATTAAAGGCCCAAGTTAGCTTCCACACATAAACAACAAATGCACATGGGTAGTTCAGGCAATATATAATTTCAGAATCAAAATTTAAAGTTCTATAAGCATGGTTTCTAAATGATTCTGGATTCCAGTACTGTATATGCCTCGTTGCTGTTCTAAATGGCTTAGACGAGGAGGTAGTAAACTGTTTGCAGATTCAGGATCATTTGCACTGATCTATAAATAGGCGTCTTAGGCGAGTGGCACTTCCTATAAGCATGATTTCTAACTCATTGTGCAATAGGAATTTTAAGTTATTAGAGACTGGGAATTACCAGCGTCTGATTCTATAGACATGCTTTCTATGCAGATAACACACCAAAGTAATTGATTAAGAGATTAGTGTCCTATAGTCATGATATCTATATGGACAACACACCAAAGTAATAAAGCAATTTGATCAATTAATTATTTGAAGTCCTATGGATATGATAACTAGATTAAAAAATATAAAATTTACATCTTATGGGCATGTTGTCTAAACGCACAGTATTGACATGGAGATCAAGTATGGCGATTAATACCATATTTGAGATAGTGTACGAGTATTAGACAAATTAGGTGCGGTGTGTGCAACTCCCATAGACATGATTTCTATTAGAGTGCAGAAGTAAAGAAAGTTAAACAAGATATCAAATTAAAAAAATAGGCCCTATAGACACGTTCTCTACCCTTTATGCAAGAATAAAGCACACCCATTCCCCAATTTCACTAATGCCCCAATTTTTTATTGTTACAAGTTACAGGCCCAAGTGGAATAATACAAACTCAAAGATGACAAAATACGGGCTGAAACAAATACAGGCCCTATCAAACAGTATATGCCCACTATAAAATAACCCAGTAAATTTCTAGGCCTTCAGCAGCCTCACCAACCAACATACCCAAATCCCAAGGTCACAAGGACAGTAGAATCTTCCTGAATCCAATGCCCAGATCCAACAACACATATGGCCCAATGCCAGGCCCAACAAATAACTTACTTAAACACACTGGTGACAAACCACTCAGGGAATTAATTAAATAAACTTTCACACTTAACTCCTAAAGCTGTGATAGACAACAGTTCTAGCCAAAGCACATGAAACATTGACAAGATCACAAGGCAGGTTCATGCTTGCATTCTCAGAAACAAAGCTAAAATAATAAGACTGACCATCATAAGGTAGTGAACTACTCCAAAGAGTTTTAAAGAGTAAAATGATTTAAAATTAGCTTAAAGGAACTTCAGACATAAGATTTAAATATAAAAAATCAATAGGGTCATAGACAAGAACAGGTAGAGCATAGCCTTCACATGTAAGTTTTAACGGGGGGTCTAGTGAAAAGCAACATAATAGAACAAGTTCATGCTCGATCAATCACTTAGCTGAGAGTGAGAAAACATTAACATGCTAAACATCAGTCATAACACCAACAACTTAGAGTAAACAAAAATAGGTCAACTCCACATCAACAGGAAAGACAAGCATCAGACCTTGTATTAATTAGTCACGTGTAGGAGAGAAGGCTGGTTATGAGATTTACTCTAAAGGTTCTCACTAATATTAAAGAACACATGATTGAGCAACTCAAGAAAAACACATAATAGAGTTACAAATAGCATAGGAATAAAATCACTGCTAACAATAGAACTCCAGAAAGGTAAAAGTTGGGCAGGAATTTCTCAACAGGAATTAGAACATGGGTTGGTTATAATGATAGTACAGAACAAGTCAAGAAGCCAAACTCAGAATAAGCAACAGGTATAAGTGACAAACTATTCATAAACATAATGATTAGAAATCATTTAGGTTATACACAATTAAGGCTAACATATTAGGCTAAACATTTAGGCATGACTTGCAAAGAAATAGCAAATTAGGCATAAAGGATTCAATATGAAGAGAGAAATTCTAAGCAAGAACATAGTCTCACAAAGGAGTTTCAGTGCAAGAAATCAAACAAACTTCAACAACCATCAATTAGGTTTCAATTATGAATCAGGCAGACATTATGAATCAACTTAGATATCCACATATGAGTTAAAATCATAGAATTTAAACTAGTGGAACTACAGAGTAGTACTAAAATAGGCAGAATGGCATAATATCTAAATTAACTCATGGAAATAACACTAATGCACATGATATACACTTAAACAGAAAGGTGTAGAATTACGAGGGTACATGGCACTAACCAATTACAAACAAACGAGTAAAGAAGGAAGAACCCAAAATCTCAGGAATAGCAGTGATTGCAGGAGAGTAATGAAAAACCCATTATCTCCAGTGCTTCAGAGTTCACAAGATTCTCGAAACGGACACTGAGCAGAGCTTGCACTAGAAAGAGGTTTACAGAATACTGTGGCCTTGGCTTTCAGTCGACCAAGACCTCAGCTTCAGTATAGAATAAATGAGAGGAAGAGTATAATTCTTAAGGTGATTCCCGGTCCGTCCTAAAGGGAAATTGGGGAGGGGTTATATAGTTGTAGAATTAAGCAACTAAATAAGGAAAGAAATTAAGTAGACACAAACAAAAAGAGTAAAATCTTGCATGCAAGTCAGTAAAGTAACCGGAAAGGAAAGAAATCAAACTACAAACCCTAGTTAGGGTTTAAAACTCGAAAATCAGCCAATTGATATGAAGAATCAGGCATTTCTTCATGTATATGGACGAGATATTATCCATTGATTCCCGTCCGATATAGAGATGGTATTTTCAAAATTGGGAAAATACCTAAGTAATACCATACTTGTGTGACTAGTAGCAGAGAAACCCAGATATGGTAAGCAAATAATGGTAGTATCCCATTATCAACGAGATCATGAGAGAAAGTTAAGGGAAAGGCAGCTAGGATTCTTCATAAGAGAGAAGAGGAGGGTTGAGAGAATTTAGGGGTGGCATACGGGTTGAGAATGAGGCTATGGTTATGGGCTAGGGTAATTAAAAATGAGGTAATGCTGTGGGTTGTTGATCTTGAGAGATCAACGGCTGAGATTTTAAAGGGTATACGGGCGGGTCGCAACCGGGTCTGATACAGAGGTCATTTGGATTGGGCTTTGGGGGTTATTGGGCTAAGGTGTGGGTGTTTGTGCCATTGAATTGGTTCGGAATTGGCTCCAAATTTGGGCTACAAATTAAGTACACGAAATTGTTTAAATAAAATAATTAATAATTAATAAAATATTACTTATGCAATAAAATTATTAAAAATAATAACTTAACATTATAAAAATTCTATTTTAGCATGAATAATGTAATAATTGTAATTATGCATAACGTATAGGCTATTATTGTAAAATTAAGTAAATAGCTTAAAATACCAATATATTTATATGAAATGAAGTATAAAATATATATATATATATATATATATATATATATATATATATATATATATATATATATATATATGGATGCAAATAATAGATTTGGGTGATTAAATCATCACCAAATAATTTAAGGCGTAATTAATACATATTCAAGTAGTATAAATGCAAGAAAATCAATTTTAAAGCTTTAAACATTATGGAAAAATTATAGAAGATACTTGTATTACTTTTGTAAATTAAGTAATGATGCAAAATGATATTTTGGAAGTATATATAATATTTTGAAATATGAAGGCAAAATTGGGTATCAACAGCTGCCCCTTTTTACCCGGGAATGATGAAAGAGTTGTCGGGTAAAGAAAATGATGACCAATTTTGTCCGGAGTGAGTGAGGAATGATGTGTTTTGAAAAAATGAGGGTCAAGACCAGGTTCTTGAGTTTCCTACATATCCTTCATGTTACGTGAATCGGGTCGCGTGTATTTCTGGATCCAACGGCGAACGAAACCGATGGAGTTGTTATAAGAGTGGTCGTATGTTTCGAAAAGGATTTTTTGGGTAGGATAGTATTGTAAGTAACGGATAATTTTAGGTGGATCTATGAATGCGAATTGAACATTAGAGATGTATGAGGCAGATATTTGAACGATTATAGAACAAAAGGTAATCAATTGCCGATCATCGGTTACATTTGATGTGATCGAAAGATGTGAACATTGTGAACAGGAACCAGAGCAAGAATTGCTCCTGTTTGTAGAACTGTTACTTCCCGAGTTGCCTGTAAAACTTAAAACACGATGCATGCGAATATATACAGGTTATTGAAAAAATTTAACCATGATGCAAATTCCCTTCAGACCATGAGAGTTGTCTTTGGACGATGAGGATGATGTCCTTAGACTATGATGTCCTCGTCCATGAAGTGTATGATAAGGGATTCTCCGACCATGGAATTGTGTCCTCGTGCCATGAGGATGGTACATGTGGACTATGACGCCTTCGGACAATGTGGCGATGTTTCAGCCCATGAAATGCAAGTATGTGGTATTATTGATCGCTTGATAAAGGAACACACGTGATGCTTAGTCATATGCGAGAATAAGGCAAGACAAGTCTTGGTCTTGTGTGAGATGAGGGCAGTGCTTAGATCAGTGCGAAGAAGGTAGAAAGTGCTTAGTTTTATATAAAGAAAGGCAGTGCTTAGCCTTATATTGTATGGAGGCAGTGCTTAGCCTCATGCAAGGAATGGAGATAGTGCTTAGTCTCATGCAAGGAAATGCAGTTCTTAGCCTTATGCAGTGTGGAGGCAGTGCTTAGCCTCATGCATAGTGAGGGCAGTGTTTAGCCATATGCAAGGAGTAGAGACCATGTTTAGTCTCATGCAAAGGAAGCCAGTGCTAAGCTTTATGCAATAGCGGAGGCAGTGCTTGGCCTCATGCAACGTAAGGGCAGTGTTTTAGCCCTATGCAAGGAGTAGAGACAATGTTTAGTCTCATGCAAAAGAAGGCAATGCTTAGCCTTATGCAATGATGAGGTTAGTGCTTAGCCCTATGAATGAAAAGCAATGATTAAATGCGAGAGGATAAAGCATTTCTTAGCTTGATGTGTTTGCGTTTGTCGACTCTTGTCGGTGTGAAGATAGTGTTCTTGTTGTGTGTATGTATTTGTGGACGTTCCTATTATGTTCATTGTTACTGCATCCAAAGAAATATCGTGAGTTTTGCGAGGGGAAAGGTTTGTTCGTGCTCTTGATTCCTTGCTTTGCCTTTGCTCTTGTTTGGAGGTCCTGCTTGAGTCACCCCGGGTAACGTCTGGCTTCTATAAAAATAACATTTTCGAAAAACATGCATCTGATAAATTGTTTGTAAAAAATGTAGTTGTTTGAATTATGTGATAATGCATGAGGGCGAATAATATTGTCGAATTGGTGACTATGACATGCTTTTGAGACATTGCAACCTCTTTAACTCAGAATTTTGAGGATCCTCCTCAAAATTCTGCCCCAGTTTAAATGCATACTTCTGGCGATACATTGCTTGGCGGTTCCGCACATGATGAGATCAGGAAAACTCGAGATCTTGCCCCAGTTTCTGACCATATGGGGAATGAAGATTTTATTGTGATGTGACCGAACCCAAAAGGCTGCATATATATCCCCTCTTAAACGGGAATCATGTCAAGCGTAGTTCAGTTACATCAAATAGAAAGTGCAAACATAATCTTAAACATAATATTTCTTGACTGCATCCGAATTGATGGGTTTTAGCCAAATCTCTCCATCCATTTCTGCAAGTATAAGTTATCCTCTTGTTAACACTCGGTAGGCCATGTAAAAGCCTTGCCAATTGGGTGAGAATTTTCCCTTTGCTTCATCCTGATGTGAAAAGATCCATTTCAGTACCAATTGCCCCGATGTGAATTGCCTTGACCTAACCTTTTTTGTTGAAAGCTCTTGCCATTCTATTATGGTAGAGTTGACCGTGACACACTGCATTTAGTATTTTTCCATCAATGAGACCTAGTTGTTCATACCGGTTCCGTACCCATTCTCCGTCGCTGAGCTCGGCTTCCTATATGATTCTTAAGGAAGGGATTTCCACTTCGGCGGGAATAACGACTTCAGTACCGTAAACTAGTAGATAGGGAGTTGCCCCAGGTTATGTACGAATTGTGGTTCGGTACCCCGAGTAAAGCAAACGATAGCTTCTCGTGCCATTGTTTGTAATTGTCTACCATTTTCCTCAATATCTTCTTGATGTTTTTCTTGGCGGCTTCTACGGCTCCATTCATTTGTGGCATGTATGTTGTAGAATTCTGATGCTTGATCGTGAATGTTTCACACATAGTATTCATCAAGTCACTGTTAAGATTGGCGGCATTGTCAGTAATGATGGATTTAGGTATTCCAAATCGACAAATGATGCGGTGCCAGATAAAATCTACTACGACCTTCTTGGTTACCGCCTTATAGGACGTGGGCTCAATCGGTCCAATGATATCCATTCCCCAAGCAGAGAAAGGACAGGGCGAACTCATTGCATTGAGTTTGTTAGGCGGCACTCGTATCATATCAACATGTATCTAGCATTGGTGACACTTTTGAACATATTTTATGCAGTTTGTTTCCATAGTCATCAAGAAATACCCTGCCCTTAATATCTTCTTGGCCAAAATGAAACCATTCATGTGAGGTCTGCAAGTCCCGGCATGTATTTCCTCAAGCAATCTAGATGCCTCTTTGGCATCGACACATCACAGTAATCCTAGGTCAGGAGTTCTTCTATACAAATTCCTCCTCTCTGAAAGAAGTGATTGGCCATTCTTCGGAGCGTGCACTTATGAGTGTAGGTAGAATTCTCTAGATATTCTCCCTTTTCCAAGTATTCCTTAATATCATGGAACCATGGATTTCCATCGAACTCTTCTTCAATATGCGCACAATAAGATGGTTGCTTATGAATTCCTATTAGGATCGAATCGATGAAATTCTTGTACGGATGTTGTATCATGGAAGACAAGGTGGCTAATGCATCTGCAAACTCATTCTGGATTCTTGGAACATCTTTGAATTCTATATTTGTGAACCTCTTGATCAGCTCTTGTAGATAGTGCAAGTATGGCAATATTTTAGTGTTCTTAGTGGCTCATTCTCCTAGTTTCTGGTGTACCAATAAATCAGAATGTCCAATCACCAGCAACTCTTAAACATTCATGTCGACGGCCAATCTGAGATGCAGGCCTCGTATTCTGCCATGTTGTTGGTGCACGGGAACCTGAGTTTTGCGAATACTAGGTAGTGTTGACCGGTTTCTTATATTAAGACAGCTTTGATACCCACTCCTGTGAAGTTTGTTTCTCCGTCGAAGAACATCCTCCAACCATCGTATGCCTTGGTAATATTTCCTCCTACGAACGATACCTCCTCATCGGGAAAATATGTTTTTAATGGTTCATATTCTCCGTCTACGGGATTTTCTGCCAAGTAATCCGCCAATGCTTGCACTTTGACCACCACATAGACGATGTCGAACTCACTCACCAATATCTGCCACTTTGCTAATTTGCCCGTAGGTATGGGTTTCTGAAAGATGTATTTTAGCGGATCCATACTTGATATGAGATATGTAGTGTACGCACAGTAATAATGTCTCAACTTCTGGGCTATCGATGTCAAAGCACAGTACGTGCATTCCAACAAAGAGTATCGGGCTTCTTAAGGCGTGAACTTCTTGCTTAGATAATATATCACCTGCTCATTTCTTCCAGCTTCATCATGTTGTCCTAGAACACAACCAAAGGCACCATCCAACACAGATAGATAAAACAGCAGAGGTCTTTCTGGTTCTAGCGGGACCAACACGGGTGGTTTGGATAAATACTCCTTGATTTTGTCAAAGGATTTCTAGTATTCTTCAGTACAGCTTGTTGCAGCATCTTTCCTCAACATTCTAAAGATTGGATCACATATCACCGTTTATTGTGCTATAAAGCGACTGATATAGTTGAGGCGCCCTAGAAAACTCATCACATCTTTCTTATTCGTTGGCGGTGGCATGTTCTGGATAGCTTTGATTTTTGATGAGTCTAACTCAATACCTCGACGGCTGACGTTAAACCTAACAATGTTCCAGTGTGGACTCCGAAGGCACATTTTGCAGGGTTCAACTTCAAGTTGTATTTTCAAAGTCGATCGAAAAGTTCCTTCAAGTCCGCTATGTGATATGAACTCCTTTTAGATTTGATGATGACATCATCCACGTACACCTCTATTTCTTTGTGCATCATGTCGTGGAATATAGTCTCCATGGCACTCATGTAGGTGGCCCCAGCATTCTTCAAACCAAACGACATCATTTTGTAACAATATATTCCCTACGGTGTGATAAAGGCGATTTTTTTGGCGTCCTCTTCATCCATACAAATCTCACGGCATCCTACAAAGCAGTCCACAAAGGATTGGAGTTCATGCTTGGCAAAATTGTCAATCAGTATGTATATTCTAGGTAGTGGGAAATAATCCTTAGGACTTGCTCTGTTCAGATCTCGGTAATAGACACATACTCTAACTTTTCCTTTCTTTGGAACTGACATAATGTTCGCTATCCAGGTCGGGTATTCGACCACTCGGAGAACCTTGGCTTTAATTTTCTTGGTGACCTCCTCTTTTATCTTCAAACTCATATCTCACTTGAACTTTCTGAGCTTCTACTTTACCGGTGGACACATGGGATTGGTGGGTAACTTATGAGCTACTATGGATGTTCTTATCCCAGTCATATCGTCGTAGGACCATGTGAAGATGTCCTCATATTCCTTTAAGAACCTGATATACTCATCTTTCTCTGACGGTGATAGATGAATGCTTATGCGATTCTCCTCGACTGTTTTAGAATACCCTAAGTTAACGGCCTCAGTTTCTACCAAATTAGACTTCGATTTGTTTTCAAAATTCTCTACTTTTTTGACAATTTCCTCTGGTATTACATCATCTTTCGGATCTTCTGAATCACTATCCTTATGTTGCGTTGTCTCATTACATGTCACAATCGCAGGTTCATCAGGATATGTAATAATTATACTGAAAAGAATGTAAAAAGATAATAATAAATACTAAAATCAATAATGCATTAATAACACTTTAAAATGTCAACAAATATGACTCGATAGCTCGAGTAATTATTTCAAAACAAACTACTGGAAATATCTTAAATGCTCAAAACAATTTGAAAATGAGTCGTGCTAATTTGTTAAGCTACCCAGGAACTCGGCGAGCCCGGGATGGTGCAGCGGTCCAGTTCTTGAGAATAGCTCCTTCTTCCATTGTTTAAATAGTAAGATCCTCCTCCTACTCCTCCTCAACAAATGCACTGTAGTCCATGGCTTCTTCATCTAGAAATAACTTTCTCATGCCAGCCAAAATCTCGTCTTCCTCAGATCCCCACACCATGTCAGCCTGATGTAATGTCTGGTGTAGAGGTGGTTTGGGCTGTTCCAGCGGATAATAAGGGGCGCGCCATGGCGGTGTTCAATCCTGATGTTCTTGCATGGTATATTTATACCCGAGTCCAAAGGTCGTGCCATGATACTATGATTGTATGGGTTTGGTGATCCCCTGAAGCTTTTTACCAAGACCCTTGTCTGGTTTATATCCCGTCCATAGCAATATGCTTTCTACCTTCTTTCTCCACTATCGATCCTTTTCAATTGCGTTCACCCGCTTAATGCGGTGATATGTTTCTCCACTAAACTTCCTCATGTTTTCGATGACTGGAACAATCTGGTTGTGTAGATAGGGTTGCTTCCGTCTCCATGAATGATCACCTCCTGATAATTCCATTCGAACTTCACAGCCTAGTGTAGAGTAGAATCCACTGCCCCATCTTCATGTATCCATGGTCATCCCAACAATAGGTTGTAAGTAGCAGATATATCTAGCACTTGGCTTCACATTCATGCTTCCCATTCGTATCTCGTGCAGGCCTTAACCTAATATTTTCAGACTGGTTAGTGGGCATATGTTCAGGCTCAAACCTCTATCTATCAGGACCCTGGCAATGAACTTATCCTCAAATTGCACTATGATAGGCAACGCCCTATTGTGACTGAGTCCTTCTGGTGGTAACTCACCTTCGTAGAAAGTGATTTTGTGACTCTCTATTACCTGTCCGACCAAGTTAGCCATCTCTCCACTAGTGATGACGGCGGGTACATAAGCTTCACTTAACACCTTCATCAAAGCATTCTTGTGTGCTTCAGATTTTTGCAACAGTGATAAGATGGATATTTGAGTGGGAGTCTTGTTCAAGTGGTCAATAACGGAGTATTCTCTTGCTTGTATCTTCCTCTAAAGGTCGTTTGTTACAGTCTCAACAACAGGCAGCTTAGGTGTCTCTTCTTTACTTGCTCCTCCCAGATTATCTGGCATGTAAACTTTACCAGCTCTAGTCATACCTTGCGCGGCACCTGTTTCTTCCATTTTAGCTTTTCCCTTTCTTTTTGCTTACGTAACATAATCCCACGGGGCGGCATTAGACTTCTAAGATGGTGTGGGAGCTACCATTATAGTGAAGGGTGTCGTTACCTCAACTTCAAATGGCGCCTGGGTTTGTACCACAACGGGCATAAGGGTGACCGAAGATGTTATAGGAGAGTCTCCCTCTCGAATGAGTCTGATGGACCCTTCCTGATCCCATTCGTCATCTGTTTCTATCACGTTTACTTCCTCGCCTCTATGATCCGGGAGAGTGTTGTTTTAGATGTTTGGTGCAGCTTCCTTTGCTTGTATAACCTTAGTGTCATTTAGCATTTGAATCTTGTCTTTCAACGTGCGGCATTCCACAATGGTATCACATTTCATATACCGTTCATAGGATTACATATACAATACAAATACACATGTGCGTTTCATAGACCGTTCACAGTGTTTACTTATACAATACACCTGTGCGTTTCATAGACTATTCACAGGGTTCATATAACACCTTATAATTCTCATTTAGGCAATGGATACATTTCAAGTTCATACTATCACTTACTTGTACTTGCCATGGGCGATCATAGAACATTAAGAACATTTAAAATATTTAGGAACACTATAGCCTCTCCTCATGAGGGCGTAGGAGCTTATAACACATTGGGAACATAAGTACAAATACGTTCATCTCATAACCTTTCACACCATATATCACTTTACAATTACTTTCAACTACTTACAACATCATTATTTCATTGGCTCCCTTAGACATACATATTATTCTTGATTTATGGAACTGTGGACGTATATCATATTCCGCACTTTTATTTCTTTACTTTCAAGGATTATCATAATAAACATCATCATATAGAATACTCTTGAAATACCTTTCCCCAAAAGGGCAATACACAATTTCAACTCATGAATATGTAAGAAATCAAAACATATTGGAAATACCTGCCAAGCATAGCAATAGTTAGAACAACCACATTTGGATATGACTTGAGTACATAAGCTTTTGGATAATTCTATTTTCGGAGTCAATTTGGAATAGTTGAATCGAGGCTTATTTCATAATATTTCACACATCATTTCATTTCGTTGGCGCTATTGGCCACAAGTATAACTTTCATTCTTGGCACGGTGTTCACACTTTGTATTCCCAACTTACTACTTCACACTTTATATCCTCAACTCACTACTTCACACTTTATATCCCCAACTCAATACTTTCACTTTGAAGCATCTATATAGATTACCGACAACAAGGAATCCCTAATCACGACTTTTAGTACACCTATGAGAAATTAAGAGTCTTATGCACATTGAGACTTCTTACACAATTTGGCATAATAGCCTTCACTTGAAACACTACTTGGAGTCATAACATTTTTATACCCAACTCATGCTTTGAACATATTCCCGAAGGATAACATCATATGATAAGAGCATGCATGTGAAGTAGGATGTTGTGCGAATTGGGACATCCTTTCCACTTAATGTATCAAGCTTGTTGCACACAAGTTCTTGCCATTTACAAAACTCCTTAGTATGTTCCAACACACCCTATACATATATTTTTATTTTAAAATGATGTGGTTCTATCCCATGGGTCTCCTTTAATACTCGAACACATTATTCCCAAATATTGTTTGTGCACCTTAAAATCTTAAATCATTAGGAAATTTTAACGGGGCCTTAAAACTAAGAGGGCTCGTGAACGATCCCTATTTTGGAGGCTGGGTACGTCATGGTATAGGTTTTGTGGGTCAGCCAGTTCAGTTTGAACTTCAGGCTTCACGCGGTGTTTCAGATATCAATGGGTCCTAGTGTACCTGTACCAGACAACTTCCACAACCACATCAGAGAAAAGGTTTCTTTGAGTGTGGAGATACTATCCATATGGTGAGAGATTATCCCAGACTCCGGACAAATGTGCCACAACGGGGTGTTTAGACTATGACTTATGCTCTAGTTGCTGCTATACCTGCACCACTAGCTAGGGGTGGAGGTCAGGCAAGTAGAGGTCTCCCTAGAGGGGTAGGTCGGGCCCAATGTTACACTCTTCCTAGTTGGGCAGTGGCCGATGCATCAGATGATGCCCTTACAGGTATGGTTTTAGTTGAGCATAGAGATGCAGTTGTGTTACTTTGATTCGGGCCCATTTATTGGTAAGATTCATCCTACCTTACTTTAGATTTGGTTGTGTTTTGTGATTCTTGTACTCTGTTCATGTGTTCACACTAGTTAAGAATTTTATTGTGATAGCCTGTGTCTATTGTTCTGGTTTGGCTGGTATTGTTGGTCATAAGACTTGGTCTGTTAGTTAAATACATTAGGTTTTGACGTAATATCTAGGTGGTTTAGCCATAATTTATGATTTGGGTGTCCTACAAGTATGAGAAATTTGATTCGTGTTGTGGTTTTGGTTCTACGAGGTTAGTTAGTAGAGTATCTTACTTGATGAGATGTTTATTTTACTTGTGGTTGTGAGTTAAGGATGGGGACCTAGTGTCCTTGATGGATAGGTGTGTTTGTACTGGGCTATATGCCGCGGAGAGGTCATATTATGATAAGATTTGTTGTGGTTGTTGCGTGTGTCTTGCTTCTTCCTTGTGGATTGGATCCAAAATATGGAATCGGTGGGGACTTATGCCTACTTGGCTTGTTTGACAGTTCTCTCATGTTTTCCTCTTTTCATATTCAGTCATATTTGAGTTGGGCTTATTGGGTTAGGATTGCGATGTATGTGCCCAGGTGGCATTTGAGGTGGCAATATAAATACACCTGTGCGCTTCATAGACCGTTCACAGTGTTTACTTATAGAATAAACCTGTGCATTTCCTAGGCTGTTCACAGGATTATATATACAATACAAATACATCTGTGCATTTCATAAACCGTTCACAGTGTTTGCTTACACAGTACACCTGTGCATTTCATAGACCGTTCACAATGTTTACTTACAAAACACATATGTGCGTTTCATAGACCGTTCACAGTGTTTACTTACACAAATACACCTGTGCGTTTCATAGACCATTCACAGGATTACATATAAAATACAGATCCAGGGTCTTCCTATGAATAATACAAGATAATGTTCAGCCAAAACCTTTATTCTGTGTGTATATAAGCATACCTCTAACTAATGGAAGGTTCACAAACTTAAATGAGCCAGACTGTTATAAGGAGAAGAAATTTGTAAAGAGACGAGAAACTCATGGTTTGCTTTCCTTTTATGGAACATTCATCACCTGTTTTCGATTGTTTCTAGGATAGGATGGAAGATAAAATGATATATTTCCTCATTTTAAACTAGTTTATGCATTACAGAATGAGTGTTAAAACCTCTTAAGCCTTATTTCAGAGTGTTCAAGAGCTCCTCCTTTAATACTACAAGCTTCTTTGCAATTAAAACTCTTTAACTTGATGATTATGTCTATTTGCAGGCCCTTTGACTCCTTAAATAACAAATCCTAATTTGACTGGAAGGCCATTTTTGTCTACTTGGACATTTAGCTGTAGAACATGATGTTGAAGTTTTGCGTGATGGTATACCATGCAATAGTTTATGAGTTAAAAAGTTGAAAGGCAGTGGCAATTCGAGATAGAAACTCACTTTCAACAACTAATCCATAGTAAACCATGAAAAGCAAGTTATTCCAGGGTGACGATGTAACTTGTTCCAGCAACACCTGAAACAATTTAAAATGCAAGTTCACATTCTTGTATATTTATCAGCATTGTTTCATTCCTGAATGATAAGCACATGTTTTATTAGGGTTGATCCATTGGGAAGGATTTTCCATAACAACAGTAGGAATAGGGGTGACATAACCAACGACCTTCAATCTCTCATACAGTTGGGCTATGGGTTTAGCAATTGGGGTGTATTGTCTAGGAGGTCTGTGATCAAAATTTGGACATGGCTTTAGGTAGTTTTGGCAGACGTGTGGAGGTGAATAGTAATATGCAGGTTGAGTGTTGTAGGTATAGTAGGCGGTGGCAGGGTATTAGTATTTTGGGGGTGAGGGTTGATATGTGGGTGGAGGTGTTTGGTATGTGAGGGGAGAGTTAGGGACCTGGACTACCATCACGGCACCCACTTCTTTCTTCTTTGAAATACCTCCTGATTACAAGGCTTTATTTGTGGCTTGTATCGCCTCGAAATTAGTAACCATCCCACTCTTGATTCCTTCTTCTATCCTCTCTCCTAGCTTGATGATGTCCGAGAACTTGTGATTCTCGATGACCATCAATCTTTCATAATAATGAGGATCTTGAGCTCTAACAAAGAACTTGTTCATTTGGTCTTCTTCAATTGTTGGCCTTACCTTTGCGGCCTCTGATCTCCAATGAGTAGCATACTCGCAAAAGGTTTCTGTCGGCTTCTTCTTAAGGTTATGAATATAGAAAATGTCTAGCGCGTTCTCTGTAGTAAACCTAAATCTGTCCACGAAGTTTGATACCATACTCACCCAATTTGCCCACTTATTTGGGTTTTGACTGATATACCAAGATAAGGCGTCTCCTGTAAGACTTCGCATGAACAGTTTTATGTGGATTTGTTCATTTTTGCCCACTCATACAAGCTTGTCACAATAGGTTCTCAGATGCACCTTTGGATCACCAGCGTCATCGAACATTTCGAACATGGGAGGTTTGTAACCGTCTGGCTGTTCCACATCCAGCTGAATGCACAGGTCCTCATAATTTAGACCTTCAACGCCTTTCCCACCTTCAACACTCTGAACTCTTCCTGTGAGATTCTTGAGTTCCTCCGCCACATTTCTAATAAGCAGGTCCTTCTCAGTGGTTCGGGTATGTACAGTGTTTGCTGCAGGATATGGGGTAAGGTTTCCACATATATCGGATTGCTTTGATGAGTTCCAGGAACATGGGTATATGGGTGATCGTTGGTCAAGTTTTGGGGATCGGGAGTAGGTTATGGTGCATTTTGGGAAGTGTGATAAGTAGTGGTTTGCGAGTATTGAGTGGGATGATGGTGGTGTTGTTGAGAGGTTGGCACCTGTGGTGGGTTAAGGTTCTGGGGAGGTGCGGGATTATGATACTGGTGTTGTGCGGGAGGATTCGGAGCTATGGGTGGCGGATTCTGATTTTATGCTTTTTGTGGTGGTGTTCGGTTCTGGGTAGTCGGGTTTTGTTGGTTGATGTCGGGAACATTGAGAGTAAGGGAAAGGTTTTCCAGATTTTGGACCTGCTCAAGCTCGCCCTGTAGTTCTAGGATTTTCTGCTCCAAACGTAAAACCAACTCATTCTACCCCAGAGTGCTTCTACCATTTGAAGTTTCAACATTTACCGCCACATCAGCAGTATCTTTCCGGATATCATTTAAATCATCCATTTTCCCTTTTCTCTTGATTTTGCCTTTCGGGTCGCTAGGTGGAGGACCTCTGGATCTAGTGTGGTATGCTGATGATGCCAGTATGCACGGATCAACCTTTGGGAATGGGAATAATTGGAAAGAAAGAAAAAGCAAAGGTAACCAAGTCAGTAAGGTAAAATAAAGGAGTGTTTGCAATATTTAAACATGTTTCATAAAGTCATGCAATAATTTGCGTCCTAATTTGGGGACCTCATTATGCCTGGGGTAGGCCTAAGCGACACATAGACTTGGAGAAAATTGGTGCCAACATTTGCTTCATTTCATTAATGCGAAAATGTGCCAATACAATCTTTTACTAAATCGACAATAATAATAATAATAATAATAATAATAATAATAATAATAATAATAATAATAATAATAATAATAATAATAATAATAATAATAATAATAATAATAATAACAATAATAATAATAATAATAATAATAATAATAATAATAATAATAATAATAATAATAATAATAATAATAATAATAATAATAATAATAATAATAATAATAAAGTTACTAAGGGCATTTAGCCTTATTACATCGAAATCTAATCTAAGCTAGAAAGAAGTAAAGAACATCATCTCCTAATCTACTTGGTCCCTGAAGGATCTTCTCCATACTTGGCTCTCTTGACCCCATCAATCATGTTTCCCAGATCGCGCATATCCAGCAATAAGTAAGCTTTTGCCAGCTTTCCTCCTTCATCGCCGTTCATGCCTTGAAAATCCGAAAGTATCTTTCTCATCTTCCCTTCTAGCTCCAACAGTCCTTGTTCCAGGTATTCCAATCTTTATGTTGACTTGGTGGCATTCTCCTTCCATTCCCTTATCGCCTCCATGTTCACTTTGTGCTGCTCCAGATGTTTAGCTTCGGACTCGAAAACCCTTTTGCCTAACCTATTGTACTGCACCTGTGCCTCGGCCACTTCATCTATGATCCTATCCTTCAAATTGACTCCTGGTTTGACGTCCCCAGCTACGTCGTCTTCTAACCATGATAGATAGTAGTACATATGGCCGGCATGATACCTATCTGGCACAATAGTTTCCCCTTCTACAATGATCTTTTGGTTCCACATATGTTGTGCTTCGAACCTGAACGGGATGACATCTCCCTTGAAATATGCCTTGTATTGGACCATGTTGGAAACCCGAGGTATGACCTGTTTTCTTCCAGCTTGCATCATTACCCTTATAGGAACATAAGGATAGATGCCTCGCAGCCCGATCAGTACCAAATGAGTAGTCCACCTTGACCTGATGATGAACTCACTACTAGTAAACCATTCAAACATCCAATGTACCTGCTCGTCTGTCAGATTGCTGAAGAAATGCACCCAACCTACAGCATTTCCAGGCTTTGCAAACCTGTCTGGAATAAACGTCATTTTCTTTGGGTGATGGTTGGATATGTAGTTATTCAATGGCCTTCGCAGAAGCTCTTCACGGTACTCTCCTCTCTGAAAGTGTTTCAGCAACCAAACTTGTAGCAATATATTACAACTCTCAAAGTGTCTAAATCCCTGCTTACACTGATCTAAAGTGGAGTACATCTCAGCTAAGATCATAGGGATGATAGTGTAAGTTTTTCCTTCGATGCCATCCATTAAGGTCCTGGCGACCATGGCTAAGCGAGTATGAATCCTTTCTCTTTTCATCGCAAATATCAACAACCCCAAGAAGCAAACAATGAACACATAAACCGCGCAATGCACCCATCCTAAGGAAGTAATGGATAGTTTGTCATGTTAAAGATGATATAATTTGCTATGCACATAATGTTCGTAGAGAAACTCAAAAGGGATGTATGACTTCTTTAGACAGAGCAGACATTTTTAGGAAACCGCGGGGAGTGCGATTTTCTGGCACCAGTAATCCCGGACTATCCCATGGCAACTTGGCAAAACCTCATATTTCTTCTAGGAGAGGAGTCATTTCTATATTGCTAAATCGGAAAATAACTCTTTTCGTATCCCAGAACATAGTAGCGGCCTCGATCAGTTCCCTATTTGGTCGAATGTTCATCAAAGATGGCAGGTCACCAAGTACTCTCCTCAAATGATTTTTGTCACAAGGTACAAGGTCTTTCCACCAGTCAAGTAGCAAAGGCGGGATGTTTTGGACCATACCGAACCTAGGGAATTCGTGCTTCATTTTCTAGAAACTAACAAAGGTTAACCCTTCCCCCCTCCAGATTTGACTACTTACGTAATAATGATCAATATGTTGGCACATTTCCTACAAGTAATGCATATAACATGATAGTGTCCATTGGGATTGTGGAAATCCCATCGGACTTTGGACAATGTTCATCTTGGCGGGTTATAACGTTAATAACGCTTCAACCCGTACTAGGTTTAGCATAATGCATGTACATTTCAAATTGGAGTGGGGTTTCTATAAGGGTCTAGACTGTTACTCCCAAGTGGACAACTTGAGAGGGAAAGGCACGGGACCGTCGACTGCACCGCTGATCGACTAGTCTGCCGCAAATAAGCCTTTCCGATTTAAAAGGGTGATTTCAGGAAAGCGCGGACAGTCATCAAGCGCCACTATGTTGATAATGAGCACGAGTGGACTATGATGTGGAGCATGCTTTATGCAGAAATAGTAATACGTTGCCAAGTATTTGCATTATAAAAGTGCATAAAATCAATAAATAACACGGTAAAGATTAAAAAAGAGAAAAGAAAAACAAAAGAGAGAAGTTAGTTTAACTCATAAAAATGTGCGAGAACGTACTGAAGCAAATAGGAAAATAGGGATGGGAGAGTCATGATATAGCAGTGTTAGACAAGATGAATGAAGTGGGAGAGGGCGTATATGTCATAGAAATAAAGAAAAATAATGGAAGGGATGTGCATGTCATAGCAATTTAGACAAATAAGGGAAGGGATGTGCATGTCATAGCAATTTAGACAAATAAAGGAAAATAAGGAAAGGCATGTGCATGTCATAGCAATTTAGACAAATAAAGAAAAATAAGGGAAGGGGTGTGCATGTCATAGCAATTTAAACAAATAAAGGGAAATAAGGGAAATAATCCACATATGTCAAATTCGTTATGGTAAAAGCCTAAGTATATCCCCAGCATTGTCGCCATGTTGTCGCGCCCCATTTTCTCGTGAAAGCAGGTTTCGACATGTGACAACTCCTTTAAGTGGGTGTTAAAAGAGAAGAGTCGTCACCTAACGATTTTAAGGTGCGTTAGGGCACCTATTTGCAAATAATTTTGTTTGACTAGTCCGCATCACCAAATTACCTCGAAGAGAAGGTGTTAGGCACTCCTCGAGGTCCACAACTGTGGGTCCCAGCCAAACTTTAAATTATGTGGATTTTATGATTTGGCTAGGTGATAGAATATACAAAGGAAAATATGGGAATCGGTACAAATCTTTAATGACTACAGAGTTACAATTACATTAACCTATGTTAGGTGACTAAGTGTATATAAAGAAAGGGGGGGGGGGTCCTGAGTTTTTTAGCCTAAAGGATCACCCCATGCAACATAAATAATACTTCGCAACTCTCTTAAGGCAGGGGGTTGCTCATATTATTCAGTGGGCACAAACTATCATCTCCTGCTACCCAATTCCTATGTTGAAGTTGTTACTTACGGCGTTCTAATTCAATTCTAAATTGTATCCTATGCGTGCACTACCCGTCCCATGCCTATGGTCCAGGAGGCTTTGAACATCTATTTGGGTGGTTCAAGACTTCCCCTAGGTTGCTCAAAATAATAAAACTAGGCAACATTCAAAATAAATAAGACTACACATAAAGACAAGTAAAGGCCCAAGTTAGCCTTCACATATAAACAACAAATGCACGCGAACAGTTCAGGCAGTATATAATTTCAGAATCAAAATTTAAAGTTTTATAAGCATGGTTTCTAGATGATTTTGGATTCCAGTACTGTATATGCCTCGTTGCTGTTCTAAATGGCTTAGACGAGGAGGCAGTAAACTGTTTGCATACTCAGGATCATTTGTACAGAATCTATAAATAGGCTTCTTAGGCGAGTGACACTATCCTATAAGCATGATTTCTATCTCATTGTGCAATAGGAATTGAAAGATATTAGAGACTGGGAATTACTAGCGTCTGATTCTATAGACATGCTTTCTAGGCGGATAACAGTATTCTATAGGCAAGATTTCCTAACGGTTGATATTTGAGCTTGTTGTTATCATACTTATTCCTATAGGCAGGCTATCTAGGTGGGAGTGTAATAAAATGCTAGAAGCAGTTGATTAAGAGACTAGTGTCGTATAGTCATGATATCTATATGGACAGCACACCAAAGTAATAAAGCAATTTGATCAATTAATTATTTGAAGTCCTATGGACATGATATCTAGATTAACAAAAACATAAAATTTATATCCTATAGGCAAGATGTCTAAATGCACAATAATGACATGGAGATCAATTATGGAGATTAATGGCATGTTTGAGATAATGCACGAGTATTAGGCAAATTAGGTGAGGTGTGTGAAACTCCTATAGACATGATTTATATTAGCGTGCAGAAGTAGAGCAAGTTAAATAAGATAGCAAGTAAAGCAAGTAGGCCTTATAGACACATTCTCTACCCTTTATGCAAGAATAAAGCATACCTATTCCCCAATTTCACTAATGCCCCAATTATTCGTTATTACAAGTTACAGGCCCAAGTGGAATAATACAAACTCAAAGATGACCAAATACGGGCTGAAACAAATACAGGCCCCATCAAACAGTATAGGCCCACTATAAAATAACCAAGTAAATTTCTAGTCCTTCAGCAGCCTCACCAACCAACAGACCCAAATCCTAGGCTCACAAGGATAGTAGAATCTTCCTGAATCCAATGCCCAGATCCAACAACACATATGGTCCAACACCAGGCCCAACAAATAACTTACTTAGACAAACGGATGCCAAACTTAAACACATAGGTGACAAACCACTCAGGGAATTGATTAAACAAACTTTCACACTTAACTCCTAAAGTTGTGATAGACAACAGTTCTAGCCAAAGCACATAAATAAGAGCACATGAAATACTGACAAGATCACAAGGCAGGTTAATGCTTGCATTCTCATAAACAAATCTAAAATAATAGGACTGATCATCATAGGGTAGTGAACTACTCCAAAGAGTTTTAAAGAGTAAAATGATTCATAAATAACCTAAAGGAACTTTAGACACAACATTTAAACATAAAAACCAAATAGGGTCATAGATAAGAACAACTAGAGCATAGCCTTCACATGTAAGGTTTAACAGAGGGGTCTAGCGAAAAATATCAGAACAGAACAAGTTCATGCACGAGCAATCACTTAGCTGAGAGTGAGAAAACTTTAACATGCTGAGCATCAGTCATAACACCAAAAACATAGAGTAAACAAAAAAAGGTCAACTCTATATTAGCAGGAAAGACACGCATCATACCTTGTATTAATTAGCCACGTATAGGACACAAGGTTGGTAATGAGATTTACACTAAAAGGTCTCACTAATATTATAGAACACAGGACTGAGAAAGTCAAAAAAACACACAATAGAGTTACAAATAGCATAGGAATAAAATCACAGCTAACAATAAAACTCCAGAAAGGTAAAGGTTGGGCAGGAATGTCTCAACAGGAATTAGAACATGAGTTCGTTATCATGATAGTACAGAACAAGGCAAGAAGCCAAACTCAGAATAAGCAACAAGTATAACTAACAAACTATTCATAAACATAATGATTAGAAATCATTGAGGTTGGACACAATTAAGGCTATCATATTAGGCTAAACATTTAGGCATGACTTGCAGAGAAATAGCAAATTAGGCATAAAGGATTCAACATGAATAGATCAATTTCAAGCAAGAACATAGTCTTACAAAAAAAGGGGTTTCAGTGCAAGAAATCAAACAAAGTTCAACAACCATCAATTAGGTTTCAATTACGAATTAGGCAGGCATCATGAATCAACTTAGCTATCAACATATGAGTTAAAATCATAGAATTAAAACTAATGGAACTACAGAGTAGTACTAAATTAGGCAAAATGGAATAATATCGAAACTAACTCAGGGAAATAACACTAATGCACATGACATAAGCACAAATAGAAAGGAGTAGAATTACGAGGGTACAGGACACTAACCAGTTGCAAACAAACGAGTAAAGAAGGAAGAACCCAAAATCTCAGGAATAGCAGCGACTGCAAGAGAGTAATGAAAAAAATCCTAATCTCCAGTGTTTCATAGTTTAGAAGAGCCTCGAAACAGACCATGAGCAGTGCTTGCACTAGAGAGGAGTTAACAAAATATGGTGGCCTTGGCTTTCAGCCGGCCAAGAGCTCAGCTTTAGTGTAGAATAAATGAGATAGAGAGTATAATTCTTAAGGTGATTCCCGGTCCGTCTTAAGGGGAAATTGGAGAAGGATTATATAGTGGTATAATTAAGCAAGTAAATAAGGAAAGAAATCAAGTAGACACAAACAAAAACAGTAAAATCTCGCATGCAAGTCAGTAGAGTAACCGAAAAGGAAAGAAATCAAACTCCAAACCCTAGTTAGGGTTTAATACTCAAAAATTGGCCAACTTATATGATGAATCAAGACTTTCTTCATGTATATGGACGAGATATTGTCCGAATATCCAATATTGAGGTTGATTCCCGCCCGATATAGAGATGGTATTTGCCAAAATTGGGGAAATACCTAAGTAATACCATAACTGTGTGACCAGTAGTAGAGAAACCCAGATATAGTAAGCAAATAATGGTAGAATCCCATTATCAATGGGATTAAGATAGGGAGTTAAGGGGAAGGCGGCTAGGGTTCTTCATAAGAGAGAAAGGGAGGGTTGAGAGCATTTAGGGGCGGCAGATGGGTTGAGAATGAGGCTAGGGTTATAGGCTAGGGTAATTAAAAATGAGGTAATAGATGTGGATTGTTTATCTTGAGAGATCAACGGGTGAGATTTTAAAGGGTATACGGGCGGGCCGCTTAATGCGTCGCGACCGGGTCAATTATAGGGGTCGTTTGGATTGGTCTTTGGAAGTTATTGGGCTAAGGTGTGGGTGTTTGGGCCATTGAATTGGTCCGGAATCAACTCCAAATTTGGGCTACAAATTAAATACACAAAATTATTTAAATAAAATAATTAATAAATAATAAAATATTACTTATGCAATAAAATGATTAAAAATAATAACTTAACATTATAAAAATATAAAAATACTATTTTAGCATGAATAATGTAATAATTGTAATTATGCATAACGTATAGGTTATTATTGCAAAATTATGTAAATAGCTTAAAATACCAATATAATTATATGAAATGAAGTAAAAATATTATGAAACATACATATGGATGCAAATAGTAGATTTGGATGATTAATCATCACAAAATAATTTAAGGGATAATTAATGCATATTCAAGTAATTTAAATGCAAGAAAATCAATTTTAAAGCTTTAAAAATAATGGAATAATTATAGAAAATACTTGTATAACTTTTGTAAATTAAGTAATGATGCAAAATGATATTTTGGAAGTATATATACTATTTGAAAAATATGAAGGCAAAAATAGGTATTAAGAAAACTAACAACATTATCACAACCGAAGATTATTCTTTCCACTCATGTCGATAAGCCTTAGAGTCAAATCTCCACATCTACCAAGGGCCCTATTATCACACAAACACACTGTAAAAACCTTAACTTGCGTAATCCTGTGAACGGTCTATAAAACGCACAGGTGTATTGTGTAAGTAAACACTATGAACGGTCTATGAAATGCACAGGTGTATTTGTATTGTATATGTAATCCTATGAACGGTCTATGAAATGCACAGGTGTATTGTATAGGTGATATTGTTAACATTCTAAGAAATGCACAGGTGTATTGTATAGGTGATACTTTGAACGGTTTATGAAACCCACAGTTTTATTGTATAGGTGCAACTGTGAATGATCTATGAAATGCACAGGTGTATTGTGTAAGTAAACACTATGAATGGTTTATGAAACGCACGGGTGTATTGTGTAAGTGAACAATGTGAACGGTCTATGAAACGCACAAGTCAAATGTATAGGTGTAAGATAAGAGAGGGATATGGACGATCTAGTGAGATGCATTGTTAACGCAGACATTAGGTGCCACTTTTATTGGCTTTGTTTGTACATGTTTTTCAATTACTTTATATTATGTATTCCACACATAGTTCATATGGCTCAGTTAATCCTAAACGAAGTTTAAAATGATGTAAGCATAACGAGACTTGAAATGTGAATCTATGGGATATTTCATAGATCTTGATGTACTTTGTATGACTCTTAGTTGAATTACCATGATTTCATATGTTGTTCTATTTGCCTTACATGCGAGTACTATTCCACATGTACTCACGTCCCTTTTGTCGGGGGGGTTGCATCGTTTAATGGATGCAGGTATACTTCTAAAAGATGATATGGATCTTTGACAAGGATCTTCTGCACAGCAGATTATGGTGATCCCGCTACAATTTTATTGGGCATTTGAGTCTAGTTGGTTTTATGTACTTGGGTATCTATTGTCATAGAAGCTCTATGTACAATGTGGGTCACATAATTAAATATTTGAGTTTTGTCATGTATTTATGTTCACAGTATTTACAGCTATTTATAAAGTTGTGTAACCATCATGAGAAACAATTTATTGGCCATTAAGCCAAATATATTCAATATGAAAGTCATGATCTAATTATGTTTTGATAAATCATGCATGAGTTATGATGAGAGATTGAGGTAACGTAGACTTACTCGACTGGGTTTACTCGGTTGAGCGTCGGTCATGCTCCCCAAGTTCGGCGCGTGACAAACTTGGTATCATAGCATGGTTTAGGAGTCTTAAGATGTCATGGAGTTGTGTAGTAGAGTCCCTCTTATCAGTGTATTGATGGCCACACTTATAATAGGGAGGCGACAATGACATTTAGGAAATGTTTCTCTTTTTCTATCCCCGATCATGCGTTAAGGTTCTGAGTTAGTCTCGGAGTTCCCTTGTTAATATCAAAGAATGTTTGCATATCGTGCTAAAAAATGAGAAAGGCTTAAGGATTAAAGGAATGATACACATAACAGGCATAATGTGTGAGGTGCCCAATTGTCCTCGTAATGAAGGAAGGAAAAGTCAGGGATACGACCAACGTAAGCAAGGTCATAGAATTGGTCTCGAGAGTCATGGTTGTTGTTTTCATGTGTCTAGTGCAATGTGGTGTTATCTATATGTTGTTTAGGATTGATTTCTGAGATTCTTTGGAAGGTGGATAGGCCCCAATTACAGGGGAGATTCTGCCAAAATTTCTGACACTTTGGGGAGTTAGCCAGATTTTGGAGATTTTGGTGTGTAGATAAAGATTTAAGTCACATTATGTGTCTATGGAAGACTCTAACCCTCATTCGAGAATGAATGATCCAAAATGGGGGAGAATGTAAGGCCCCGTTAAAATTTCCTAATGGTTTAAGATTTTAAGGTGCACAAACAGTATTTGGGAATAACGTGTTCGAGTATTAAATGAGACCCATGGGATAGAACCACATCATTTTGAAATGAAAATATATGTTTAGGGTGTGTTATAACATACTAAGGAGTTTTGTTAATGGAAAGAACTTGTGTGGAACAAGTTGGATACATTAAGCTGAAAGGATGTCCCAATTCGCACAACCTCCTACTTCACATGCATTCTTCTACCTAAATATAAAGACTTATGAGGTGATCTACCTGTTAAATTAAATCCCTTTGAGTCTAGTTTCCAATGTATCAAACCGTTTGTCATTTGGATATGTATACAGAAAGTTATGGCCATTTTACTGTACCTACATCATATGAACGCCCAGATGCGCAGCCGCGCATATTTGAGAGTTTCTGCCTTGTGTGCGTGGCCATATGTGCGAACACTTGCCCAGGTGTACGGCCGCACACATAGGAGCCCATTAAATAACCCCAAGGTCGGGTATAGAGAGGGCTAAGTCATTTCTTTGAGCTAGGGCTTGCATAGCAAGGGGAATCCGTCCAACACCTCCCTCCCATGAACCAAGGTAATGTTTTTGGAGTAATTTTGAGTGTTTTACTACTCCTAAACACTGGTATTAACAAGTATTAATCTTGAAGATCCATAGATTTCCATTTAAATCCCCAAATTGGTCAAGAACACTATAAGTTGGGATTCTCAAGAGTTTCACTATAAGAGGTATGTCTACCATCTCTAACTAATCTATGGTGATTATTTATGTATGAAATATGTGTTAGGACTTATGGGATGGTGATTGGAAGCCACAAATGCCTAACCTAGGTTGTGTTGGTATTGTAGAGATTGTAAAATGAATTAATTGATAAGATTTGTGGGTTGGGAGTGAATTGTCGGGCATGCATGTGCTAATGGAAGTTGTGGATGGACTAGAGGCAATTGTGAGGTGAATCATTGGTGTGGAAGGTGGTTGTAAGGTGAAGAAATTCCATTGGAGGGGGTTGTATAAAGATATGCACACTAGACGTTTGATAAAAAGTCTAAATGACTTAGGGGTCGTTTGGTAGGGTGTATAAGAATAGTGCAAAAATAAGGTGTATTAGTAATGCAGAGATTAGCAATGCATAGGTTAGTAATGCAAGCATTAGTTATGCAGATATTATTTCTTATCTACTGTTTGGTGTGTTGTATTAAAAATTATAATGCATTGCATTATTTTTAAGAAAAATATTTGTTTACAAAAATGCTCTCCATATTCTCTAGCTTAAGGGACTTTAAGGATAATTTTGTCTTTAACCATACTAATGCATGCATTAATAGCCTTGGTATTACTAATGTCATGGTTTTATATGCATCACGTATACATAGGATAATACCAAGTATGATGTATAACTAATATAAGTATTAGTAATACATAGGTTGAAAGAATGTACCAAACAAGGTTTTAGTAATGCACAGAGCTAATGCTTGCATTATTTTTTCTAATACCTCCTACCAAACGACCCCTTAAAGTATAAAAATCTTGCTAATATTAGTGCAATTGTGTTGCATTGTTATAGATTGAAGTTGTTTAGTATGGTGGAACGTCATAGTATTATTAAGGGGCGAATTCCAGGTATACTGGCTAAACTTCTTTCCTAGAATTGAATTCCATGATGTTCTTGTAAGTCCCGGGTTATTCTTTATAAATCAACTATTCTGAATAAGCTTTGTGTTGAAAGGTATATATTCAAAATGTGCTCCAGATGCTCTTATCATATGATGTTATCCTTCGAGAATGTGTTCAAAGCATGAGTTGGGTATAAAAATGTGATGACTCCAAGTAGTATTTCAAGTGAAGGCTATTATGCCAAATTGTGTAAGAAGTCTCAATGTGCATAGGACTTTTAATTGCTCATAGGTATACTAAAAGTCGTGATTAGGGATTCCTTGTTGTCGGTAATCTATATAGATGCTTGAAAGTGAAAGTAGTGAGTTGGAGATATAAAGTGTGAAGTAGTGAGTTGAGGATATAAAGTGTGAAGTAGTAAGTTGGGAATACAAAGTGTGAACACCGTGCCAAGAATGAAAGTTATATCTGTGGCCAATAGCGCCAACGAAATGAAATGATGTGTGAAATATTATGAAATGAGCCTTGATTCAACTATTCCAAATTGACTCAGAAAATAGAATTATCCAAAATCTTATGTACTCAAGTCATGTCCAAATGTGGTTGTTCTAACTATTGCTATGCTTGGTAGGTATTTCCAATATGTTTTGATTTCTTACATATTCATGAGTTGAAATTGTGTATTGCCCTTTTGGGGAAAGGTATTTCAAGAGTATTCTATATGATTATAATCCTTGAAAGTAAAGAAATGAAAGTGTGGAATATGACATACGTCCATAGTACCATAAATGAAGAATAATATGTATGGCTAAGGGAGCCAATGAAATAATGATGTTGTAACTAGTTGAAAGTAATTGTGAAGTGATACATGGTGTGAAAGGTTATGAGATGAACATATTTGTACTTATGTTCCCAATGTGTTATAAGCTCCTACGTCCTCATGAGTAGAGGCTATAGTGTTCCTATATATTTTAAATGTTCTTAATGTTCTATGATCGCCCATGGCAAGTACAAGTAAGTGATAGTATGAACTTGAAATGTATCCATTGCCTAAATGAGAATTATAAGGTGTTATATGAACCCTGTGAATGGTCTATGAAACGCACAAGTGTATTGTGTAAGTAAACACTGTGAATGGTCTATGAAACACACATGTGTATTTGTATTGTATATGTAATCCTATGAACAGTCTATGAAACGCACAGGTGTATTGTATAGGTGATACTTTTGAACGGTCTATGAAACGCTCAGGTGTATTGTATATGTAATCTTGTGAACGGTCTATGAAATGCACAGGTGTACTGTGTAAGTAAACACTGTGAACGGTCTATGAAACGCACAGGTATATTGGGTAAGTAAAACACTGTGAACGGTCTATGAAACGCACAGGTGTATTGTATAAGTAAACACTGTGAACGGTCTATGTAACGCACAGGTGTATTGTGTAAGTAAACACTGTGAACGGTCTGTGAAATGCACAGGTGTATTTGTATTGTATATGTAATCCTATGAACGTTCTATGAAATGCATAAGTGTATTGTGTAAGTAAACACTGTGAACGGTCTATGAAACGCACAAGTGTATTGGGTAAGTAAAAACTATGAACGGTCTATGAAACGCACATGTGTATTGTGTGAATGGTCTATGAAATGCACAGGTGTATTTGTATTTTATATGTAATCCTGTGAACGGTCTATAAAACGCACATGTGTATTGTGTAAGTAAACACTGTGAACGGTCTATGAAATGCATAGGTGTATTTGTATTGTATATGTAATCCTGTGAAGGGTCTATGAAATGCATAGGTGTATTGTATAGGTGATACTGTGAACGGTCTATGAAATGCACAGGTGTATTGTATAGGTGATACTATGAACGGTCTATGAAATGCACAGGTGTATTATATAGGTGATACTGTGAATGATCTATGAAATGCACAAGTGTATTGTGTAAGTAAACACTATGAACGGTCTATGAAATGCATAGGTGTATTGTGTAAGTTAATAATATGAACGGTCTATGAAACGCACAAGTGAAATGTATAGGTGTTAGATAAGAGAGGGATATGGACGGTCTATTGAGATGCATTGTTAACGCAAAAATTAGGTGCTACTTTCATTGGCCTTGTTTGTACATGTAGTTTCAATTACTTTATATTATGTATTCCACGCATATTTCATATGGCTTAGTTAATCCTAAACTAAGTTTAAAATGATGTAAGCATAACGAGACTTGAAATGTGAATCTATGGGATATTTCGTAGTTCTTGATGTACTTTGTATGCCCCTTATTTTAATTACCATGATTTCATATGTTGTTTTGTTTGCCTTACATGCGAGTGCTATTCCACATATACTCATGTCCCTTTTGTAGGGGGCGCTGCATCTTTTAATGGATGCAGGTATACTTCTACAGGATGATATGGATCTTCTGCGCAGCAGATTATTGTGATCCCGCTACAATTCCAATGGGCATTTAAGTCTTGTTGGTTTTATGTACTTAGGTATCTATTGTCATAGAAGCTCCATGTACATTATGGGTCATGTAATTAAAGATTTGAGTTTTGTCATGTATTTATGTTCACAGTATTTACAGCTATTTATAAAGTTGTGTAACCGTCATGAGAAAGAATTTATAGGCCATTGAGCCAAATGTATTCAATATGAAAGTCATGATCTTATTATGTTTTGATAAATCATGTATGAGTTATGATGAGAGGTTGATGTAATGTAGGCTTGCTCGGCTGGGTTCACTCGGTTGAGCGTCGGTCATGCTCCCCAAGTTCGGGGTATGACATTAGTCTCTCTGCCATCTCTCTCCTGGCCCAGCATGCCCTCTAATCAGCGAGCGATCTCTACTACCTGCTGAAACGGAATATCCATCTCCAACTCCCGAGCCATGCTGAATCAGATACCATAACTGAACCCCTCAATGAACCTGTGGACTCGCTCTCTAACTGTAGAAACTAAAGTAGGTGTGTACCTGGAAAAATCATAGAATCTAACAGCATACTCTGACACTGACATAGTACTCTAACGCAGCTGCTCAAACTCTATGCTCCATGCATCCCGAAGGGTCTGGGGAACAAATTCTCTAAAGAATATCTCTAAAAACTGAGTCCATGAAAGTGAAGTTGCATCGGCTGGGCTACACTCCTCGTAAGACCTCCACCACTGATATGCTGCTCCCGACATCTAGAATGTAGTAAAAGCAATCTCGCTCGTCTCCGCAATACCCATGGTGCGGAGACTACGATGACACTTCTCTAGAAAATCGTGTGCATCCTCTAAAGTTAAGCCACTGAAAGTAGGAGGAAGGTACTTCTTGAATCTCTCAAGTCTCAACTGCTCCTCCTCAGATTCCCCTGGCCTGACCTCAAGCTGAACCAGAATAACAGGTTGTGTTGGCATAACACCTGGAACCTGAACAATTTGGATTCATTGCTCTGGTGTACAGGCGGCGGGTGTCTAAGCTCCTCCCCTGGTCTGTGAAGTAGCTGGTGCAACCGAAATCAATCCCGCCTGAGCCAATGTACCAAACATGCTCAGGAATCATGCTAAAGTCTCTTGAAGTCCCTAGGGAGCAACAATCGACTCTGGTGCATGTCCCCTAACCGGAGATACGGGTGGCTCCTCAGCTGCTACTCTGGTAGGTGCTCTAGTTGTAGCACGTGCTCCTCCTCGACCTCGGCCTCGGCCTCTACCCTGGCCCCTAGCAACACCGGCTCTTGGGCAGCGTCATCAGTAACTGCAACTCGTATTCTCACCATCTGTGAGATAATAGAATGACAAAGGCTCAAACTCCGAAATCAATAAACTCACACGATATGAATGAAAGAAGTGAAGTTTCTTAATAGTTTCGTAACCTCTCGAAGATAAGTACAGACATCTCCATACTAATCCGCAAGACTCTATTAAACTCGCTTATGACTCGTAGCACCTATGAACCTAGAGCTCTGATACCAACTTGTCATGACCCCAATTTCCCTTCGTGGGATGTCGTCATGGAACCTAGTCTATAAGACTAGGTAAGACTAACACTTACTGAATTAAATGACATAATTTAGCCAAAACAACTATGAAACATAAACCATACATTTTTATATAAAGCCAACAATCCCAACGTGGTAATATATCCCACAACCGGCACTACAAGTCATAAGCTCTACTGAGTTCACTAGGAAATATCTAAGTACAATTTTTCCGAAATAGAAAGCAGTTGTACAAAATAAACTTCAAAAGGCGACTCTGAGGCCTACGAACACGACGACAAGTATACCTTGAAGTCTACACAGCAATAGCTGATCATCTATCTAATGATCAACAAACTCCCAAGTACCTGGATCTACACAAAAATGTGCAAAAAGCGTAACATGAGTACACCACAGCGGTACCCAGTAAATATCAAGACTAACCTCGATGTAGTAGTGACGAGGAACAGTCAAGACACCTACTAGACCTAATAACATGTACAAGTATAAATGTGAAATTAATAGGGAAGCAACAATACTTGCAATAGAGAATGCCCGCCTTGTCTCGCCACACGCGCATAACACTTACAATATCATCAATAACAATGCCTCCAGACCATCACATGTCATCACAAATAATCCCCAACATAGCCCCCCTTGTCTCGCCACGTGCGCAACACTAAAGTAAATGCCCGCCTTGTCTCGCCGCACGCGCATAACAATATTCCCATATTGTCTCGCCACATGCGCAAACCCATATATATATATATATATATATACCCGCTTTGTTACGCCGCATGTGCAAATATCAATAATAAAAATAGCACAGACAGCTCACGTGTGAACACCCTGACAATCCTCCTAACAATATCACGTGTGCCAAAAACATAACAACATAATATAATAACTCGCACCACATGTGCCCATATACCACATCATTTCCTCGAAACGATTCCAATACCAAGACCACACATAGCTCTCGGATCAATGACATTAAGTACAACAACAACAAAAACAACAACAATAAGACGGGAGTACGACAAGTAAATCAACACAAGAATCTCTAAACACAAAGAATGGAAGAACGAGCTCACAATGAAAGACATAACAAGAAATAATGGTTTCAAACAAGAATAACTCAACAATAAGAGAGATAATGTGTAACAACGATATCAAATAAGAGTAACTCAACAATGGAAGGGATGACATGTGACAATGATTCCAAATAAGCACAACTCGATGATAAGAGAGATAACATGTAACAATGATTCTAAATAAGTACAACACGGCGATAAGAGAGATAACATGTAACAATGATTCCAAATAAGGATAAATCAATAATGGAAGGGATAACAATAACTTCAATTAAGGTTAAGTAATTACGGAAGAGATAACACGGCAATAACAGAGGCAACAACTTCAAATAAGACATATAAGAGTATATTTGGAAACAAGGGTAGAACATGAATCAGTCAACTTCAAATAAGATACGTAAGGGTAAATTTAGCAATGGGTGATTTAACATGAATAAACAACTTCATTTTTAATGTACATAAGAACCTAAGAGTCTAACCCGGTCAAATTTCCACATATAAGCCATATACACACTTGTCACCTCGTGTACATGTCTTTCACGTAGTTCAAATAGTACAAACAAATCAATCCCTACGGGGTAGTTCCCCCACATAACGTTAGGCAATATACTTACCGCAAAAGCCCTCAATCAAAACTCAAAAATATCTTTTCCTTTACAATTCACCTCCGCTCAGTTCAACTCTAATCAAAATTGACACAATAATATCAAATAATGCAAGAGAAATCAATTCCAATATTTAAAGTTGTGATCTTTACACAATTGCTCAAAAGGCAATAAAAGTCAACCGCGGAGAAATCAAGTCCAACATTTAAAGTTATGATCTTTACACAATTGTTCAAATGTCAATAAAAGTCAACCACAGGCTCGCCCAGTCAAAACCTGGGTCTAATGGTAGATTCCGACTACCCATGACCCCACGAGTTCATATATCTGATTAGTTTCGAAATCGAAGTCCAAATCGACTATCAAAACGCAAATTCTTATTTTTTTCAAAAACTTGACAAAATTTCACAAATTTTCACTTTGATTCACATGATTTTGATGTTAAAATCTAAGATATATTGATGGAATATGATTAGAGATAGATTATAATCACTTTTCCAAAGTTTGTAAATAAAACTCCCTCTTCAAAATCGCCTCTTACCGAGTCTAGGGTTCCAAAATATGAAAATGAGATCAAAACTCTCATCACTCGACTTTTTGTCCAGTCACAGGTGTCGCAATTGCGACTTGGGTTCACAAATGCAGACCCTGCAAATAAAAAGAAACCATCAAAAAAGTGAAGTCCCTCACACTCTTGCTGTCATCGCAAATGCGACAATTAGCTCGCAATTGCGAACTGTGGACTTCCGCAAAAGCGATCAAAGTGATCGCAAATGCGACCAATGCCCAGCTCAGACCAGTATTGCAAATGCGATGGGGAGTTCTCAAATGCGAACTCTTAAGGCCACAATTCTCTTCGCAAATTCAATGATTAAGCTCGCAAATGCGACCTATTTCTCACAAATGTGACCTATTTCTCGCAAATGCGAGATCTGAGCACCATCAAAAATCTGAACCTCATATGAACTCTCCTACACGCATCTGAAACACACACGATCCCTCACGGCTCCAAACCAAATATAAACACAAGTTTAAAAACATAACATGAAATCGCTTGTGCGATAATCAAAATAACATCTAAAATCATGAAACGTGTAACACCCCGGAAAATTTCAAAGTACTTAAGTGGTAAGCCCGATAAATTTTGCAAAGAAAATAATGTTTCATGGTGTCAGACTAGGTTTACATATTTGAGAATCGTAGAAATTCTGATATGAACTATGGTAAGATAGTGGCATTTGCTCAAGCCACAGAGACCCGCAAATTGAAGAACAGAATTGAGTGTCAGAGTATCAGCAAGGCTTGATCCACGGGCAACTTTGGTGGTTCTTCCGGTGGTGGTGGTGGTGGTGGTAGGTTGGCATTCAGGGGAGGGTCATCAGGACCATCCCAATCATTCGCCCAGTCTTCAATGGATGCACAGTCATCTGGAACCAGTCATGGCAACAAGGGACCCCACCAGCAGGGTCAGCCCGACAAAAGGTTTCAACATTGGAGGCTTCCATGCCCTAAGTGTGGGAGGATGCACTTTGGGTCCTATTTCATGGACCTACCAGTATGCTATGGGTGTGGTTTGCGGGGTCATATTCAGAGAGATTGTCGCTCGTCCCGCTGAAATATGGGCAGAGGCATGGCACAGCCAGCTGATTCTATAGCTACTACATCCACAGCACTTCCAACTTGAGGCACCCCAGCACCCACAGGAAAAGGTGCAGCTAGAGGTGGTGCACAAAATTCAGGAGGACCCAATAGATTTTATGCTATGCGTAGACGTCGTAAATCAGAGTCTTCTCCAGATGTTGTCACAGGTATATTGACTGTCCAATCTCATGATGTATATTCTCTTATTGATCCCGGTTCCACTTTATCATATGTCACTCCTTATATTGCTACGGAATTTGGGATAGAACCAGAACAGCTTTATGAGCCGCTCTCTGTATATACTTTGGTTGGTGAGTCTATTTTGGTCGTGCGGGTTTATAGGGATTGTGTTGTCACATTGCGTGGTCGAGACATTATGGCCGATCTTATTGAATTGAGAATGGTTGATTTTGATGTGATAATGGGGATGGATTGGCTTTATTCTTGTTTTGCCAAGCTTGATTTCCGAACCAGGACTGTTAGGTTCAAATTTCCAAATGAGCTAGTATTGAGTGGAAGGGTGATGATGTAGTGCCAAATGGTAGGTTTATTTCCTACCTTAAGGCCACAAATATGATAAACAAGGGATGTATTTACCATTTGGTCCGGGTTACAGACACTGATGCTGAGGCACCTACACTTGAGTCTGTGCCTGTTGTGAATGAATTTCCAGGAATTTTTCCTGATGAACTCCCTGGGATCCCACCAAGCAGGGAGATTGAATTTGGGATTGATGTGATGCCAAACACACATCCTATATATATTCCACCCTACAAAATGGCACCGGCAGAATAGAAGGAACTAAAGGAAAAATTGAGAGATTTGTTAGAAAAGGATTTTATCCGGTCGAGTGTGTCACCTTGGGGCGCACCGGTCCTTTTTGTAAGAAAGAAAAATGGGTCACTGAGAATGTGTATTGACTATCAGCAACTTAATAAGGTCAAAATCAAGAATAAGTACCCACTGCCAAGGATAGATGACTTGTTTGATCAATTGCAAGGTGCCAAGTACTTCTCCAAGATTGATTTAAGATTCGGGTATCACCAATTGAAGATCAGGGAGCGGAATATTCCGAAAATAGCTTTTAGAATCCGGTATGGGCATTTTGAATTTCTGGTGATGTCTTTAGGGCTAACAAATGCCCCGGCAGCCTTCGTGGATCTTTTGTATCACGTTTTCAAGCCATTCCTCGACTCTTTTGTGATAGTGTTTATTGATGATATTCTTGTATATTCACGAAGTCGAGAAGACCATGCCGATCATCTCAGGGTAGTTCTGCAAACCCTGCATCAGCACCAGTTATATGCAAATTTTCAAAGTGTGAATTTTGGCTTGAATCGGTCATATTCTTGGGTCATGTAGTTTCTAGTGACGGAATTAAGGTTGATCCTCAGAAAATTTCAGCGGTGAAGAATTGGCCGAGGCCTACAACTCCAATAGAGATTCGCAGTTTCTTAGGCTTAGCTGGATTTTACAGAAAGTTTGTGGAGAGGTTTTCTACTCTTGACTTTCCGTTGACTAAATTGAAGCAGAAGGCAATTAAGTTCCAATGGTCAGATGCTTGTGAAACGAGTTTCCAGGAATTGAAAGCAAGACTAACTACAGCGCCGGTGTTGACTCTACCAGAGGGTATAGATGGATTTGTGGTATATTGTGATGCTTCAAGAGTCATGCTTGGATGTGTATTAATGCAATATGGTAAAGTGATAGCTTATGCTTCTAGGCAACTAAAGAATCATGAAAAGAACTATCCAACATATGATTTAGAACTTGCGGCGGTGGTATTTGCATTGAAAATTAAGCGTCATTATTTATATGGGGTCCATGTGGATATATTCACGGACCATAAGAGCCTTCAATGTATTTTCAAACAGAAGGAATTGAATCCGAGGCAGAGAAGATGGCTTGAATTACTCAAAGATTATGACATTGATATTTTATACCATCCGGGGAAGGCTAATGTTGTGGCAGATGCTCTTAGCAGGAAATATATGGGTAGTTTGGCCACTTGGAGGCACATCAGAGGCCATTTGCCAAGGAAGTTCACCGATTGGCTAGTTTGGGAGTTCGTCTTGCGGACTCTAGTGAAGGAGGGGTAATTGTGCAAAATAGGGCTGAATCATCGCTTGTTGTGGAAGTCAAAGAGAAGCAATACAATGATCCATTGTTGGTACAGTTTAAAGAGGGGATTCATAAACATAAGACCATGGCATTTTCTATTGGCATGTATGATGGTACACTAAGGTACCAAGGGCGCACTCTGTGTTCCAAATGTGGATGGTCTCTGTGAAAGAATTTTGACTAAAGCTCACACTTCTAGGTATTTTGTGCACCCAAGTTCTACAAAAATGTATCATGATCTTAAGGAAGTCTATTGGTGGAATGATATGAAGAGGAATGTGGTGGAATTTGTAGCAAGATCTCCGAACTGTCAGCAAGTGAAGGCCGAACACCAAAGGCCTGGTGGGTTGGCACAAAACATAGAAATTCCAATGTGGAAATGGGAAATGATTAATATGGACTTTGTGGTAGGATTACCGCGCACTCCGCGCAAGTATGACTCAATTTGGGTGATTGTGGATCGACTCACAAAATAAGCACACTTTTTGCCGGTTAAGTCTCCGACACAGTGGAGCTGTATGCTCGGTTGTATATCAAACAAATAGTCAGGTTGCATGGCACCCCAGTTTCCATCATTTCTGATCGGGGGCACAATTCACTGATAATTTTTGGAAGAAATTTCAGCAAGTTTTGGGTACTCAAGTGAATATTAGTACAACCTTTCACTCGCAGACTGATGGGCAGGCAGAGCGGACTATTCAGACGCTTGAGGATATGTTGCACGCTTGTGTTATAGACTTCAAAGGTAGCTTGGATGATCATTTACTACTCATAGAATTTGCATATAACAATAGTTATCATGCTAGCATTCAAATGGCACAGTTTGAGGCTTTATATGGTAGGAGATGTAGATATCCTATTGGGTGCTTCGAAACTGGGGAAGAAGAGTTAATAGGGCCAGAACTTGTGCATCAGGCTATGGAAAAAGTTAAAATCATTAAGGAGCGGTTGAAGACTGCTCAAAGTCGTCAGAAATCCTATTCGGATGTTCGTCGTAGAGATTTGGAATTCAAAGAAGATGATTGGGTATTTTTAAATGTTTCCCCATGAAGGTGTAATGCGATTTGGTAAGAAAGGGAAATTGAGTCTGAGGTATGTAGGGCCGTACAAAATCATTCAGAGGATCGGTGAGGTAGCATACAAGCTTGAGCTACCACCTGAGATGTCATTAGTATACTCGGTGTTTCATGTGTCTATGTTAAAGAAAGTAGTTGGAGACCCGACAGTCATTATTCCAGTTGAGACTATTGAGGTAAATGAAGAATTGACTTACGAAGAGATTCCAGTTTCTATTATTGATCGGCAAGTCTGAAAGTTGAGAAACAAAGAAAGTGCATCCGTGAAAGTGCTATGGAAAAGCCAACACTTTGAAGAGGCTACTTGGGAGGCCGAAGAAGAAATGAAGAAAAAGTATCCTTATTTATTTGAATAACCATGTAATTATGAGTTGTGCCTTATGAAAATGCTAAGGGATATTCCTATGAAATATGTATGACTTGTACATTAGGTGTTAAGGGTGTTCCGTTCTGGTAATATAATTGCTTGTGAGGCCACAGTTGGTGTTGTTTTGTATTATGTTACGTTATTGGATTATGTATATGCTGTTAGGATGTGTTTCTGGGGCTCTCAGACAATTGGATAGGCTTAATTACAAGGGAAACTCGGGAGAATATTTTGGAAATTTAGGGAGTTGGTCAAATTTGGGGCTGCTAGTTTGTGGTTTAAAACAAACTAAGTTGCATAAGATGCTAATGACAGATTTTTACCCTCATTCGAGGACGAATGATCCTAAGCGGGGGAGAATGTAACACCCCGGAAAGATTCGAAGTACTTAAGTGGTAAGCCCGATAAATTTTGCAAAGAAACTAATGTTTCATGGTGTCGAACTGGCTCGGACTTTTTGGGTTGAACAATGCACCGAAATGTAAAGAAATATTTTTGGCGGAAAAGTGTATTTCTGCGGTCCATGATGCGGCATTGGAATCACTCTGCGGACCGCATAATGGCCGCAGAGTGAGGCAGTTAATTGGGTCAATTGGAAGCAATTATGCGGCCATAACGATTATGCGGACTGCATAGTGACCGCATACACAGACAGTTCTTTTGGCTATTCTGTAACCAACTATGCGACCGATATGCAGTCCGCATATCGGTTATGTGATCGCATACCTTGTTCCGGAGCTCCATTTTTGGTTTTTTAAAACCCGACCCTATTTCGTTAAATACACTCTTTGGGTCATTTTTGAGCTATTATCTGACATTTTAGAGTAAGAGAAGGTGCCCTAGAGTGAGAAGGTGTTCTCCAATATTTATTCTTCAATTCTTGCTCAAGTTTTGGAAGATTAATAAGGCAAGCTCACTAGGTCTTCATCCTAGAGGTAAGATTCTACACCCTAAACCCTAATTTCGAAACCATCTGAACATGGGTAATTACCAAGATAATGTTTGGGCATGAGAGTTGATTATTTTACATGCATGTGATATCAAGGGGTGTAGGAAGATTGTTGAACTAAGCATGGTAAAGATTGGGTTGTGGAATGATGGAATCCTCCATAAAAGGGACCTTGAAACCTTATGCACACCTTGTGTTTGATAAAATACTCAAATGAGCTAGAAACATGATCATCTTCCTAATTGTGGTTCAATTTGTTATATTTCTAAAATGGATTGAAGTTGCTAAGAATTCCGGAACGTTTTAGAGTTTAAGGGAGCTCAATTGAGGTATGTTGGCTAAACTCTTCTTTAAGAGTTGGAATTCTCATTATCCTTGTAAGTTCCGAGATGTTGATTATAAATCGAGTATTCCGATAAGTGTTTTGATGAAAATATATGTTCAATTCGTATTTCAAATGCTCTTATCATATTGCATTATAAATTGAGGATGTGTCCCAAACTATGGATTACGTATCCACATGTTATAATTTCTAGTCATGATTTATGTGAAAGGTATTATGACAAGTTGTATAGAGATTGTGATTGTGATACACCTCCACCCACATACACTGGAGTGAGGCAGCATGACCGATTTGTGTGGGAATTATGGTATAGAGATTGTGGTTGTGATACACCACCACCAGCATATATATTGGGGTGAGGCGGCATGACCGCTTTGTGTAGGGATTATGATATTGTGGGACTGCACCTCCACCCGCTTACATTAGGGTGAGGCGGTATGACCACTTTGTGTATGGTTTTGGTATTGTTGTGGAACCACCACCCGCATACATTGGGGTGAGGCGTCATAGCCGCTTTGTGTTGGTATTGGTATCGTTGATGCATTTTCACCCGCATACATTGGGGTGAGGCGGCATAGCCTCTTTGTGTAGGTTCTTGGTACTATGGTTATACATCCACCTGCATATATTAGGTGAGGCTGTGGGGCCGCTCTGGGTGAAGATGGTTATATAGGATCTCATCTTAAATCCTATAAATGTTGTTGATAGCTTTTAATGAGCTTGCTATGGTTGAGACAGTTATCTATATTATTCTATTTCCGCACTAGTTCATCATAATTATCTTGTAGTTCTAAATGCTTAAATTGGTGTTTAGTTTTCATACTAGTACTATTCGACGGTACTAACATCCCTTTTGCCGGTGGCGCTGCATCATTAAATGGATGCAGGTGGTTCCACAGCAGGAGACATTGATCAGTGATAGCAGTACACCTTCTTCCCAACTGACTTGGTGAGCCCCACTTCATTCTAGGGTCATGTATCTTTTGATCTTTATGTATTATGGTTGAGGTATAGTCGGGGCCTTGTTGCCGGAATTATCATTGTACTCTTATTTATCTATAGAGGCTCCGTACACATAGTGTGGGTTGTGTATTGGTACTGGGAAAGACAAACTATGCTATGTTGTTGTTGTATTACTTGTCCATTTGAGACTTTAAAAATGGTGAAACTTATGGTAAGAAATTGGTAACTGCAGACACGACCACTTTATTGTTTAATTAAGGAAAACATATATTTTCTTTATTCATGAATGAGTTTGGGTAGAAGAAATATAACAGGCTTGCTCAGTCGGGTTCAACCGAGTGAACCCAAGAACTTCTAAAAACACAACCGCTCGTTAGGTTCCAAATGAAAAAACTGACCTATTCCAAGTCCCGAATAAGAAATCCAAACACGATAGCTATGAAGTCAACCTATGGTCAAACTTATCAAAATTCTAAGCCTTTAAATTGCCAACTTTTGGCTAAACAACACAAATCAACATGCGGACCTCCGAATTTGATTTCGAGCATCCCTAGTCCAAAATCACGATGCGGACCTATCGGGTCCATCAAAGCAACACTACGGGGTCATTTTCACAAAAGTCAAACCTCGGTCAACATTTCCAACTTAAGCTTCTATAGTGAGAATCACTCATTTAAATTCATTTTGAACCATCCGAAAATCAAATTCGACCATGCAAGAAAGTCATAATACATAGTAGAAATCTACTCAAGACCTCGAACCAGTGAATGGAACCTTAAAGCTCAAAATGACAGGTCAGGTCGTTACATATGCTTCAAGCTAAATCAATGTCACACGATAAGGACTGAAAGAAGTGGAATTTCCTAATAGTTTTGTAGCCTCTGAAAGATAAGTACAGATGTCTCCTTACCGATCCGCAAGACTCTACTAAACTTTCTTGTGACTCGTAGGACCTATGAACCTAGAGCTCTGATACCAGCTTGTCACAATCCAAAATCTCACCTAAGGAATCATGATGGCACCTAGTCTCTAAGATTAGATAAGCTTAAAACATGAGGAGATCTAACAGAGATAACCATCTTAACTATATAAAACTTAAACTAATAAATGGGATAGCGTAACTAAAACTGAATAAATGTTATATAATTGCCATAACCGGTAGTACAGAGTCATAAGCTCTACCGACAAACACTAGAATTTCTAAATACAATATTGTTCTAAAATGAATATAAACATCAGTAAAGATAATATCCGAAGGTGACTCCGAGGATTGCAAACGTCAAGCAGCTATATCTTAAAGTCTCCAACCGCAGAGACACAACTCTCAAAAACCAACACGATCAAAAGTACCTGGATCTGCACAAAAATGTGCGGAAGCGTAGCATGAGTACACCACAACGGTACCAGTAAGTACCAAGACTAACCTCAGAGGAGTAGTGAGGAGGTATGTCAAGACATCACTAGACATAAAACATGTGTAAGATATTAACATAAAGCTAGCAATGGAAAGAATGTTAATGGAAGGCTAACAGCGTAAAAATTATTACTCCCTCTGTTTCAATTTAGATGACACACTTTTCTTATTAGTCCGTTCCAAAAAGAATGACATATTTCTACAATCAGAAATAATTCAGCTGTAAATGAGAAACTTTTATAACGTCACAAATGTCATGGCCCCGCAAAGCTTTTACCCCTTAAGCTTTTGTGACCACAAGTTTCAAAAGTCTTTTTTTTTCTTAAACTCCGTGTTGATTCAAACTACCTCATCTAATTTGAAACGGATGGAGTAATATAAAACCAACCAAGTAATAATGGAAAGACAATTGGAAACAAGAAGTAAATGGGTAATAAAGCAGCAACATAATCAGAACATAGATGAAATATGAATGAACTCAAATTCGGAAAACAGATGACAATTCAAGTAATCAAATCGTTCTCAACGCATGACTTACAATAAGAATTACCCCGAGGCACCACACCTCGTAACCACAAATCTTAAGCCACAATTATGAATCTTACACGCATAGCACCTCGTGCCCACATTATGAATCACTTTCGCACGACTAAGTCCACGTGCGACAATGTACATTGTATCCGTGTCAAATACCAAATAAAATGTTCAAGAAGCTTATTTGAATACAATAAGGTGTAATAACAAACTTGAATAAAGTAAGGCGTCAAATAAGATAATGAGTTTATTTTAAAAAATAAATAAAGTAAAGTAAAGTACAATTTATACAAAATAGAGTATCAAATGAGTTTAGTTTAGAAATCCATAAGGTAAAGTAAAATAACATTTTTAAACTAAGAAAAACATCAGATAAGTTAACGAATTAAATATACAATTTGTTAAATTAAGGTGTGATAACAATTCACGTAAAGTAAAACATCAAATAGGGTAATGAGTTTAATTTGAGAACCCAATTAAAGTAAAATGTGATAATCATTTAAAAATAGCAAAGCACCGAGTGAGATAACGAGTTTTTGTCTTAAGAGTCACATAAAATAAAGCATGTTAATAATTCTTTTATTTAAAACCCCTGTCCAAGGGTAGATTTTGACTACCATAATCCCACGAGTCCATACATATGTTTTGTTTCAAAATCCGAGTCCAAATCGAATCTCAAAACTCAAACTCTCATTTTTCAAAACATAGACAAAGTTTCTCAAAATTTCACTTTGATTCTCATAATTTTGATGTTAAAACTCTCATATAATCATGAAAAATAGTTGAAAATTGAATAAAATACTTTACCCAATGATTCTAGATCCCTCTTCAGAATCGTCTCCTACTGAGTCTAGGGTTTAATGATGTAAAAATGAGACTAAATATCACGTCCTCAACTTTTTGTCTAGGCACAGGTGTCGCAAATGCGAACCTTGCAAATGCGAGGAAATTATCACAAAAGTGAAACCCCACCAATCCCTGCTGCCATCGCAAATGGGATGAATAGTTCACAATTGCGAACATGGCATACTTCGCAAATGCGACCATCGAGATCGCAAATGCGAGACCAAAAATACCTGATGTCACGACCCAAAATCCATAAATGTCGTGATGGCGCCGGAGACCGCTGTCATGCAAGCCAACAATAAATACTTAATTGGGTTTTCATTTTTGTTACTTTTGAAATCATATTTTTCTTCAATTTAAATAGTAAAGAATGGGGATTTACAGAGTAAATAATAATGCTTTTAACAAATTCAATACAGAACAACCCATAATCATCCCAAAATCCGGTGTCACAAGTTCATAAGCATCAACTAGGAAGGAAAATAAAATACAACATTTGTCCGGAAATACAAATTTGGATAGGAGAAATATAAATACTCTGAAGGAGACTCTGCTGGTTGCGGATCATAGTAGAGAGTGCAGCTCTCCAAAGTCCCCGCAATAACCGTGCCTCTGCGCCCAAAGGCCTCTAGACATATATGTACCTGCACAAAAATGTACAGCAAGTGTAGTATGAGTACAGAAATCAACGCGTACCCAGTAAGTATCCCGCCTAACCCCGAAGAAGTAGTGATGAGGGGTTGACTTCGACACTTACTATGGGCTATAAATAGGATATCAATGATATAATTCAGTATGGATTATATGAACGGTTTCAAGCTCAATATTTTGAAGTAAGTAAGCAGTTCTTTTATAATTAAGAAATCTCCAAATTTATCTCCCATTATTTAATAATTTATCTCAGGCTGAGGAGGCAATATCATTTATTGCAAATTCCAAAACAATCAATTATGTCATGCGCAAATCATGTCGAGGTCGTACGGCACGATCCAACATAAAATTAAACTGTGCACTGCTGGAGGGTCAAACGGCGCGAACCATAGATGCATCTATTTAATTTGTCGAGGCGTTCGGCCCGTTCCACAAAAGATAAGCACATTCAAACAACCAAATTAATGATTTATTTAGGTTTGATGTTCAAAGAAATATCAACTCCCACTAACGATCAAGTGACCCGTCCGAAACCCAAGTAGGTGAAGTTTAACCTTTTGAAATTCCTTTATCAAGTTCCAATATGTTTTAAATGGTTACATTAACAAGTAGGATGAAAGTATCGCAAATATATCGTGATTTGGGTCCTAGACTACCCGGACGTAAGCATGATAGTAGCTACGCACGGACTCTCGTCACCTCGTACATACGTAGCTCCCACAAATAGAAGCACATATTGAATTATTTCACCTATGGGGAAAATTCCTTCTTACAAGGTTACAAAGGAGACTTACCTCGCTCCATTACCGGCTCCCAAGCCCTTTCGACGACTCATACTAATGCCCAACGCTCCAAAACTGGTCAATAATTATGCAAACCCATTAATATAAACTCATTATAATCCTATTTACAACAATTCCCAACTCTGCTTGAAAAGTCGATCAAATCGCCCTCGGGCCCACGTGCTCGGATTCCGAAAATATTTGAAGATAAACTTTCCCCATGAAATCACGGACTCAAATATATAATTTATTCTCAACTCCATGTCCAAAATTCGTGGTAAAAATCCAAATATACAAGATTCTAGTTTTTTCCACCAAAGCCCCAATTTCTACTAATTCTGATGTTCAAATTCATATAAACTCATGTATTTAACTTAAAATTGTGAAGAAAGCACTTACCCCATTATGATTGATGAATATGGCACTCTAATGTGCTCCAAAATCGGCTCCCATGGGCGAAATGAAATGAGATAGAGCCAAACCCTCATTTTAAAGAAGACACTGCCCAGCCCCGACTTTCGCACAAGCAGTCTTCCACAAGACCCCTCAACTCCGCATCTGCGTCCACCATCCGCTTCTATGCCTCCACTTCAGTGGCTCCGCGCGCGCAGGTGCGGTCCTGCTTCTGCGGATCTCGACCGCATCTGCGGTCCATGCCTCCCCCAGCAAAATCCGCTTATGTGAGTCCATTTTCCCGTACCTGCGGGCTCGCACCTGCGGCCCTCTTCACGCAGGTGCGATTACACCAGATGCCCAGCTGCTTCAGCCCTTCTTCAAATTCCATATTCGATCCGTTAACCACCCGAAATCCACCCGAGGCCCCCGGAACCCAGTCCAATCACACCAACCAGTTCCAAAACATAATGCGAACCTGCTCGAGGTTTCAAATCACATCATACAACGCTAATACCACGAATCGCACTCTAATTCAAGCTTTATGAACTTTAGAACTTCAAACTTCCTCATTCGATGTCGAAACCTATCAAATCACACCCGATTGCTCTCGAATTTTGTACACAAGTCATATTTGACATTACGGACCTACTCCGACTTCTGGAATCGGATTCCGACCCCGATATCAAAAAGTCCACTTCCAGTCAAACTTCTCAAAAACCTTCAATTTCTAACTTTCACCAAACGACTCCAAAATGACCTACGGACCTCCAAATCCACTTCCGGACGCACTCCCAATACCGGAATCACCATACGGAGCTATTCTCAGACTTGGAATTCCAAACAGACATCGATAACATTTAAATGCACGTCAACCCAAATTTATGGAATTTTTCCAAAATGCTAACTTCCACAATAGGTGCAGAAACGCTCCCGGGGCATCCAAAACCCGATCCGAACATAAGCCCAAGTCCGAAATCATCGTACGAACCTGCTGGAACCTTCAAATCAAGATTCCGAGGCCGTTTACTCTAAAATCCAATCTTAGTCAATTCTTCCAACTTAAAGCTTTCGTAATGAGAATTTTCTTTCCAATTCAACTCTGAACTTCCCGAGATTCGATCCCGACCACGCATACAAGTCATAATACCTGAAGTGAAGCTGCTCATAGCCTCAAACTGCCGAACGACGCGCTAGAGCTCAAAACGACCGGTCGGGTCGTTACATTGTCGCCCACTTAAACATACGTTCATCCTTGAACATGCTAAGAACTGCACTGGAGTTGTCCGAAATCACTTTTTAGTACCCCGTTCACCTACCCGTGCTACCACAACTCAGTTGAGCACACTAGCTTGAGTAAATCTGAAGATTCCCCTTTGGTTTAGTCAAATTTGCCTTAGAGCCAAATTCCAACATTCGGAATCTTCTGCCAGTACTATTTCCAACATACGATCACCGTATCAATCACCACCCGATGTACCAAAACATGACAGCATACCTTTGATGAATTCACACCATGCACCGCATAATTCACATGACCATAATAACATCCTCTGATAACAATAGCCGAAATTCCACGAACCTGATGTCCACAACACACCTCATGCCACATACATGTCCTGCTCCAACTCTTGTAATGTTGCTGTAGCGGAAAAGATGCGTAGAAATTTACAACCAACTGCCGAGTCAACCATTCATTGAGTTTCTCCCCTTGACGAGAACTATTACCTCATTCTGGACTGAATACCGATATTTACTCTTAAACTATGCCTTATACCGATCTTATCATACTGACCCCGGGTCCAATAATCACGTCTCTCCTAGTATAAGCTGCCCAGGCAATAAGCCACCTCAGACATCTGCCAAAAATCTCATATGATGCCACAATGTGCCGATAAACTACAAACTTGAATGTGATACATAAGGAAAACAAACTCTGGAAAGAACTACTCAACCCATGTAACTAATTAAACAACCAAAAATGCGTTATGAACCTTCCTTAGAAAATGAGAAACAAAACACACAAGAATAGCTATAGGGAACTGCACTCAACATCACACTGTTGCGGCATGCAACCAGATCCAAACAACATGTCTGTGGCGGCATGCCACCTGATTCACACATAATAACCTGTAAGGAATTAGTTACCGAGCTAAAATGCTCATACCTGCGAAATACCCGAATATCGGCCACAAACACGCCAAGTGCATAATACCATCCCTGGGGAGACAGATAGCGTCATACGCTACAAACTCAAGCACAACTAAGGTGTGATATATGATCTAACTCTTGATATCCATCCTTCTCACATAACACCATCGCTACGCGGAACCTCAACACATATGAAATCATCAAGCCATTTCACAACTCATACGGCACAATATAGTATTACATGAAATAGTCGGCGGCGAAATAACATCCAACATCCGAATACTCCTCCACAAGGAGCGTTATACTGAAATGAACACATCCGGCCCTATATAGAGCCCACATTCATATCTAGATTCATCCACGGACCTCAAGCCGATTCTGACCGTACCACACTGGGCTAATAACCTTTCAAAAATCCAGGGTAAACCTTTTTCCCACGACACACAAGAATAGCCGCCAAATCCAGAACAAACATTCTCAGTTCACAACCAATAAATCGAGCGTCCTTCAGGCATAAATTCTCACATCAGTGATAGTACCACAACCTCCATACTTGGTTTCCATCTTTAATCATTTAAGTGACTACCTGTCATACTTATACAATCTTTCTGTGGGGCACGATCCCCCGACCTTCTGTACCAGACAACTATTTTGCACATTCATACTACCGGCCACACCAACACAGTAAAGCAATTCAATAATCTGCATTCAGTATGCAAAGCCTCTTCACACCAGACACCAATCTCAAGTGACGCCAAAAATAATGTCAGCTAACTCTAACCATCTGAGTCCTTTATCGCTCATCCGAGCTCGTGACATTCATGTCAACACCGAACCACAACCTTGATCCTCAACTTCCAACTCCCATGCTACTCACTACACTTAATCATGCCAATGCACAAGAGCATAAAAATTTCATCATAACTCTGAAACCACTAATAGGGTAAACACTTCATCATATAGAAACATCTTACTTAGCTCATTGTAAGATAACCATTGCAACACGCAGCCAAATTCCCATTACCACAGAAAATACAAACCTCGGGTAGTGGTTTAAACCACCATAACTCATCCGGAAATCCCTTTACACCAGAAAGCCATACACATTGAATACCTCCCAAATCAACCAAGTTGTGGTGGCGCTCAAGCCCAAGTGTACAACTATAAACCACATGTATAACTTCACGCTGGAGAAACTAGTCACTGCCATAACCGTGTTGATTCAACCATTACCAACCGGGCCACTTCTTCTAATTTACTCGGGACTTGCCCTAGAAATAATAATCGCTCCATTCAAAACATCATGAATACAATTCCGCACTCATCCTGAGTGACCTTATTTCACGAGACCACGTTTGTCTCAAAACCCACGAACCATCACATACTTTCCTTTTGTGCATATTCGCATCTTCAACAGGTACACTCATTCTGATTATTTTCCTATGATTTCGAAGTTATTTTCTCCCATTCTTCCACTACTACACCGCATAGTGAAGATAACATACTCCAAGCCCCTTTTATAATCTGCTACAACAGCTTAATACTTAACCATACTATGGACTCGAAATCATTAGGCACCACACTTTAACTTTTGAATCCACTAGGATCGTTGTTGAGAGTCACCCACTCTGACTTGGTCCCGAATATAATCAAAATCCAAGGCTCCACTAGCATACGAACGCACTCTCAAGAAGCACCCGGCTGAATCACTTTCCTTGTAAATCGCCTTTACACAAAGCATAAATCCTGAATCTTCCCAAAGCCTAAACATGAGTCAATAAGGCCAACTATAGCACACATTCCTCAATCCTTTGCTCAAATAACCGTTGATGTTCTCTTTCCTTAGTCGTAATAACCCACCAATATACCGATAACCAGAAATCTCATAAGTAGACAACCATGCAATACCATTGTAGGTGGTGGGGGCTCTCCCACTTAGCTTGAAGCTACCATTGCATAATTCTGGAATCCACCTAGGCTCCTTATCCCCCATTGACATGATCTTGCACAATCAACCCGCCAATCTACCTCAAAATCTTCTTGTTAACCATTTCATGAACCCTATGAATCACTAGCCACGTTTTAATATTCAACCTCTCACGAGATAGCCAGTAGAATTTTTCAAAGAAGCTTCGTCAGCCACGCGACCGCTGACCTGCTCAGAGGAGATAACCCACATGTGGAAATTACATGCCGACATCTTCCAATGTCACTGCACTGGGTACACTTACTACATAATCAGTAACCCATCTTGAGCTCGTGCTTATTCACCAGTTGTACAAGTTCGTCCACTCCTCATGGACATCAACTAAAAGGTGCGACAGTACATTCCCATCCAATGTCATAAAGTATCCTTCCTATCAGGCAACTCCTTCCCATCGTATCCACTCTCCCCTGTATAATAGCTAATATTCCAAATTAAGTCTGTAGACCTAGTCACTGTCCACCATGAAATCCCGAATCACTCTAAACGTTTCCCAAGGCATGTAGTTATCCTACCACCCTACCCATCTGATACTCTGCCACTCTCCCACTTTGCTCAAACCCTCTCCTTTAAGCAACTACCCGACTTCTGTTTCTCACACTTGGCCTTCTAGAAATTTAACCACCGCAAGACACCTCCCACATGTTCCTCTTCATCCTTCGCTGCCCAGATGTTGCCTTAAATCAAAAACTACCTCTGTAACACTTGAACCAATTGATCGCTACCAACTTTTAAACCTTTTCAAAGATCATCTTCCTTGAGCCCTCAACACTCGTACCACCAATTAAGTCCTGAACCACCGCACACTGTGATCTCTGACAACCGTTTCCCTAGCACTATTTCACACTACCCTGCCCCGAAGGCTAATTGATGAAGACTATAACATCGGCGAACTTAACACATTCAATCCAGGGCGACGACACCACATCATAGATGAAAATTCTACCATGCTCGAAATACCAAGTCTCGTTACTCCGTCAAGCCAAACTTGAACATTCATAGTCTGATTGCCTTTCCTTCGCCAGAAATAAAATACTGGATCTCTGAGTCATGCACTGAGTAAACCTTATTCCAATTCATTCACTACTTCGATGCATAGACAAGCATACTACCATTACACAAACACGGTGTGATAGCAACGCACAAGTCGTCATAACAATCAATGCCAAACCTCAAAACCATAGGTAATACTGATACTGAGCTGCAATGACAGAATGGCCTTCCACAAGGAAACGACAATAGCCCAATAAAATACGCAGGGAGAAACATCCTGCACCACATCTGTAGTACCATTAAAATTCCTCGATTCCCAATTTATAATAAGAGCTTCGCATTGCATAAGACTGAATATGAAGTAAATGAAAACATAAGCCTCAAAAGAATCGAATTACACGATGAGGAATCAAGAAGGGGAGTGCTCCTAGCAGTCTTGTAGCCTCTCTAAGATAAGTACAGATGTCTCTGTACCGATCTGCAAGACTCTACTAGACTCGCTCATGACTCGTGAGACCTAAGTGAACCTAGTGCTCTGATACCATATTGTCACAACCCAAAATCCATAAAGGTCGTGATAGTGCCGGACACCGTTGTCAGGCAAGCCAACAATAAATACTTAATTGGCTTCTCATTTCTGTTACTTTTGAAATCATATTTTCCTTCAATTTAAATAGTAAAGAATGAGGATTTACAGAGTAAATAATAATGCTTTTAACAAATTCAATACAAAACAACCCATAATCATCCCAAAACCCGACGTCACAAGTGCATGAGCATCAACTAGGAAGTAAAATAAAATACAACATCTGTCCGGAAATACAAATTTGGACAGGAGAAATATAAATACTCTGAATGAGACTCTGCTGGTTGCGGATCGTATTAGAGAGTGCACACCTAAGTCCCCGCAATAACCGCGCCTCTGCACCCACAATACCTCTAGACATATATGTACTTGCACAAAAATGTGCAGCAAGTGAAGTATGAGTACGGAAATCAACGCGTACCTAGTAAGTATCCTGCCTAACCATGAAGAAGCAGTGACGAGGGGTCGACTTCGACACTTACTATGGGCTATAAATAGGATATCAATGATATAATTAAGTATGGATTATATGAACGGTTGCAAGCTCAATATTTTGAAGTAAGTAAGCAGTTCTTTTATAATTAAGAAATCTCCAAATTTATCTCCCATTATTTAATAATTTATCTCAGGCTGAGGAGGCAATATCATTTACTGCAAATTCCAAAACAATCAATTATGTCATACGCAAATCATGTCGAAGTCGTACGGCACGATCCAACATAAAATTAAACTGTGCACTGCTGGAGGGTCGAACGGCGCGAACCATAGATGCATCTATTTAATTTGTCGAGGCTTTCGGCCCGTTCCACAAAAGATAAGCACATTCAAACAACCAAATTAATGATTTATTTAGGTTTGATGTTCAAAGACATATCAATTCTCATTGACGGTCAAGTGACCTGTCCGAAACCCAAGTAGGTGAAGTTTAACCTTTTGAAATTACTTTATCAAGTTCCAATATGTTTTAAACGGTTAAATTAACAAGTAGGATGCAAGCATCGCAAATATAACGCGATTTGGGTCCTAGACTACCCCAACATAAGCATGATAGTAGCTACGTACGTACTCTCGTCACCTCGTATGTACGTAGACCTCACAAATAGAAGCACATGTTGAATTATTTCACCTATGGGGTAAATTCTCTATTACAAGGTTAGAAAGGAGACTTACCTCACTCCGAAGTTCCATAACTGGCTCCCAAGCCCTTCCGACGACTCAAACCGATGCCCAACGCTCCAAAATTGGTCAATAATTATGCAAACCCATTAATATATACACAAATACTTATTATAATCCTATTTACAACAATTCCCAACTCTTCTTGAAAAGTCAATAAAATCGCCCACGGGCCCACGTGAACGAATTCCGAAAATATTTGAAGATAAACTTTGCCCATGACATCACGGACTCAAATATATAATTTATTCTCATCTCCATGTCAAAAATTCGTGATCAAAGTTCAAATATACAAGATTCTAGTTTTTTCCACCAAACCCCAATTTCTACTAATTCCCATGTTCAAATCCATATAAACTAATGTATTTAACTCAAAATTGTGAAGAAAGCACTTACCCCATTATGATTGATGAAGATGGCACTCCAATGTGCTCCAAAATCGGCTCCCAAGGGCAAAATAAAATGAGATAGAGCCAAACCCTCATTTTAAAGAAGACACTGCTCGGCTCCGACTTCCGCACCTGCGGTCACTTGACCGCTTCTGCGATTCCGCAGGTGCGGCCCAACTACCGCTTCTTCGATCTTCCACAAGACCCCTCAACTCTGCATATGCGGCCACCATCCGCTTCTGCGGCTCCACGTGCGGAGGTGCGGTCCTGCTTCTACGGATCTCGACCGCATCTGCGGTCCACACCTCCCCCAGCAAAATCCGCTTCTGCGAGTCCTTTTTCCCGTACCTGCGGCCCTCTTCACGCAAGTGCGATTACACTAGATGCCCATCTGCTTCAGCCCTTCTTCAAATTCCATTTTTGATCCGTTAACCACCCGGAACCCCGTCCAATCACACCAACCAGTTCCAAAACATAATGTGAACCTGCTCGAGGTTTCAAATCACATCAAACAATGCTAATACCACGAATCGCACTCTAATTCAAGCTTTATGAACTTTAGAAATTCAAACTTCCTCATTCGATGCCGAAACCTATCAAATCACGCCCGATTGCCCTCAAATTTTGCACACAAGTCACATTTGACATTACGGACCTACTCCAACTTCCAGAAATGGATTCCGACCCCGATGTCAAAAAGTCCACTTCCGGTCAAACTTCTAAAAAACCTTCAATTTCTAACATTCGCCAAACGACTTCAAAATGACGTACGGCCTCCAAATCCACTTCTGGATGAGCTCCCAATACCGGAATCACCATACGTAGCTATTCTGAGACTCGAAATTCTAAACGGATATCGCTAACATTGAAATGCACTTCAACCCAAATTTATGGAATTCTTCCAAAATGCTAACTTCCACAATATGTGTCGAAATGCTCCCGGGGCATCCAAAACCTGATCAGAACATATGCCCAAGTCCGAAATCATCATACAAACCTGCTGGAATCTTCAAATCCCAATTCTGAGACCGTTTACTCTAAAATCCAATCTTAGTCAATTCTTCCAATTTAAAGCTTTCGAAATGAGAATTTTCTTTCCAATTCAACTGCGAACTTCGCGAAATTCAATCCCAACCATGCGTACAAGTCATAATACCTAAAGTGAAGCGGCTCATGGCCTCAAACTGCCGAACAACGCGCTAGAGATCAAAAATACCGGTCGGGTCGTTACACCTTATCTCACCAGCAATTTTAAAGCTCTTCCAAATATTCCAAAATGCGTCTAAAACTCACCCGAGCCCTCGAGGCTCCAAACCAAACATCAACCCAAATCAAAAAACAAAACACGAACTCACTCGTGTGATCAAATCATCAAAATAACATCTAAAATCATGAATTGGACCTCAAAACACATGAATTCAACATGAAACTCAAGAACTTCTAAAAACACAACTGTGTATCTGACTCCTATCAAATAAACCTGGAATGATGCCAAACATTACGGACAAGTTCCAAATGCAAAAATGGACCTATTCCAAGTCCCGAAACAAAAATACAAATATGATAGCTATGAAGGCAACCTACGGTCAAACTTATAAAAATTCTAAGCCTTTAAATTGCCAACTTTCGGCAAAATAACACACATCAACCGACAGACCTCCGAATTTGATCTGGGCATACGCCCAAGTCTAAATTCTTGATACGAATCTATCAGAGCCATCAAACACCATTCCAGTGTCATTTCCACAAAAGTCAAACCTCGGTAAACATTTTCAACTTAAGCTTCTAAAGCGAGAATCACTCATCCAAATTCATCCTGACACATCCAAAAATCAAATCTAACCATACACACAAGTCATAATACACAATATGAAGCCACTCAAGACCTCGAGCCACAGAACGGAACCTTATAACTAAAAACGACTAGTCAGGTCGTTAGAAGGTCGGTGTTATATTATGAAACATGTTGGTATGTTCGGACAGGGTCCCAGGGGCCTCGGATGTGTTTCGGATGAGTTTCAGGTCATTTTGCTCATGTTTGGAGTTGCTGGATTTCTGGTGTTTTAGTTGTTCATCGCAATCGTGAAGATGAAGTCGCGATCGTGAAGTGATTCTTGGAGCTCAGTGATTTTGTTCATCGAGGATGCGACTGTGGACATGCGTTCGCGAAGGTTCAGTTGGTTGTTGTCCGCGTTCGCGTCTTTGCTTCCGCATTCGTGTAAGGAAGATGGGGGCTGGTGGAATATTACTCATTATTTACGTGATATGTTAGATGCGTTCGCAAAGTTGTACCTCATTGTTCATCGCATTCGCGAGATATATGCCGCGAACGCGAAGCTTATTTTCTCTGGGCAGTATTTTTGTGCTTCGCGATCGTGAAGCTTGTTCTGTGATTGAAAAGAGCAACACCTGGGCAGATTTATATTTTCTCTATTTTGAGGGTTTTTTTTTATTTTATCACTTTTTGAGTTAGAGAGCTCGGATTTGGGCGATTTTGGAGGAGACTTTCACGTTTTGGATTGGGGTAAGTATTCTTGACACGGATTTGGTTATATTTCATGATTCCGTTATTTTTATCAGTGATTTGAATTGGAGAAATTGGGATTTTTGTAAAAACTTTCTAAAACATAAAATGGGGATTTGAATGTCGATTTCATGTTAGAATTGGATAATTTTGGTATGGATGGACTCGTATCGGAATGGGTGTTTGGATTTTGTGAGTTTGTCGTGTTACGAAGTGCGGGCCAGGGTTGAATTTTTGGGTTGACTTTTGATTTTCATTAAAGATCGAATTTTTATTATCCGAAATTATTTTCTATTGCTTTTATTTATGATATTAAGTTATTTTGGCTAGATTCGAGTTGTGCGGAGGTTGTTTCACACGGAAAGGTCTATTTAGAGTACTGATTTAGCTTCTTTGAGGTAAGTATCTTACCTAACTTTGTGGGGGGGGAACTACCCCGTAGGATTTGGTTTGAATGCACTATTAGGATTATGTGGAAGACGTGTACATAAGGTAACGAGTGTGTACACTGCCTTATATGTGAAAATTGATCGAATTAGACTCTTAGGCTTCTTATATTCTTTTAATTAAATTTGTCATTTCATGTTCTATATTTTACTGTCAAGTTACTCTTATATACTTTATTTGAAGTCGTTATCTTTTTATTTTCACATTACCTCTTTCATTGTTGAATTATTCTTATTTAAAGTTGTCATTTTACGGATATACCTTCATTTTTGATTTTATTCTTAAGCAATTAATTGAAGTTGAAGTTACTGAAAGTCATTAACCTATTTTAGTTAAAGTTGTTGTTTAATGGAGTATTGTTCATTATTGAGTTATTTTTCCCGTTTCATCTTGTTGCTATTGAGATTCTTGTACACATTATGGTTGGGGCGTGGGTGATGTGTTATGGTGATATTGGTATTGTTGGTTTGAAAAGATTGTGGCCTATGAGCACTTGTAGTACGAGTTGATATGTCGTGTTGTTGTGATGTTAGCACATGTGGGTTTTGTTGTGTGTATTGATTGTTGTTATGTAGAGCATAAGGGTGCGTCTCATTGTTGTTGATTATGCGGAGTGATACGCATAGCTAATGATAGTGTTAGGGTGGAGTGATATAGGTGGCTATTGATATAATGTCTAGGCGGAGTGATATGGATGCCTATTGATATACTGTCTGGGCGGAGCGATAAGGGCGGCTATTATGCGGAGCCCATAAGGGTGGCTACTATGCGGAGTGATACGGGTGGCTATTGTGATTTATTTTCTGGGCGGAGTGATAAAAGGTGGCTATTATGATGTTGTTAATACGGAGAGATAAGGGTGGCTATGTCAGGATGATATATATAGGCATGGGGGCATAATGTTGATGATATTCGTGTGATTGTGTGATTTTCCTTATGTGTGTCATGCATCTTACGTGAATTGTTGTGTTGTTTCCAAGGAGCTACTCAATGTCTTTGATATTACCTGTTGACTTGGACCATAATAGTATACTTGCACATGCATACACGGTAGCCTGTTAGTTATACCAGCTCAGAAGCATGAAACTTGAGATTTATTGATCATGCACATTTATTCTTGTAATATCTGCTTCAATTATGATATTGAGCATGTGACCACGCTGGGTGAATTGTGATAGTGAGTTGTGACCATGTCGGGCGGACTAAGATATTGGCACGTGAGATGTCTATGCGGTTGTGATTGATAATGTGGGCACAAGGTGTTGTAAGCATATGATTTGTGATTTGGGGCCCGTGACTAATGATTAGTAGATGAGGTATCTCGGAGCAATTTTGTTGTGAAACTTGTGTTAGAATAGTTTGATTTTTTGGTTGTCATTGATATTCTTTATTTGGTTTCATTGGTACTTTAACGGTGTTCAGATTACTTTACTGTTTATATCTCACGTTTACTCCTTGTTATCATTTACTAATTCTTCTTCTATTATTAGCTTTATACTTATATATCGCACATATTATTATGACCAGTAGGTGTCTTGACTTGTACCTCGTCATTACTCCACTGAGGTTAGTCTTGATACTTACCGGTACCGACCGTGGTGTACTCATACTATACTTCTGCACATTTTGTGCAGATCCGGGTATTAGAGATAACGGACTCATACAGAGTTAGCTTCTTGATCGCGAGGATTCAAGGTAGAGCTGCTTGGTCGTCGCAGTCCCTTGGAGTTCTTTTCCTTTTGATTGTACTATTAAATCGTTATCCGAACAGTATTATATTTTGAGTTATCCCTATGTATTCATTTAGAGTTCGTAACTCCGTATTACCTAGTCTTAGGAGGATTGCTGTGATTTTTGCCGCGTAGGCTTGTATCACCTTTATTTCAGTATTTATACTAAACTCTGCTCTAGGAATATCATGTTTAATTGGTTTAACTGTTGTAAGAAATCGGCTTACCTAGTTTTAGAGATTATGTGCCATCACGACACTTATGGTGGGATTTTGAGTGGTGACAATCAAATAAGTAGGTCTTTTTACCCTCAAAGAATCTCACTATTCTTGTCTTTTACCAATCAAGGGTTGCTCCTCAAAGCTCTTCCATGAACTAACAACTCAAATACTTCAAAGCAAGTTTCAATATTTGGTTCAAGAATATAGTTTATTCAAATAAAGAAAAAGAATAATAAACTATAGCGGACTGGAAATAGAGAAATTCACAACAAAAATAAATAGACAACACGAAACAAATTGGCACGAAAGTAAATAAATAGGCACACAATTCCTAAACTACACTAAGTATGAACAAATATTTAAAATATCTTGTAAAAGAACATTAGGAAGGTACTAGAAAATTAAATATAGATGGATATATTTCACTTTCTAGCAACATTTAAATATAATGTGTGAACACTTTCTAGTAGATCTAGAATAATTAATTGGACTTATGAATTCAAACATGTTACAATGACCTTTGCACTCCTTCAAGTAACTTTTGAGTTTCTTGATGCCCAAAATTCAAATGAAGCTTCAAATCTAATGAGATTTCAAGGGATAACAATTAGATTTGCCAACAATTCAAAGCTATGAAATGACAAGATAAAGCATGAGCAAAGCATAAACAAAACAAGAACAAGTGTTGAACAATAGAAGTTACTTTTCACCGCACTATTTATTAGAATAAGTTTTAATTTTTTTGACTATTTTTATTGTTCGCGCTACAGTAACATTTTTCTTCCAAGAAACTCCAAAGATTATCAAGAATGAAATCTTGATAGAACCGCTCTGATACCATTTGATAGCATCCAAGAAAGCTTAACTCCATTAAAAATCATGGGATGTCAAGACAAACTTAATGGGCTAAAATGTGTCTTATGATGGAGGAAGAACTCCAGTCCAAAAAAGATCTTTTGGGCATGTCTTACAACTATTTGGTGGCTCAAGTTGAAGACCAAGAGAAGATGAATTATGGACCAAAATCTGTCCCAAAAAGGAGCAAATCTAGCAGCCCAAGCTAGTATTTCTGGAAGCATATCTAATGCTATATTGACTACCCTTAAAGCTTTGTTGAACAAAGTGTTGGTAGTCTTCTATGCTCCTACGAAATTTCAGTGTATTTAATTTAGTTTGGCTATCTTGGAAGCCTAAGGTGTTCTTTTAAGATTTATTTTTTTTCTTTATGGTGGCAGCCACAATTTACTCCTATATAAGAGAGTATTTTCTTCTTTATTGTAGCTCAGATTGAAGATTAATGTCCTAAAAGGAAGCAAGTCTACCAGCTTAATGTTATGTTGACTGCCTTTAAAGCTTTGTTTAATAAAGTATTCGTAGTCTTCTATACACCTAGGAAATTTTAACTTATTTAATTGAATAATGACCGCCTTGAAAACATGGAATGTTGTCACGACCCAAAATCCACTATAGGTCGTGATGGCACCTAACGCCGCCGTTAGGCAAGCCAACGGTGATTTACCAATTTGATTACTCATTTTATTACTTTCAAAAACACAAATTTTAATAAGAAAAGGAGTTTACACTTCTAAATCACGGGAACGTACAACATTTATAATTTATAAAAGAAATAAAAGGCAATAAGAATATACGAAACCCTAAGTATCAACTAGTATAACCCCAAAACCCGGTGTCACAAGTGCATGAGCATTTCTAAGGAGTACAATAATAATACAATATTTGTCCAGAATGTAAATAAGACAGGATAAAATAAATAATACGATGGAGACTCGATGGACTGCGATGCGTAGCCTGGATTGCAGCTCACATAAAGTCTCCTCAACAGGTGTGCCTACGCACCAAGATGATCACCAAATGAACTTGTCAGATCTTGCACATTTAGTACAGAAGTACATCATGAGTACGTAAATTAATGCGTATCCAATAAGTATCTAGCCTAACCCTGGAGAAGTAGTGATGAGGGGTCGACATCGACACTTACTAGAGGTCCAATGAAATAATATAATAATTCATAACAGATATGAAGTATACATCGATAGTGGGGTAAATCTACAAATTTCATAATCTTTCAAATATTTCTTTTAAAGTATAAATTTCTCGATCTTGTATTCTACCTTAATAGTTCAGAAAAATGCTAAGTGCCAATTTCAAATAAATAAGGAATACCATAAAAATATCGAGCATCAGTGGAAGGTTTATCTCATGAATATTCGTGCTACTAGCAGTATAACACACAATTCTATCGAGGTCGTTCGGCCCAATCCAGAATAATGTATACGTTGCCGAGGGTCGAGCGGCACGAACCATAGATGTATCTATTATGCTGCCGAGGCGTTTGGCCCGCTCCATAAGAAGGAAAGAAGTTACCGAATTACGAGACACGTGCTTACGATACAGTATATGAGCACAAAATGAATATAATCTTTACCGTTTCTCAAATAACTCACCCACAACTCAAAGTGATAAGGTTCGGCCTAGTATACATATATTTATTCCTGAATCAATTTCAATTAAACTTCCATTAATTACGCTAGCAGAATGAGTTCAAATAATTCAGATATTGCATGATAAGTTCCTAAGTCTACCCGGACATAAACATGCTTTAGCTACGTACGGATTCCCATCACCTCGTGTGTACGTAGCACCAAAACTAGTTGCACATAACAATAAATATCACCTAGGGTTAGTATCCCCCTCACAAGGTTAGACAAGAGACTTACCTCGCTCCGAAGTTCCAAAACCGACTCCAACGCCTCTCTAACTCTTCAATTCAAGCCAAACGATCTGAAACTAGTCAAACAATGTGCAACTCAATCAAAATATACTCCAATGCTTATAATTAATCAATTCCTAACAATTCCCAGCTATGCTCTAAACATCATTAAAGTTAACTATCGGGCCCACGTGCCCGGATTCTAAAAGTTTTCGAAGATAGACATTATCCATAACATTATGAACACAAATATATAATTTGTTCCTAATTCCATGTCCAAATTCGTGATAAAAATTCAAAAATACCAATTTCTAGGTTTTCCACCGAAATCCTAAATTTCTACAAATTCTCATGCTTAAATCCATATATAAATCATGTATTTAACTCACAATGTGAAGAAATCACTTACCCCATAATAGATGATGAAGATAGCACTCCAAAATCGGTTCCCATGAGCGAAATGAAGTGGAATTGATCCAAACCCCCATTTTAAAGAACACATTGCCCATCGACCTTTGGCATCTACGGTCCATTAGCCGCTTCTGTAGCTACGCACCTGCGAAAATACCCATCGCAGGTTCGGTTTCTACTAAGCTCATCCAAGTACGCTTCTACGGACAAAACGCCACACCTGCGGCCTCGCTTCTGCGATGCCTCATCTGCAGATGTAATTTCGCATCTGCAGAACTCGATTGCATCTGCAGTCCCAATCTTCCCCAGCAAACACTGCTTCTGCGCTTCAGTGGTCGCATCTGCGATCATGCAGGTGCTGGAATTCCTTCTCTCATGCGACCTCTGCCCAACTCACTCCCAGCCACTTCTGCGGTTCATTGCCTCGCTTCTGCGAGGTCGCTTCTGCGGTGAATCTTACGCAAAAGCGGTTTCACCAGCAACCAAAATTCTCCAGCTTTTCCTTAAGTCCAAAATCCAATCGGTTAACCATCCGGAATTCACTCGAGGCCCCCCGGGACCTTGACTAAATATACCAACGCATCCCAAAACACATTACGAACTTACTCGGGGTCTGAAATCACACCAAACAACATCAAAGTTGCGAATCGACGATCGAAACCTTCCTTTAAACTTTCATACTTTCAAACTTCGACGAACGTGTTCGAACTATACCAAAACATTCCGGAATGACGCCAAACTTTGCGCACAAGTCATAAATCACAATACGAACCTATTCCAAGGCTCGGAATCCTAAACGGAAATTGACAACATCAAAGTCCATCTCAAACCAAACTTAGGAAATTCTAAAGCCTTCCAAATGCCAACTTTCTACAATAAGCGCTGAATTGCTCCCGGGCGATCCGATACTCACCCCGAACATACACCCAAGTCCAAAATCATCATACGAACCTATCAGAACCTTCAAATCCCAATTCCGAGGTCTTTTATTCAAAAGTCAAACCTTGGCTAATTCTTCTAGCTTAAAACTTCTGAAATTAGAATTTTCTTTCCAAATCAGCTCCGAACTTCCCGGAATTCAATTCCGACCACATGTATAAGTCATAATACCTGAAGTGAAGCTACCCAAAGCCTCAAATTGCCGAACGATGCGCTAGAGCTCAAAACGACTGGTCGGGTCGTTATAAATGTTCTTTTAGGATTTTTTATATGGTGGCAGCCATTATTTACTCTTATATAAGGGAGTGTTTTCTTATTTATTGTAAATTAGATCGAAGATTAATGTTGATATTAGTAGACTTTAGCTTTGTAGAGACCTTATAAGGTTCTATTTGGGGTTTGACCTTTTTGTTCTACCTTGAACCATTACTTAGATGTCTTTAATTGTAAGATTCCTTGTTTGAGTTCTCTCCCTCATGTTCTTCTTCTTCTTCTTCTCTATATATGTATGATTCCCTAGTTCAAGTTTCAAATAATTGAATTTGTTTTATTTTCTTTTAAGAATCAATCAATTCCTTTTTCAATCTTCTAATTTAAAGTCTTTCACTATCCATGATCTTATCAAAATCTCTGCTCAAAATCAGTCCACGTATCCATTGCTATTTTGGAATAGATTAAAAATTTAGCAATATATTTTGATAAAGAGTTCAGCAACCAAGAAGTTACCATGTCGTTGCATCAGTTCCATGGTTAAAAATTCCTTTGAAGTGATTGTTAGAGCTACACAAGTCCCATTTATGAATCTCAATTGGTTCTTGGATGAAAAGATTATGAGCATATATCTATGCCATGTCTGAAAACCTTTGCTATCAAAATGGGTGTTCAGCGGATTCATTCCTAGTGCATCAGATGAGTGTAAAAATAGGCATGATTGAAGTCATACCGAGTTTCAGTTTCAGCTCTAGATTCGGAGTTATCTGGTATGATTGTTTTACGAGATTGTCATGACCCAAAATCTAACTAGTCGTGATGGCACCTAACCCCAACTCGCTATATGGCCTCACTCAGTCATCAATCTCTCCACTCTCTCGGGCTCACAAGAATCATGATAATCATCCCAAACAGTGATGATATGATGTATGAATATAAGACAATAGAGACTAAGATATGATATGCAAATAATAGCTGTAACAGAATATAAATTTCAAATTAAGTAATTAATTCAACATGTAACACGACCTCTGTGGTTCCAACAGTACCAGCATGAGGCCTGAGCATGATTTATAACATGAATCACAGCTCAAGTACACTAGCACGTAGAGATTTCACGGTTAAAGATAATATTAGGTAACTACACAGTACCATAGAAATAACTAAGTCACAATTCACACAGTGCACGCCCACACGCCCGTCACCTAGCATATGCGTCACCTCAACACCAAACACATAACTCACATATTCAGGGGTTCATACCCTCAGCACCAAGTTTAGAAGTGTTACTTACCTCGAACAAGCCAAATCCAAAACCGAGCAAGCCAAACGAAACTCCATGAATGCCATCTCGCACGTATCGACCTCTGAACGGCTCAAAACTTGCCAAAAGCAACTCAAATACATCAAATAATGTCTAAGAAAACAATTCCAAATGATAAAGGTTGAATCTTCAGTCAAAGCCCAAAGTTAACCAAAAAGTCAAACCCGGGCCCACACCTCGAAATCCAACAAAACTTATAAAATCCGACAATCCATTCAATTGCGAGTCTAACCATACTAGTTTCACTCAAATCCGATTCCAAACCGATGTTCAAAAGTCCAAAATTTACTCTATGAAACTTTAGACAAAAACCCCCCAATTTCTCTCTTGAAACCCTCAATCAAATGCCATAAACGAAGATAGATTCATGATACAAAATCAAAAATGAGCAGAGAACACATACCTCAATCCACATGGTGAAAACCGCTTCAAAATTCATCTCAATCCGATGTCCATAGCTCCAAATATGTAAAAATGGTTGAAACCTCCGAAATTAGAGTACTTATAATCATTGTGTGAATCAATGAATCGCGATCGCGAAGAAGAAAAAGCACTGCTCCTTATATACTAAAAAGTCAAACTTGGTCAACTCCTCCAAATCTAAAGCTTCAATCATGAAATTCATTTTTCCAAATCAATTCTGAATAAACTGAAAACCAAAACCGACGATTAATACTAGTCATAATACATCATACGATGATGCTCAAGACTTCAAATAGCTTAACGGAATGCAAATGCTCAGAACGACCGGCTGGGTCGTTACATTCTCCCTTACTTAAACATGCGTTCGTCCTCGAACGTGCCAAGAGTCATTCCAAAGGCATCAATTCACTGTGCCACCTTTCCATGCACATGCCCGGGGGTGATCCCATGTCACCCTATTCCATATAGGCCCGAAAATGCAACATAACTGAAAATCATTACTTCAACCTTAGTCCGTAAACCTCAGAATCCAATTTTCCACATCCGAAATTTCTTACAAGACTCGAATCTCACATTTACACATTGTATAAGTCTGAACAAACCATATAAAGTCATATCCATAACCCAAGTTGTAATCACATAATATACCACGCAACTCGCATACTCATATCAATAATTCCCGATCACAGTAACTGCTCAAAACAAACCCGATACCGGTAGTAAACCTCATATCAAACAAAACCTCATTCTAAAACCTTTGTAAACCACCTATGATGAAAGAAACATGTAGAAACTCATAACCACTCATCAGATCAACAAGTCATGGAGCTCTCTCGCCTAACCAGAACCATAGCCCCAAATTCTAAGTTGACCTCCAATATTACTCTTCCAAACACACTATGATCAAATTCGATAGCAATCACTTCAGGCCCAAAGACTCCATCTCATCAAATACAAGCTACTCTACTAACACGCCATACCAATACTACCTAGAATCACAAACTATGCAATATGTGCACCAATAAGCAAAAATTCAAATACACCCAAAAATGGAAAATGACTCAAATGATAGAACCATCCCGCAAGCTCAACAAGTACCACCACAACGCAATGCTAAGAACCTATCACACTGTACAACAAAAACACACGAATCTATCACAATGGATCATATCATATCATAACCTAACTTCAATACGTGACCCATCCAAACACCGATCCATATGAAATACCTCGAGCCACCAATGCTCAGAATAAACAACCATAAGAAATTTGAAACCAAGTGTACAAGTGCATGACCATAACCCTGGAGAAGAAAACAACGCAATATACCACAGCCCCGAAAGACCATAACCAAGGCGCAATCACCCATTCCACACCTCAAATCACCCTGTCTCTTAAATTCCACTACAATGCCTAAACAGAATCGCACCTTGTGTGCACATAACCCATAAATCACAACTCTTCGTGGCATAGAAGAGTAACACATAGAACATATCAGATACGAATGAGATCAATTCTAGCCGAATAGCACATCCCTCAACAATAGCAGTACAGAGCCAACCAATCCAACCCGGTGTAGAATACACATTCTTATTAGGCCTACCAATGAGCCCCCAAATCAACCATGTTCATCCACAAATAGATAATTAACCCTCCGAAAGTCCACAATGGCCTAACCATAACGCATACTATCAGCTGACTAGCTTTGGCCACATCTTCACAGTCCACAACCATTACATAATCTGCTTCTGAGAACTCCCAGACTCTAAATCCATAGAACACACGAATCACCATATCTGATCCCAACTCCACCGCTCAAATATCTAACACATCTCTCATACACGATCATCCCAAGAGGAATACTTCTATAATTATCTCGTGCCACATAGAAAATTCTGAATATCAGTAGTCGATCAACCAGGCGAGTACCGCAATAGCAATGAAGCATCTTTAAGTCAAAACTCAATGTGCCTTCAGAGATGCACACCCTTCTCAGGCAATACCAAGTAGTTATAGCATTCATCTAAACATCGAAAATTGTTCATGTTGTCTAAGAATTTATGACCTTCCCTTAAAAATTGAACTGTGACCTTACATATGCAAATCTCAACCCCACACAACACACCGCATCAATTATGCCATCATATGAAAAGCACGATAATCTAATAATCAACTCTAAGTCACCAGTAGAATACATACCCGATCAGTCAAAAACCTTCCGTTTGATCCCATCTAAGAGAAAATCATATCATGCAACATGATCCTCATGCCGGTAGGAAATATCCATCAAAACTTGTGGTAGAAACCATCGAGAACTCTTCGACACCCATTTGCATATAACCAAACCATCATAATTGAATCCTTCTAACTCAACCAAGCCACGCATGTGGCCAAAACCCAAGAGAATTGCCACAAAACAACTGTAGATACTCATCATATTATAAGTACCCAAAGAACCGATCATGTCCATTACCGTGCTGATCCAACCTACTGCCAAGTTATCCTATTTTCTCCGAATTCCTTCCAAATTACCCTCAAGTTGACACTTCTCCTTGCCAGAACACCACGATCCTTACCCAACACTCACCACAAGAGACCCTAGCATGAAACCACACTGCCCTAAGGCCCATAAGCCACAGTATCCCCTCTTAAGTACCACAACCGAGACTCTCACTCTAAAGAGACCTTCTGTGAATCAAAAGTCGTTTCCTTTACCTCCCTGATACTGAAATGTATAATCCATAATGATACAGAAATATCGCGAATCTCGACACCATCCAATGTAAATCTCATATTCTAGCTATATACAAATCCTAAAAATTCCTAATTGCTACATATAACTCCTGAATCCATTAGAACCTTCTCGAGAGTCATCCACTCTGCTCAATCTCAATTGCACCGCCCAAATAGGAAGAACGACATGTTCCCCATTAGCACAACGACACCCAAAGAAGTAATCCACACCTCTAAGCAACCGATAAAATTCCTATTCAATGCGCACTACATCCTTTACGAATAACAACTCAATCATTCCATGATTCTCATATACCCCTAAGGTGTGATACATCATGCATCCAGAAATTTCCTTGCGTAAATCATCCTCAAAACCAACATCTGCAAGCCATAACTGATCCACAATTATGCCTCAGAACGAAACCAATACAATACATAATCGTGTAATCAAATCATCGATAGCAGACTCCCCTACTTGGCTCAAATCCATAGAACAAAACACTCGATAACTCATAATACCCATACTTTATTACTGACATGATCCCGCACCGAAATTCAACTCAATCTTCATAAGCTCATGTAACAAAAATTATCTAATACCTCAAATCATCTGCAAATATCGCATTCATCCTCATGACAATCAGGTCAACTATTACAACCGATCTAAACTCAAATTGCACAAATATAACCCACTGTAGAAAAGAAAGCCTCCACACAACAACATAAGGATCACACACCCGTAGATCACCCCGCAGGTTATAACCCACCTGCTTAGCCTCAAACTGACATCTCTCTATACCCTTTCAAAGCCACAATTACTACGCCATCACTTAATCTTCCTGAGTCTGAACTCACAACAAGACATGAAAATCTACTTTGGTCCACAATTAAACAACATGAAAGACTTTGCATTACGATCATAACTCGAGACTATACAACACATTAAGATAGAAATCAAGCACCCAATAGTTCTTTTTACATCCCTAGAAAACTCTTCTCATGACATTCAAACCATCTGAACACATCCTGCAGTCACATCATACTTCATCATATAGCCATCCAACCAGTCACCGAGCCATAAATTCCACTCATAGAGACACTACCGGACATATAAGTCCAAAAGAATATACTCACATGACTAAAACTACTGAGCCTAAGTTGCGGTCTAAACCTATCCTCAAGTATTCCAGACAGCCCCATCACCAAAACATCGAAAACATATTTCGCACCTCATCCATGGAATCACAAGTCGTCGATGCATAGTTGTAACAACCCAGCCGGTTATTTTGAGTATTACAGCCCCGTTCCCCTATTTATGGCTCAACTTATTCTTTACAGTTATTTTATGACATACTGGATTAGTTGGATAGGGTCCGAAAGGATTTCGGAGTGAAATGAGACACTTAGTCTCATAATGGAAAACTTAAGTTCAAAAAATGTTAACTGGATGTGGACTTATATGTAAATGACCTCAGAATTTTATTCTGATGATTTCAATAGCTTTGTATGCTGATTGTGGACTTAGGAGCATGTACGGAAAGTTACTTGGAGGTCCGTAGTGGAATTAGGCTTGAAATGGCAAAAGTTGAATTTTTGGGAAGTTTGACTGAGGGGTTGACTTTTTGATATCGGGGTCAGAATCTAATTTTGGAAATTGGAATAGGTCCATAATGTGAAATGTGACTTGTGTGTAAAATTTGAAGTCATTCCGGATTGATTAAATGTGTTTCGGCACAAAATATAAAATTCGAAAGTTCAAAGTTCATAGATTTTGATTTGATGAGTGATTCATCGTTTTGATATTGTTTGATATGATTCGAGGCCTAGAGTAGGTCTTTGGTATGTTTTAGGACTTGTTTGTGTATTTTTTTGAGGTTTCGGGGGCCTCGGTCAAGTTCTGAACGATTAACGGATCAAAAATTTGATTTGTGAGGTTGCTGAAGCTAGAGCCTTTCTGGTGTGATCGCACATGCGAGGGTCTTGGCTGCAGGTGCGGCAGCTCGAGCGCAGGTGCGGAGTTGGAGGGTGTCAGAAGAGGTCGCAGGTGCGATGGGATTTCCGCACCTACGATTGCGCAGATGCGGGCAGGGATTCACAGAAGCGGAAAATGATGTGGAATTCGGGCAGCGCAGGTGTGACATGTTTTCTGCAGAAGCGGGTGCGCATGTGCGAAAAGCCTGGGCAGAACCTTTTTAGTTCAAGGGTTCGACATTTTCAACTATTTTTGGATTAAGCTCAGTTTGGGCGATTTCAAAGAGGAATTTTTCCACACAACTTTGGGTAAGTGTTCCTGATCCCCTTGTGATTATATTTCATGAATCCAGCTTCATTTTTAGCAATTGATTGATGAATTTAAGAGGAAATTGGGGGTGTTAGTCTAAAGTTCATAATACGAATTTTGAGTTTTGAACATCGATTTGGAGTCGGAATTGGAGAAATTAGTATGGTTAAACTTGTAATTGGATGGGTTGTCGGATTTTGTGAGTTTTGTCGGATTTCGAAATGTGGGCCCCACATGCGATTTTTGAAGTGTAATTTTGGATTTTGTGGGAAAATATTAGTATTTTCATATGAAATTAATTCCTATAAATTGTGTGGACTGAACCAAATTTATTGTGGCTAGATTCAAGCCGTTCAGGAGTTGATATGCGTAGAATGGGATTTCGGGAGCATTGTTTAGCTTGCTCGGCATTGGATTCGTCTATCGAGGTAAGTAACTCTTCAAATCTTGGAGCTGAGGGTATGAACCCTGAGTATATGTGTTATGTGTTTGGTTTTGAAGTGACGCACATGCTAGGTGACGGGCGTGTGGGCGTGAACCGTGTGAGTTGTGACTCTGTCATTTCTGTGGTACTGTATAGTTACCTGAACTTGTCTGAAATCATGAAATCTCTACGTACTAGAGTTATCAAAATGTGATTCATGCTATAAATTATGTTTAGGCTACATGCTTATCCTGTTGGGACCCATCGAGGTCATTTCTGTTGTTGAGTTATATATACTTTGATTGCATTACATACTCAGTCATACGCATTTATATGCATATCATATCTCAGTCTCTGTTGTTATTTATTGATACATCATATCATCATTTTTGGGCTATTTTCATTACATTGTGAGCCCGTGAGAGAGAGACTGGAGAGATTGATGACTAAGTGAGGTCGAGGGCCTGATTGATTCTGATATTAATACCGTGGCACGTGAGTTGTCCGTGCGGTTTATAGCGCTTGGACTGTAGGAGCCCCTCTGGAGTCTGCACACACACCAGTGAGCACGGTTGATATTATATGGAGATGAATCTTCTCCACAGGGCTGGATTTGCCTTCCTCGGTACTGGGTGACTAATAGTCAGTGATGTATATGTTCTGGGATGGATCTTCCCATGGATGTATGGGCCATATACAGTACCGAGTGGTTGAGTATTTGAGAGTGTGAACCTGGAGATGGATCTTCTCCACAGGGCTGGCTTGGCCTTCCTTGGTACTGGGTGACTTATAGTCAGTGATGTATATGTTCCGGGATGGATCTTCCCTGGGCCGTATGGTCCATATACAGTACCGAGTGGTTGAGTATTCGAGAGTATGAGCACATGAGGGTGTCAGCATGATGCATTATATACAATATTGCATTGATATGCACACATGACATACATGCATAGAGATGTATTTTCCTCATACTGTACGGTATCACGTTATTCATGATTTCTCATACGTGTTGATATATGAGCATAGTGATGCATTTGTTTTACACTGATTATCTGGGGAGGAAATGAGGCATCTTAATTACAATTGAAAGGATTTTGGGAAAATTATTGTTTTCAAACTTACTCATATTTTTGGCAACTTCGGTAAACGATTTTGGAATTACTTGAAAGGAAGAACTATTTTTAAAAATCATGATTTAGCTGAGCATTTCATCTTTGAGTTGCTACTAGTTTTACTTGCTTTACATTGTTATGGATCGTTGTGGACTATTGGTTTTAAACCCGACCTTGGTACAAGCTCGTCACTACTTTCAACCTAAGGTTAGGTTTGTTACTTATTAAGTACATGGGTCGGTTGTACTCATACTACACTTCTGTACCTTGCGTGCATATGTTGGTTGCTGATGTTGCTGTGTTCGTTGGGAGATGAATCTGAATATGTACCTGTGTTCCGGTTGTTGTTGCCTCTTGTTCATGGTAGCCTTAGATTCATAATAATCTATTTATGTACCTTTCGAACAGATGATGTATTTACTTCATACCAGCTTTGTATACTCCATTTTTAAAAGCTCATGATTTGTACTACCAGTTCTTAGGGAATGTATAAGATTAAGATTTTTCTTTATTTAAATTGCTTCAATAATTGTTATTGGAATTGGATATTTGATAATTGTCTTACTTAGCGGGTTGGGTTAGGTGTCATCACGACTAATCGGATTTTGGGTCGTGACAATAGCTGATTCAGAGCCCTAGGTTCATAGGTTCTACAAGTCATGAGCAAGTGTCTATTAGAGTCTTGCGGATCAGTATGATGACGCCCATACTTATCTTCGAGAGGCTACAGGGCAATTAGGATAAATTCCCATCTTTCTTTCCTTATCATGCAAAATTGATTTAGCTTTAAACGTAACTCTTTGAATTCCTTCCACGCATTTGTGTGCGCGTATGAGCGCTCCGTATCAGTTGTGCATCACCGGCTTGCGATTCCATGAACGATGTTTGAGATATGTATTCCGTGTTCTGGTGATGGGCCAGTCTGGAGGACTTGAGGCCAGGTGTAGACCGCAGCTTAAGCTCGGTAGCTTCAGTTGTAACTTGTACATTTGGATTCATATGTCCGATAATGTCCGTCCGAGTGGAATTTGTGGCTCGATGAGCGGTGAAATGGCCTTGTGATGAGTATGATGTAACTGCGTGATGTGTTAAGACGATTTGAATGTGATGAGAAGTGTTTCCTTGAAATATAAAAGGGTCCATTGGGTGCTTGATTTTCGTTTTGATGTGACGTACAGTCTCGAGTATGAATGTTTTGAAGGACCTTTCATGTGGTTAAAATTTGGGACAAATTAAATTCTCGTGTCTGGTTAGTGAGTTTGGACTCATGTAGACTAAGTGATTGCGTAGTAATTGTGGCTGTGAAAGGATATAACAAGATACCAATTTGAGGCTTAGCATGTGGGTTATCCCCTGCGGAGTAATCTACGTAGGTGTGTTCCTTATAATGTGAATAGAGAGAGTTTCTTTTTAGTATTTTATTGTGGCGATGCTTGTTAATCTTGTGGGGCAGTTCTCTCATTTGAGTCATTTTCCATGGCTGAGTACATTTGAATTGTTGCGTATTAGTGCACGGATGGAACGGTTTATGGATCTAAGTTATATTGGTGTGGCATGTCGGTGAGATAGTTTTGTTTAATAAAATATTGGCATTGGACCTAGAAATGGTACCATCAGGTTTGAAACAGTATATTTTGGGAGGTTGGCATTGAAAGTCAGCTTAGAAAGTGATTATGGTACTGGTTGGGGCGAGAGAGATCTCCATGACTTGTTGATCTGATAAAAGGTTATGATATTCCGCATGTGTCTTTCATTTTCAGCAGTGTACGAAGGTTTTGGAATGAGGTTTTGTTCGATATGGGGTTTAATACTAGTACTTGGTTGGTTTGCAGTAGTTACTATGATCAGTAATGGTGCTACGAGCATGTGAGCGTGTAATGTGTTAGGTGATTATATTCGTGGTCATGGTTATGGATCGATGCAGCTTGTTCAGACTCATACAATGTGTAGATGTGAGATTCGTGTCATGAAAGGAAATTAAGAATGTTGAAAAATTGAATTCCAAGGTTTTTGGGCTGAGGATTAAACTAATGATTTTCGGTCGTATTATGTTATCAGGCCTATATGGAATAAGTTGACGTGGGATTAGCCCCGGGTATGTGCGTGGTAAAATTGAATAGTGATTTGATGGCTTGGAAACAACTCTTAGCACGTTCAAGGACGAACGTATGTTTAAGTGGGGGAGAACGTAACGACCCAGCCGGTCGTTTTGAGTATTATAGCTACGTTCCCCTATTTACGACTCAACTTATGCTTTACAGTTGTTTTATAACTTTCCGGATTAGTTGGACAGGGTCCGAAAGGATTTCGGAGTGAAATGAGACACTTAGTCTCGTAATGGAAAACTTAAGTTGGAAAAAGTTGACCAGATGTGGACTTATGTGTAAACAACCTCGGAATTTAATTCTGATGATTCTAATAGCTCTGTATGGTGATTTGGACTTAGAAGCCTCTCCAGAATGTTATTTGGAGGTCTGTAATGAAATTAGGATTGAAATGGCGAAAGTTGAATTTTTGAGAAGTTTGACCGAGGGGTTGACTTTTTGATATCGGGGTCAGAATTCAATTCTGGAAATTGGAATAGATCTGTAATGGGAAATGTGACTTGTGTGAAAAATTTGAAGTCATTCCGGATTGACTTGATGTGTTT